>NW_010972991.1:15872261-15938363 GCF_000737465.1 Haliaeetus leucocephalus | reverse complement strand
CCCCCCCGTCCCCCCCCCCCCCCCCCCCCCCCCAGTGGGATGGGGGACAAAATTGGGAAAAGAAGTAAAATTTGTGGGTTGAGGTAAGAACGGTTTAATAGAACAGAAAAGAAGAAACTAATAATGATAATGATAACACTAATAAAATGACAACAGTAGTAATAAAAGGATTGGAATGTACAAATGATGCGCAGTGCAATTGCTCACCACCTGCTGATCGACACCCAGCCAGTCCCCGAGAGGCGATTCCCTGCCCCCCACTTCCCAGTTCCTATACTGGATGTGACGTCCCATGGTATGGAATACACCGTTGGCCAGTTTGGGTCAGCTGCCCTGGCTGTGTCCTGTGCCAACTTCTTGTGCCCCTCCAGCTTTCTCACTGGCTGGGCATGAGAAGCTGAAAAATCCTTGACATTAGTCTTAACACTACTTAGCAACAACTGAAATCATCAGTGTGTTATCAACATTCTTCACATACTGAACTCAAAACATAGCACTGTACCAACTACTAGGAAGACAGTTAACTCTATCCCAGCTGAAATCAGGACAAGGCAACTGGCTGTTTGCTTTCTCCAGTTGGTAGAAGGACTGACATTTTTCACCTGAGTTAATAGGGTCTTTTTCTGCTCTTTGATTGGAAGGAATTTTTAAAATAGAAAAATGATATATGAAAAATAGTGAATGAAAAATGTTATATGAAAAATAGTGAATAAAAAGTAATACAGTTCTGATATTCATTCCAAGACAACTGCTGCTTGTACAATAATTTCAGAACTAAAAACATTTTTACAAATACTAGATGATTATCTGAATACTTGCAAGAAATGAACACCTAAGAATAAGCCAAAGGTTGGTCTGTTCATTTAGGAAAAAAAAAGAATCATTATTCCTCAATTCCCAGAAAAAAATACAAAGTACCATCAATAAATGCTGACAACTGTGCTTTAGGCTGAGTCAGTTTCCTCTGAAGAAGGAATATGTAACCACTATCTTTGATGGCATGCAATCCGTAAGAAACAGTTTAATTCCTTTATGTAACTAGCAACTTGCCTTCTGACTAGAGACATGTCTCTACGCAGAATGTATTTGCAAAGTGTAAGTACAAAGAATTTCACTAGCTTTTATTTAGGGAAAATTTTGTGCAAGGGCAAGAAAGAGCAAGAGTGCAAGAAAGGAGAGGGAGGAGACACAGAGCCCAGTTCTGCAGTGGCATAATCCCATCTAGGTGGGATCTGTAATGGCCTTCCCTTCACCAGCTCTTGGTTGCTTATTCCTGGGCAGGAAATTGCTCTGTGTGCTGATTCAGGGGATGAACTAATCTTTTAAAAAATTAATCACTGTTTTGTTATCATTCGTATCACTGCTCCCTTTACTGAGTCACCATTGTCAATGGAGTACAAATAGGTGGTTCTGGAGGGGCACAGGCTGTAATTATGAGAGCTCCAACTTGGAAAGTCTTATGCTGTGGCAGGGCTGCATCTGCAGAAACACTGACAACTTGGCCTTGAGAAAGTATCTGTGAAAGACCTTCAGGGAAAGGTACTAGAAAAATGAGGCTTGGAGATATAAGCAAAAAGTTACTGCCTGTTGTTTCTTACAATATTCAGGAAAATTGGACCTCATACCTTCTTGATAAATAGATGGGCTAATACAGAAGTAGCTAATACTATCATCAATTTATTTGCCTTTGGGCAAAATTTTTATCTTCCTGAACAGTGCTGGTACATTATTTAGCTCTTACAACTGTGCTGGGTGTTTCAGATATGTAAAAAACCCAATCCAAAACAATTCCTGCTCCCCTTCTTCAAAGCAGGCTCCCAAAGAGCTTGCAATGTCATTTTCCAGAGACCTATGATGTAGCCATATGTCTCACTGACATTAGTGGGCCAATAACAAATCCCATCCTACTTACTGAGCCATCCTTCTGACAACATGTTAGTGTTTAACTCTGGCAGTGCCTGAAGCCTGTGGGAAGCTGGTAGAACTATTCACCTCATTAAAATAAGTGTCTAAGTCTTTGTTTGCAGCAGTCTAGCACATTCAGCCTTCCTTGCATGAAAGCAGACAGTCACCCATACACACGAAGAATCAAGCGCTCTCACCTCTGTACTGTTTGATCTTCGCTTCTCTCCACCTGATTTCAGTGGGATTTGGAGCAAACTATGAGGAAAGAATTGAAGGTGCCTTTCATGCTTTCATAAACATAGTTTACATAGGAGAATAGTGGTCTAAAATATTTTGTAGGCTATCCTTTGATTTTCCACACCTCTGAATGAATGGTGCTGGCCTCATCTCCGAATTCGCCATAATATTTTATAAGCGTACATAGCTATGCTAGTCTCTGTTTACCAGCTGCAGTTATGCTTTTTTCCCCCCATAAAACAGGGACATGGCATTATGCATCAGAAAACTCTATTGTTTTCTCATAGAACTCTATCTTCTCTGTGATGTATTAGCAGCCCTTTTGCACTAGGAGAACATTTTGTATAGTATGTTTCCTAATTACTTATGAATTCATTGCTTTTATTGTTCTATGTCACAGCCTTAAACATCCCTTTTAATGTACTTTTGTGCGCAAATTAGAATAGCAAGAGTTAAGAAGTAAGACTTTCTGTACATGGTGGCAGATGTTCAGAGCAATTCAGCATGTCAAGCTAGGGTCAAATGGAAAGGGAATGTCATTACTAAATGGTAACATTTTCTGTGGGTTTTAGAGAAATTCAAATCCTTTTTTAATCTAAATTTATTTTATCTTTTTTTCAGGGTCAAGGGTTGGACTTCAAGTTCCTGTCAGACATTTGTATATTAAAATGACTTTACATTTAATTATTTTCTAAACTAACTTTCAAAATAGTTATTCACAGAATTGCCATACCCGAATGCAATCTATTTCAATAGGATCTTTTATCCTGACTCACATATATTTTGTATGATATACTTGCCTACTTGTAAGGCATAGATTCACATATCCTCTAATTATTTTTTTAAATCTCATGCCCAGGAATTGTCTACTGTCATTCTAGAAAAATCTGGGACACGATTCTATATCCACCATGTATATTCTTAACAATGCCTAAGTGATGCCTAAATATCACTGATTTACTCTAGGTAGTTGAGTAAGAAATTTAAGACACAGTGGTCAGCTGCCTTATTTTTATTTTTCCCTAGTTCCGTACTCAGTGTGTGGTTAAAATTCCTATTTTCCTTTAATTCTGCAGTGATGTGGAATGAGTTTGAGATGGGGTAATGTATTCAAAATCAAAATGGTTTAGAAAATTACTTTCTATTTTTTTAAAGTCTTGTAATACATTATCATGAAAACCAGAAAAGAAAGGACAAGGCATGACAGGTATGCTGTAACTTGGTCATAATTCTACTAATGCATGTGGGAGTCTGTGGCAGTAGATTGTCCCACATATCTTTCCCATTATTGCCCATTTTAGCTAGTCAAGGGCAACTATCAGCACCAAAACTCTGCTTTCCATACGGAGGACGATTTCTGATGGCCTTTCATTTCCCTGCCTATCCAGTTTTCCTCCACTTCAGCCCCAGGCACCTTGTTAAGCCATGGCCAGCAAGTACTGCTGAGGCTCTAGGGTACTCACTAAACTGCATGTGACACAATGAGGAAAAAGGGATTGCTTTCTTTTAGTACAATATGTTATGTCATTGCAGACCTTCCAGTTTTGTTTCCAACCTCTCCTGTTCCTGCTTTGAATTCTGATTTCTCAGCAAAGCAAGCCCCAGTGGAGTGCTTATTGTCACCTAGGTCATGCAAAATGTGCTGGCTGAAGAAGCAAGGGGTGGGAGAGAGACCTGAACTGAAAAGATAATCCTGTCTATGCCACTCTGTCAGTGAGATTCTTCCCCAGGTCAGTATGATGCCCAGAACAAAGACCTGAATGCACAGTCCAACAGAAAACCTAAATAGGTTGAAGACCCAAGGGCAGATGCACATGTATTCCCATGTATACATAGACATTTTTGAAGTTCAGTGAAGTTGCATTGCTGATGCAAACTACTCTGAAATGTGTCTGAAGCTTTTTAGAAGACTTCTGTATGGAGAACTCTCCATCACTCCTTATAATGACTGTTTTCTTTTACAAGGCCTGCAATATTTAAGGTGTATAGCAGGTTAGCCTTGTAAAAATAAATAAATTCATCTGGTCATTTCCCTGTGGGGCCTCTATTTCATCAATAATTAGCATTTACTCTATCCATATTGTAGAAATTCCTTGTTTTGTTACTAGCAGGAAAAAAAGAACAAGTTCATGTTGCTGACATGTTCAAAGAATATATTAGCAAATTACGTTTTGTGGCTTTCTTTTCCAGATTACAAATAGCTTTATAGTTAGAAAATTCTGGCATTCTCAGACAGTGACCAGATATAAACAATTGTTTTCAAAATAATTGTTCCACTGCAGAAATGATTCACCAAGTATCTGCATTATTTTGAAAATACTGTGAAGGAACAAAAGGTCTTCTAGTTCTCCCATCTTGATAAGTGGCATTTGAAGAGTGAAGATCAATGTTAACGAGAAAGATAAATCCCCTGATGGGGGGCTGTTTGAAGCCCAGGTGTTGCTTATTGTATTCAGCCTGTATTTCTGCACTTCAGAACAATAGCTCAGATCTGTAGTGAGAAGAAGTACTGCTTTGCTTTTCTGTAAGAACCCCACCTGATACTCGGACTCCAATACTGTCTACTGCGCTGTGATACAGGGGAGAAAAGACTTCAATTTAAAGTCATGAAGATGGCCATGGTGTCACTCTTTAGCTGAAAATTTCTAGTGAAAAAGAAAACACAGGCCAGATTTTGTACTCATCTTCACAGCTGTAAACTCAGACTGACTCCACTTAAGTGAATCCAGATGTGCATTGTGCTACTTCTGCAGTTCCCATTAATTGACGCACTGTTCCCATTAATTGATTTCTGGAGTGTAAGTATCAAAGACAAACCTGAAAATTAAATGTTCGCAAAGAAAATGAAAATTTAATTTTTCTACATTTATACAAATTATTAAATTCTTCATACATTCAAACTGAGGACTGATTCCTCTCCCTTGCTGGCAGCTCTAGCCTTATTGGATATATAGAGTTGACTCACAGAAGTAATAGGAGGCTTTGGGCCTAATTCAATAGTTCCTCTCTATGAAGGAAAAGTGCGTGCTTTCTTTTAATAGCACAACTGGACACATTATGCAGGACCTTCCAAGGTTTTTAAATCATGTAGCAGGGGGGGTCCCTTTGAAACCCCCACTGCTACACTGAAGTGGTGAAGTGTCACCCAAGGCTCTGCGTGCTATGCTATGAGAACACTGTTGGTGAAAGAAAAGGAAATATCACAGCAAAAGTCAAGTTCAGCTAGCTCAGAATCCTCCTGCTCTAACTTGACTATATGAGATCTAGAACGAATGAGAGGGAGAATAAGGAAGATCAGTTTTCACGATAAAACCAGTCTCCCTGTTATACTACCTTCTCTCTAGCCACAGAGACAAACAATATTCTGAAGGGGTCAAGACAGAGACTGCTGCACTGAATCACCCTCCGACGTAGTCTGTAACTGTCTATTGACTGTGAATGAAGTGGGGACAAACTTTTTAGCCTAAATTTCCTTCGGCTTACGCTGGCTTTTAGGATTCCTATTGATTAGACCCCCACAAAATATGGTCATCAGTATAAGTAATGATGGTTGGGGTAACATGGTTATAATATTTTCTGTATTATGTTATTAGTATATAGGGTTTTCTCCAGCTTGTTCTTGAAAAATGGTACTGGCAGGATGCTCTTAGGTGCTGAAACTGCCCCTTCTTCAGGCTGGAGCTTCCCCAGCCTTGCCTTACACGGTGAGTGCTCCAGCCTGACCAGCCTGGGGGCCCTGCACTGAACCGGCCCCAGTTTTATCAGTGTCCTCCTTGCACTGGAGTCTCAAAATTGCATGCAGTGTTTCAGATGTCTCACTAAGCTTCAGCTCTGTCTGTATGTTTTGAACAGAAGTCCTTGCTGAATGTGTAATTGCTTCCCAGTGTATCATCTTCTACAAATGCCTATCTAATCCAGAGACTCTAGAGAAAGTAAAATCAATCATCTGGTATTGTGGACAAGTGGAAAGTCTTTTGCCTGATTTTAAATCTAGGAATAATTGTTCAGAATAAATTTCTAATTAACAAAGTCTAAGCAAACACTCTAGTTGTTATATCCCTTCACCTTTTTGTGAGTTCACCAAATTGGAAAGAATTGCTAGAAGACTATAAGGGGAAAGAGCTGGAAAATCTGCTCCACATGGGTACATTAGAGGAATTGCCTGTTCTTTTGTACAGGAAAGAATCTGTTTTGTTGGGAGGTTCAGTCCTCTGGTTTAATTCTCCATCCTGTTTTGCCTAGCCAGCTCTTTGCACAGGGCAGTCTGTGACACCTCTGAAAGCCTTTTAGTGTCATTGTGATCTTTTTCCTTATTTCCATGTATATCACATTATTTTTGTAGAGAAAATAAAATACCAGAAGTTTATACCTGATGGAAGAAAAAGTTTTATCTTCAGAAAGAATGCCCAAGAGAACCATTTTGGATCTGGTGGATTATTTTTGAGCTTTTCTATTAATTCTTTTTCTTTCTTTTTTCCTTTCTCTGTATTTTAGAAGTGTTTGTCATGTTTTGAATAATTTGATTCTATAATTCAATTGTCTTAGCTTTCACTATAAAGTAGAGAAATGATTCTGCATATATACCATGAGCAAATGTATGTTTCATTTTCCAGTAAAGATCATTAATTTAAAAAAAAATTGAGGTTCTGCATTAATTGTTATATTTATGCAAATATACATCAATTCTCCTGTTTCACAATGCTATTGAAGTCCCAGATATATTTTCTAGAAAATTTCTTGTGGTTCCGATTTTTTACCCATTACGTCAATAATTGCATTATAAGCATGAGTAACAAATTTAGTTATATCAAGTGCATTTAGCATAAAGTGTTCTATCCCATTAGTTAAGGGTGGTGTATTCAGATCTCTATGAATGGAAATGACCCAATGCTGTATTTGATAAAAAAACTGTATTAGGAAGAGAAAATTGGATCTTGAATTGCTTGAAATCTTGAAAGGATTTAAAATAATATGAATCAGAAAGATCACCTATAAAATTAACACCGCTTACCTTCCAATTCTTGAAATCTGAATTACCGTAGAGGAGTGGTGAAAAAGAGTTTTGCCTCAAGGATTCAGGATGCCAGGCTCTTCCATTGGAGAAGAAGGATAGCCCTTCTTAGTCTAGGTATTTTTCTGAGGCTAAGAGATGGATTCAGTTCTGCGGTGCTAAGTTTGGCCCAGATTTCTCCAAGTCATGTATTCCTGTTACTGCAGTACCTATGGTCAAAATACTCAGCTTTGGGGGGGAAGATTCACATTGCCTCCCCGCTGCAAGTTTTCTGTAGGGAGTGCTGGATCCTTAACCACATTGAAGCGCTGAGCATGAAAGTTATAAAGCTGGGGAAAAGTGGAGGTGGCAGGCATTGCCCGTAGCCCTCACTCCTCTGCACTGTTCTTTGCTCGTGGGCCAGTGGACTGGTCTGGAGAAGAGCTCCTTACAGAGTGGCTCGTTTTTCTATTGAATGACAGGTACAAATACCACCACAGCAATGAGGAAAGCTTAAAATAATTTCTGAAAAAAATAATCTGCTGTTATTTCATATTCAAAATGATGTGATTGAATGAGTGCTTCATGCTCCACTAGCTTATACCTTTATACTAATGCCCCACTGCATAGAGCAGTCTAGAGGATGCATTTACGAACTGGAACTTCTGAAGATTCAATTTCTGTTGGAGCGTTTCATCACATATACTTTTATTTTGAACTTGAAATAATGGGTTGGCAGCTCTGTTTTGTGAGCTTCTTTACACTTGGTTAGAGCAATTTGGGCACTCAGGTGCCTTCATGCGGAGTGAAAGTCCACCACCTGCTTGACAATACGGGACCTTGTCCTATTCATTATTGTGTTAACATAACAGTGTTTCATGAATGGCTAAGTAGCTCGCTTTTCAACAGCTTTATAGCTATGGCGGTATGACACTTATTTCCCTAACATCCACCATTTAATGCAAAGCCCTGATTAGCTCTTCTCTCCCCCTTCCCGGCTAGGTGTTATGCTACCTCTCCAGCTCTGGGCTGTCGTGCTCTGGCAGGGGTGAACGCCGCAAGGCAGTAGGAAAGCGACACTATTAGTCAGCTCTGTCTTGCCTGACCTCAGTGACCAAGGCTGGAGTTAAAAGCAGGGTAGTTGTGTATAAAGCAAAGTGTTACAGACACGTTAATAGCTTCCTCTCCCCACCCACTGTATCAGTGGAGATGCCATGTTCTCTAATGCTCCAGTGGTAACCTGCTGGCTTTTGACTTTGCTTTGTATGAAATGAAATTCCAAATTAGAGGTTCGTTTAAAGTTAATTTAGTGTTCTCACAGTAAAGGGAAAGTTCAAACAGGTTTCAAGAAAGGCTACAACTGTGCTGTTGTTGAGAGAGGTGCTCTGGAGATAAGGAAGAGGCTGTGGAGTAGAAATATATCCCATATTTGTGTTTGTGTGTTTGTGTCTATAACTCTATGTGAATATATATCGAAATGTGACACCGATCTAGATCTATATGCATAACAATTACTTATTAATATGCTGTATATGGTTAAATGTAATATAAATATCTCCCTTTGTATTTATTCACTGTATTTTCTTATTTTCTGTATGAAGGCTGTGGCATCCTGCTTGCCTTGTCTTCCATCGCAGACCATAATGTAGCATGGGAGAAGCCCAAAGTGACTTTTTCCTTCCTTTTGAACTAACTGCAGTTCTTTCTCCCAGTGGCCCTCCTATTCAATAAACCTTAGTGTGAAAATCCAGAGGTTAAATACTGCCAGCGGGAGTTTAATGGTAGCAGGATTTCCTTCTTGTTTTTTACATGCAGTTTAAGTGGAGCATTCAGCATCTGGATTTTGAAGCATGCTGGTCACTTGGCTTTGTTTGGATATGCACACCCATTGTATGCTTTTCTCTTTCTTAAGCCAATGAAAGTAAAACTTTGAAAAAACCACACTGTTGGTCCTACTTAAGAATTTCGACTTCTCTTCTGTTTTGTCCTGAGGCTGGCCCATGAATTATGCTGTTGCATAAGCCATGTCCAGGTGTTGTCACAAAGAAAACTACATGGCATGAGTGAAAATTTTGCTAGGCAGTGCGCTGACAGTGAAGCAGTGTAGTTGCTTGTATTACAATGCTCAAAACCAGTCTGTCACCATGTCGACCAAGGCAAAGCAGTTTACCTACATCTGGAAGAAGAATGAACTATCACGAGAACTGGTATTGATTAAGATTTGATTGCAAATATATATTTTTCTTTAAATCTTTTCCTCCTTCCTACAAAACTTAAAAAGCTAATGAGTCTCTAATGGTTGCTGAGAAAAGCCTGAAAATGTGAACTAGGTCCACACCGCAGGCTCAAAACCCAGAAGGCAAATGAAACAAACCTTGTAAGACACTTTAAAGCCATATTTTAAAGCCAATTTCATGGTTTGTAGGGGCCTGACTCATGCGTGTTGAGTACTTGGTATCGGTAAGACAGCATCAGGCATCCCTGTCTGCTGATTTACCAAAGTAGGGCTATCCCACTTTTGAGATCCTCATGGGAGCAGTTCAGCTTTCTCTACCATTAACAAATTTCACATGATAATGCAAAAAAACCCCGCTTACGCATACTTAGAGCAAAGCAGTACTTTGTTCACATTCTGGCTCACATCACCTTGACTTTGTTTATGCTCAGACATTCATCTGAACATGGGAAGAACAGTTACGTTAGTCTCCAAGGTTCAGATGCTGCAGTGAATTCCTGCCATTGATCAAAAACTGTGATATTGGTCTTGGTTTATGTGGTGATTGTTATCAGCTACAAAATCACAGAATTTTGTGGGTATCTAATTCACTGTAAGAAGTGCTGTAGAAGGCTACCAACCCCGTGGACATTGTCTTTATGTTCATTTTAGCCACTTATCGGTTCATGGTTTGACAAGCAGTCATTTTTCTTCTGAGAAAAAAAAATATTTCCATATTTCATAATTCCAAGAGAAATGTGTTCATTTCACTTATGTGAAGAGTAAATAGGACATCGTCTTACTCATTTTATCCGTGTGTGTAAACTCACATTATTTATTATTTGAAGAACAAGCACAGTAGAGACCTTTACTGGGGACATTTGAGCTCTTTAATTTCTGGGACACGCAGGACAGTCCACAATGCAGTCATACAAATGACTGTCAAGAAGCAGTCTATAGATATATCCCCCAGTATCCTTTTGTGTGTCTGTGGAATCAATGCTTCATTGTCATGGGAATCACAGATATATAGGGCTGGAAGGTATGTACAGACATAAGCTAATTCATTCCCTATCCTCACTATACATAAAACAAACCTGACATATCTCACTTGTTCTTAAAAACCTTCAGTGAAAAAGAATCTGCAACCTGCCTCAGTGAACTATTTCAACCCTTAAATGCCCTTTCAATTGGAAACCTTGTAGCCTCAATCTCCGCTGCTGCAAATTATATTGCTTTCTTCTTGTACAAATCCCACTCAGGTCCTGAGAATAATTGATCACTGTACTCTTTGTAACAAGCTCTCTATTTTTGAAGACGTTATCATGCTTCCCCTCAGTCTTCCCTTTTCCAGACTAAACAAATCCAACTCCTTCAACCTTTCCTTGCAGGTCACATTTCCCAAACCTCTTATCATTCCAGTTGCTTTCCTCTGGATTCTCTCTACATTGTCTGTATCTTTCCTGAAATGTGGTGACCAAAATGAGAAACGTCATTCCAGCTGAGGTCTGAACAATACCCAAGGAGAACAGAGCGTCAAGAACGTCACATCCAATAGCTTATACACAACACTTCTGACTTCCACTTGAGCTCCAGACCTTATTGCAACAGCAAGAAAGAGTTTAGTTTGTGGCCCACTGTGTTTGTTTGTTTTACATTATTCTTGCCTATTTATTCTTCATTTAACAATTGCTCATATAACTTCTCTAAGTTTGGTATTTTGCATGTATACTGACTGCATTTCATATTCACTTGTGAATGCTTTTTCCAGGACTTGAAGAGCGGCTTGTATTCTGACTGAACTGCCAAAATGCTTTGCAGTTCTTGTCTCAGTCCCACTTACTCTTTGGATGTTACCCACAAATGTCAAGTATAAAAAATACAACTGTGTCCTCCATCCCACCATCAAGACTGTCAGTGAAAATCACGCTAGAACAGAGGCACAGGGATAGACTCCTGCATGATCCTATTTGAAATACCCTCCAGTCTGACAGTGAACCAGTACTAATTATTATGTTGGGTACTGTTTTTCAACCACTTGGTCACATGTCTTTTCATGAAATCATCCAGACCACATTTCTCTTGCTTATAAGAACAGTATGCAGAGTAGTGTTGAAAGCCCTACTAAAGTCAGGATTTATCAAATTTTCTGCCTTCTCCTATGCTGTTATGCAGTCATCCTGTCCAAGAAAGAAATTAGATTGATGTGATCTGTTATTGACAAATCTATGCTAGCTATTTCTTTCACCTTGTTATCTTCTTGGTGCTTTCAACTGGATTGTTTAATAATTTGTTGGTGTGTCTTTCTGGCTGCCTTTAACTGGGCTATAGTTCCAAGGTCCTCCTCTTCTGTTTTTTTAAAAACAGTTACTGTATTTGCCCTTCTCAGTCCCCTGGAACCTCCCCCATACTTCACAAAATCTTAGACACAATCACTGATGGTCCAGAGATTGCTTCATATAGGTCATTACAGCCTGGTGGCTGAATACCATTTGGCACTGTAAACATGAATACATGTAACTTATGTACATACTGGGTCTTTAACCTGATTTAATTAAGATTTTGGTTGGTTTCTTCTTAATATATTATACTATCATATGAATAGGACATTTTCATGAAAGAAACATTGTTTTTATGGGGTTCATTTTCTGCCATGTTGAAGTATATGTTTGAAAGAATATCTAAAATCTGTTTACATTTTAAAGAGACCATATGGTACAAGCACTAGTTTAAAAAAGTTTTGGCTTCCAGGAGTATGTCTATGCTCAAGTGAAGGTAGTGCTCTAAAACTGGTCAAAAGAAATAGGATGGGGAAACTAACAGGAGGAAAGTAATGGGATTACTGAACTGCGAGGCTGCAAGACACCTCAGGAGATCGTGTAGTATAACCACTTTCACAGAAGGAAGATCACAGGGGACTAGACAAGCTCCAGCTGATATTTTATACCCAGCTCTTAAAACCTCTAATTAGGTAGTTTCTATCAAAGCCCAGTATTTCACAATTCTAATTATTGAATGCTTTTGGTAAAAACAATCCATTTTTTTTTCTTTCTGCAAATTAAGGCAGTTTAATCATATATATGTAAATACATGAAAGGAGGGTGCAAAGAAGACAGAGCCAGGCTCTTTTCAGTTGTGCCCCATGGCAGGACAAGAGGCAATGGACACAAACTGAAACACAGGAGGGTCAGTCTGAACATAAGAAAACACTTTTTTACTGTGAGGGTGTCTGAGCACTGTTACAGGTTGCCCAGGGAGATTGTGGAGTCTCCCTCCTTAAAGATATTTAAAAAACACCTAGGCACAGTCCTGGACAACTGGCTCTAGGTGGCCATGCTTGAGCAGCTGGGTTAGACCAAATGATCTCCAGAGGCCCCTTCCTACCTCAACCATTCTCTGATTCTGTGATCTCATCCTTCTTCCAGAAGTCAGAGAGAACATTTGAGTATTTTCACATGTATCCACAATTTAGGCTTTTGCAATTGAGTTTTTTCTAATCTATATAAGCCCAGTCCCTCCAGATTTTCCTTGTATCTGCTCTTCATTTCTAACTGTCCATAGATTTGGGTTATTAAGATAGTTTGATATCAATTTTTCTCTTTTTTTAGCAAGGCTTTAAACATTGTCTTACATGTCATGTTCATAAGCAATGAAAATGTAATCACCACTGCTGACTGAAAAATCTCATCCATTGCCAAATTTGGAGGTATTTCAAATGAAGCACAGTAGGAGTCTTTGCCAGGTCTAGATTTATTCAAAAGTTCCACTCAGGAGCTTCTCTAGCTCTGTGTATCTTCACATCAGCTGAGCAAATAGTGGTACCATGCATCCCTGGGGTTTGTGTTCAAGCAAGGTGAGGAGCAGAGAAGATGCACTCTTTGATAGGTAATTCACAAAAGAGTTAAAAAAGTGAAAAGGTTTTTAAAAGAAGATGTGGGGGAAAAAAGCTTTTTTTACAGTAAATCTGATGATATGCCTATAATTAAGTCAAATAGGTTAAAGGCTTGTTATGCTAGGATTAACATATGGTAAATACATCCATTGAATTACACTGAGATTCATGTGATGATTACATATAAAATTCCATGTAATGAGATATATTTATCATCAAAAGGTCTTTGGCCTTTAAGAAAATGTTACAACAATTATCCTGTGAACGTGAAAAGTCAATAGAGGTATAAATGCATGTCTTTATGCCATTATTGTGACTGGATTAATTTCAACAAGACCAGCCCTGCTGACATTAAGCCATCAAGGGGGAAGCCTAGTGTTACTGATACAGCCTCTCAGCATGCCCTCTCATCTCTCGTTGTCTGCTTGGACAGCCAGAAAGAATTTTTTTCCTCAAGTCCATCCTTTTAGAACCACAAACATCAAAATGGAGTTTCACAACAAATATTACAAGATACACAGTCCTACAGCTCTTCCAAAGGTTTTTTTTTCTCTCGGATGTCCCAAATCTCTCAATGACAAAAGCTGTGTTTGACAGCAGCCAATAGACTTCAGTAGTCACTATTATGATTTGGAGTAACATATTACTGTTAACCAGCAAGTTCAGCCTCATACTCACAAGGGCAAATAAACTGTGGAGTAATAGCAGAAAAATAATTTTCTGCCATCACTGTGAAAGTGAGATGCAAAAATGAAGATGAAGTAGGATTCATGGGTAGACATGGACAATCAGTAAAGAAATTTATCAGATTGATACACACAAAGGTAGCAGGCCAACCTGCCCTTCCTTCCCCCCCAAAACAGCAAAAAACACCCATAGAGAAACATTGTCTCTTCTTTTTCTGACCTCAGGTGTCTTTTCTTCCTGTAATATAATGCTTGAGAGAGGAATATTCTTCTATAGGTTGATCCTCTGTGTTTATTTGCACCATATTTTGCATAACAACATCAAGTGAAGTCGTCTTGTTCCAATCTCTGTTGCTTAGTATCTAAACTGATCAGTCTCAGAAAGACAGTCTTTCAGTCACTGGTACTTAATAACATGTTCATTTGGTTGTTCTGCTGGATTTGAACAGAAACACTGCATTTAAGACTGAAAGCAGATTTGGAGTAGATGGTCTGCCTTGGATCCTGAGAGTGCTTGCACGTTGGTTTCAAGCACAGAACCAATCAGGTGTAAATCTTATTTATGAAACAATTTTTGTTTTAACATTTCTAGCAGTAGTGTTATACCACTTGACTGTTTTACATCAACAGCAATATTCACCCACAAGGTGATATAATTATAAAAATCAATTACACTGTTCTTCAGTGGACTGACTAAGCAAATACACTGTATACTTCTATTTCAGTTTGCAAAATGTTGAGAATTTGACAGAGACCTAGATGACTATTCACTCATATTTCTTTCTCTTTCTTTAGTAATGTTGTACATTGCAGAATCTTGTTTTCTACTATTGTCTTGCAAAAGCTAGTGAAAGACAGGAAAATATGCAGACATATAACCACTACTTATCATTTCACATTCTTCTTTTTTCTCCCCAAACTGATTTTTACATTTAATAGGATACCAAGCAACTAAGAATACTGTTCTTGTCTACAAATTGCAAATTAAGTTTAGCTACGAGCTCTTGTTTGGAAGTATAAAAGTTTACATTGTATTATATTTAAAGGCATCTGTCTTTTGTGGAATTTTCAAATACGCTAATTTTTATCAAAGGTTTTCCTTTCATGTCCTTTGATTACTAAGCTATATAAGTTAACCAAAAGATAACTAAGCATTAACCCATGTTGCAGTTTTTATCTCCTTTGGCAATCCCATGAGACTTCAGCTAAGTACATTAAATGGAGCATAAATCTTTAAGTTGTTTTCATTAAGTCACATATTTAGAATACATATCCCAGTTTATTTGATCAATTGTAAAATATTAGCTGCTGCACTGAAGATTTGTGACATGGTTTGCAGCAAGTGAACAAACATTTCTGAAGAGCACTGAAAATTTTTGCTGGAATGCATGGATAAGTTACAACAATTAGGGTTTGGAACATTCATTCGTTGCTTTTTTTTTTCTTTATGTATCTTGCAAATGTATGCTTAAAGGCCAGTAATACCAACAGGCAAGCTTTGAAGATAATTCTAATATTGGCTTAATATTCTCGGCTTGCATTTCTGTTAATTTTCCCAGTTTTCCGATCTTTTGTTCTTCTTTTTATTTGTTGGTCAGCCCTAAACCCCAAGAAAAACACTAGCTGTAAAAGGGCAGGTGTTAGGAATAGCAGTTTTACTGTGTGTCTTGGCTTACCATAGCTTCCTAAACAACTCCATTTTCAACTCAGTACTGATGTTAAAATATGATAAAGGAATAGTTACGATAAGTAGTAATGCATTAATTATGTGTGTTGGTGGGTGGTCTGAATATAAGATTTGTATTGAATAATTTATTGAAAGTTTTTGTCCTTGAAATAATATGTTGTACTTTCATATTAGTTTTTGTCTAAGACTTTCACATTGTTCTATGAGCATTAGCATTGTATGTCTCACTACACAGCAGAAAAATAGCTGTTTTTCCATTTACAGAAAGTGAAGCTCAGGTACTACGGAGCTACACAGTTTATTCCAAGTCATAGCCAATAGCAAAGCTAAGCTTAGTGCCAAAATGGATGGACTTAAGACAGGGCCTTGCACTGACATGATTGTTCATATTCTTGTGTCTGTTGTGGCTCTTGCATTTTAAAAGAGGACAGTTTAGCTCCTTGGCTAAATTGCTTACAATAGAGAGTCTGGTTTAAGCACTTTCCTTATTCACAAGGATCTTAAACATTTAATCAGGCCTCTGTCCTACTAATTTTACTCACAGAAGTGTTCTTTTCTTATGTGAGCAGCTCTGTCCGAAACCAGTAAGACAGTCCATGTAATAGAAAGTTTCCTAAATGAACAAAGGATTTTGTATTAACTCATTAAATACATTTGAAATCATATTTTAAGCTCGTGCCTGAAGCATCTTGAATTTCAAACCCTCGCTGCCAACGGAAGTATTATAACAATATTTACATGAAAAGTGTTCTTAAACTACAACCTATTTTACTGTTTCAGTATTTCTGACCAGATATGTAGGATGTGTGGATTTGTCAATACAAAATGGTATTACAGAAATTCAGACTAGCTGCAGAACATCATGATAATTTGGCAAGAATTGCGTATATACTAAGCAGCATTCACTTTTAAAACATGTAGAAAATGTCATATGGACATCTGTCATATTTTCTTTACCAAGATAATCCTGCAGTAATGCTATTTAGTTTTACAAGTGTTCAAAGAGAGTACATGAATGTCCAGTTTTGGTTTTAAAATTTTAACTCTGTAATTGATATGACTGTTCAGTTGGCAGCTCAAATACAAGCATTCTGAAATTTTAAAAGATACAATAAGCTGGATAACAGTCCTTCATGTCTTTTATAAACATTACTAAAACTTGATTCCTAGTAACAGCAAATGTGGTAGCTTCAAAGTAAAAGAAGATCATCTGCATGTGTCCCAAATCTGTTTGATATAGATGGCATAGCTTCATCTTCATTGATGATAACTGCATGATCTTCTTTACAGGACTCGAAGGTCCACAATTCCTTGTTTAGTTGTGCATCTTTTAGTAAAGGATTTAGCTACTACTAACTCAGCAACTCGGGCTTTTATCTACCAAATATTTTGAATCCTGGTCTGGAATTATTTTTTTTCTCAAAGACAAACAGCTAAGTAATGTTCAGCAAATGCAAGAGTGCTGTGCTTTACGCATTCTAGGGATGATTATAAACGCTAGTTTTACTATCAGTAACACACCATTTGGGAATCAGTAACACATTGTTAAAAACTTGTGTACAACGGTCTCTTGTTGGCAGTGAAATACCCCCTTTGTGTTAATATACACTGCAGTTCTGCTTATTTTAAGCATACTATACATTAAGTAGATATGATAGGTTGGCATTCATTGACAAATTAAGTGAGTTGATTAGCAATCTGAAATCTGCATGGACCTTCATTATGTTTGTCATGAATTGTAGGCCTAAAAAGTGCTTTTCAGATAAAAGACACAAAACATGAAAGTGAAGCAGAGGCTGATAACCCTTTCTGAAGGAAGAGCTATTAGTAAGTCTCATTGCTTAGCCATCTAGTAAACACTTCAATGACTTCTGATTACTATTAACCAACAGAATGATGTTTTTCCCAGCAAAAAAAAGAATTACTTGTGTTTCCCAAGCTGTGCATTTTAGTTCAAGAGAAAGAGAGTAGCTTGGCAAGCCAACTGTGCAAATGTTGACAAAGTGTAAGAAAGTAAGAAATATAGGCAGATTTCACTCTGTTGAACTACCTGTTTTATCCAAATTTATCCAATAAAATTAAAATGTTTATTTGGTCAGATCCAAAGTGGTCATCATGTTTTTAGAATCAGAAGTTCATTGAGCCTTCTTAAATCAGTTATCAGGTGAAGATCACAGCTCTGACTTATATGCACTTGATTAAGTATTTTCTGAGAAAAACATGGTTTTTTTCATTGCTCAGAATGTATCTAAATGTATAACTAGGTGATGAAGTGAGGTCCCACATAGATGAGGAGCAGGGGGCCAATTCTTTGCCAACATTCATTCCTGGGCTCCTACGGAAGCCCTGACTGTGTAAGTTAGGATTGCCTTAACACAGCTCTAAATTCTATCCAATTGTCTGGAGCTCCAAGACGCTTTCATATAAGCAAAGCACTGTCAAACAGAAAAATTTCTACCTTTTTCTCATCCATACTCTTATGGGAGAAGGTGTGAGAGACACAACTTAGGAAGACCTTATATCAGTGTGACAGTTGATGGGAAAATATAGTCAGAGCTCCTGAGAGAATAACAGAGATTAGAATCAATGTCCATGAGCATATATAAATGCATTCTAGCTCATGAGAGACAAAACTTTTAAGAAAAGGTAATTTGTAGCTGGAAAAACAGGCATGCTTTCAGGTGCACAGCCTCTTCTTTGAGTCATTCACAAATCTTGTTTCAGTTACATTTTTAGACCATCATTGCTACAACAGCAATATGACACCCATGTGCCAAGGCAGTTTTGAGCATTTATTTTCAAAGGAGGCAGTTTCATCAGTGTTGTCAAAGGTAATGGTTAAAAGAAATGAAAAATCGCCAGATAGGTACAGCTTGGCTCATTTTATGAGAAGGCAGGACATGAAAAACAGAAATTGTCTTCTAGTGTATGATTTTTGACGGAAACTCAAGTAAAGTCTTACAACATCTACAGCACAGTAGAAATCTTTCATAAACCTGGGGAACACAGTCAGCCCATAAGCATGCTGAACCATGAACTTAGTTCTGCACTGTTTCCAGGTAGGCTTGAATAGTTCATCAGAAGGACAAATACATTTATTTATTTACTAGGCAATCAGAAGCAGAGTTAACTTTTTAAGCACTTCTCTGCTGTCAAAGAGGGGGTTTCTAATGAACAGCTCTATTTTGTCTTTTGTCATCACTTGCTCATGTTAAGGACCGTAAAGTACTTCTGGTTTATTTAATATGTAAATTATGTCTTGAATGATGTAAAAGGTAGCTCACAGGTCCAAGGTCCTGGGAAGAACCAGTCTGTTCTTAGGTACAGGTAGGTCAGCAGCAGAGTTTCTTCACAATGAAGGCATAATCAGAAAGAAATTCACAAATAAAACCTTCAATGACTTTACTGTGTGTGGAGGTTAACCTGTTTTGCATAAGTGTGGAAATGAATTATCTATTCATTTTAGATCCATTGTGTCCTTATTCAGCATAGCTCTTAAAGAAAGGCCAAAGAAATCCTGCATAACACCAGTGGAGCTTTCAAATGCTTCAAAGAGCACGGTATCAATTGAAATATCATCAGGCGTGCTAACATGTAGCTGTCAGGTGAGCCTGATGGGCTGTTATTATCACTGTCATGACTATTATTGCTATTATAATTATTTGATCTAATTTTAGGGTAAGCCAGGACCCCACTTCTCTAAGTGGTATATAAACACAGACGGTCCCTGCTGCAAAGGCTTACGAAGTACAAACTTAGTAAAATCTTCCCTGGTTCTGCCTCAGTTAACATATGAACCCTAGCAACAGTCAGGTAGGTGGAAAAGCAAGAAAGGAGAGACTGACTTTCTGCATTAATCAGTGATGTCTAGTATATATATTTACTGTAGTTAGGATATGTTACCTTTGATGCATTTGCTTTTTTTTTGTGACTAGAAAATGCAGACATAAGCAATTCGTACCCATTCGAATCAACTTTATCTGGTCAGTTCTGAGCATTAGAGAAAAACTTTATGTTCTTTTCAGCCTTTGGTATCCAACAAGGGGCGAAGCATTTTACCTTGAGCAATTTAGATTGCCCTTTACGTCCCCAAAGGCCTCCAAGTGCTGGGGCCTGTGGCCATAGACTTAATGAAACTCAGAGGCTGGATCTTAACGCTGATAGTTTTGAACAATAAATTTGAATCATTAAGCACTTCAGGAGGGAGCAAATATCTTGTGCAAAGGGACAGATTCTTGCAGAAAGTGAATTACTGACAAAAGATGAATGAAGTCCAGAAGAGCAGGACAAAATTCATGTTCTGTTTCCAACTGCATCTTGAGCTTTGTGGGAAAGGGACCATTTAGCTGTATTAAATACATCCCCCACCTCCCCCTCCCATTTGATTTTTTTCCTTCTAGTATAAGATTTCACAAATCAAAACAATTTCATATGGAAAAATCCAAAATGCTTAAATTTCTATAGTACGTGTGTTTTTCTTATTGTATAAAAGTTGTCTTGCTTTCATTTATAGGCAGATTTCTTTCTCAGCAAAACCTTTAAGATTATTGATAGCTTGTATTTGGATTTTATATTTTGATAAAAAATTAGTGTTAATATTAAAACATGCAACGTTTCAAAACCAAACTAGGATTACAATCTCTTTTCACAATATTTTTAGAGGTTTCAGTACAAGGATAATGAAATGATCTTAAATGATCTGCAGAGTCCTTTTGGAAAATAATAGCTTTTTCACATTTCTGTAATCATTTTTTTTAAAGATATGGATACTGATTGTGCATGATGATTCATAGTCTCTCTTCTATATCTTAGTTTTCCCTTCTTTTTTCTCCCCTTCACATATTCTCAGCTCAGCTTAACTAGTACCATTTTGTATCTCTCTCTGCTTTATGATGTGATGAATGCAGCCATTCTTCTCTCCCCATCATTACAGCTGGTCTTTGATCCAGTACAGCTAATTTATATTTACCATCTATCATCTACCATCAAAACTTTATTGGAAAAGAGGTGCACCTGGACTGACTGAATTTTTTTTTTATGGAGTTTGAGACTATTTTAGGACTTGTGATTAGGACACATTCATCCTCTTAATGGAACACAATAGAACCATCTTCAACTTTGTGCCAGCAAGCACTTGGTTTGTTTCAACACATCATGGATATTTCAGAGTTCATCCAATGTTAGACTTGGCTATGCTCATTTGTTAGTGATTTGATCAGAAAGGTTATCTTCCTTGCTAAATTCTGCTGTGTTTTGTACACATACAGGTTGTACTTGTATTTGTAGCACAATCCTAATCATAAGTCATTTTAAAACTATAAGGATGTATCTACCCAACAGACTACAGAAACGCAGGATATATTAGACTCTTCCATAGCTGAATTGTTACAACATGAGCTTGTTGGTTTTATCCTGTTTGGATATGTCTTCACTGCACATTAAGACAATGCAAAATGTGCAATTAACACTCTAAGGTTATAGATGTAAGTTAGAGTAAATGTACATTCCTTATATCTGTATACAAAAAATCTATCATTAATTTTCTTTAGACAGTTCTTTCATAAATGACTCTATTTTACCACAAATGGTGTTCTTATGCTAACAACTGAAAATCTTGCAAATAAGCAAATTGGACAGTTTCTTTTATATCAAATGGTTAGATGCAGCTGTGAAGTGTGGGTTACACTGTCAGTTCCCCTTTATGTCATTTGAAATAGGTGTTGCACTCAGGGGAACTGGTGGTAAATATCTACACACTAGTGATATGACTTATTCTTAGTGGTGTCAACCTTAGGTTAAGACACCTAAATTCAGGACTCTACAGGCAGATGCCTACATGGGCCCTAAGTGCCTAAGCTTTCATCATAGTTAATGAGGATCTAATTGATAGAGCCTAAAGAGTGATTTAGCTCATCTAAAGCAGAGATCTACTGTGTGTTCAGTAAATGGCCACTTTTTTTTTTTTTTAAATTGTTATGTTTTGTTACAGTTTTCTAGGAAAAAAACGGAGGAGCCACATATCCCAGCTCCTGGGAACTCATCACACTGTCCCCAGTTGAAGGCAGAGAAGCTCTTTAACTAATGGGACTTAACTGGGGAAACCTGCCTTGTCGAAAAGGCCTTCATCATTCTGGGGAAGTCCCTCGATTTAGGGAAGCCCCCCGTCTCAAAGCTGGAAGGATAGAAGTCTAGAAAGTCACAATTCAAACTGAGTCCTGCAGAGCTTCCACTCTCCTGGCTGCGACAGAGGTCCAAGCCCCATCACAAGCAGGTGGTGTAGGCAGCTCTAAGTTGCAGTCAGCTGGTGGGGGACCTGGAAGCTCTCCAGTCCATGCAGCCGAGGTAGTCCAAAGCAGTACTGTCCCAGAGTCACTCAGTCTGGCAGACTAGTGTGTCCTAACAGCCTCCTCCGGTCTACTGACATTCTTTTTGTGTATTGATGAGAACTTGTCAAATTCAGCATATTCTGCAAAGCATTTAGCCTAAGGAAAAGATATTAAGAATTTCTCAGGTTAAGAGGCTGTAGCTGGTCCCTCTTAGCATCTTCCAGTGCAGCGTGCTTGCTCCATGTCACATGATGGAGGAGTGGCAGTACAATCACACCCTGAAGGTGAGTTTGACCTCATGATGTATGTGAGAAAAACATCTAAACTGATCATTTGGAAGATTCTCTGAGTAGGAATAAAAAGACTTCCAGTGGAAAATTCCTGCCAAACTAATATTTGTGGCTCGAATTTGATGCAGAAGGCTGAAACAGAGAGCACACAGCTTTCTGGAGTGAAATGACAGATTTTATGAATTGAGGACTTGCACAACACCTCACGCAGTAATGTAACAATGCTCTGACTGTCACAGGGTCAGTGGCGGATTTACCGTGGGTGGAGGAGAAAGTGCAAAGGGACCTGTACTTCTGCCTTCCCATTCAGATCTCCTTAGCACGACCTGCCCTAGTTGGGGAAATGATCCCATGGTGTCTCTACAGCCTGCTCCCCACCCTGTCCCCATCACAGCTGCATCCAGTCACTGGCTCACCATGGGACTGATGACAGGTTGTTCACTGATAATGACCCACACTTCATAACTCCTTTTTTTCAGTCCTCCCTGATAGATTGTCAGTTCCAGCAAACCTGTGCTAGGCAGTGACAGAAATGCAAGAAGAGACATTATTAACAAAAGCATAGCAGACTCTGAACACCTAGGCAGAGTCAAGGCATCCATATTTTGTCATGTTAGAATATAATAATAACACAGAACATCACACTTCAGTGTTGATATAATCTTTTTCTATATTTGATTTAGAATAAAACCAACTGTTGTTATAATAATCAGGGTCTATTGGCCTTGGTCAAGTGAGAAGGTTGCGATTATTTATTAACTTAATCCTTTACATGTGTTTCAAGCTAGAAAATAAACACCCATTCCTAAGCATTGTATCTCTCTCTTCAACTTTTACTGTAGCCAGAGCACTGGTGTTAATTAAATGCTGTGTGGGATTTTAATCCCTATCATTTGCCAGGATGCACACAGGAAGACAGCACCTTAAACAATGCATCACATCACAGAAATCTATTTAATCATTTGCTTTATTATTCAGGGAGTGTAAAACTTCTTCTTATGGTATTATGATGCTCTGTATTCGCAGTCCCTTGATAACACAGAAGTAAAACAGCGAAAGCATTAGCAACCTCAAGTTTGCAAAAAAACTGAGACTAGTTTAAAAATAACAAGATCTTTAAAAGAATACAGGTTTTTTCCCCCCATTTGTGATCTTTTTTTTGTCTGAGATTTTTGGTTTCTGTTGGGTACATGTCAAGATTTCCTTAGCCTCCACAAGGTTTGGGAACTGCTTTTTGATGAATGTATTTCTATTATTTCTTGATTCTAAGAACCGAGGCTTTTAGGAAAAAAACACCCAACCCAACCCAAACCAACCCAAACCGAACAAAAAAACCAATAATGGAGCGTGACAGAATCCTGAGTCAGGCCTTTGAGAGGCATCTACCTACATTTTATACACTGTAAGTGACAGCCCCAACCCAAAACAAAGACTTCTAATTCAAAATACCAGGTTTTATTGTAATCTAAACTGGGGTAATTAACCAATTCTTATACAGAGAAAAAGCAGAGTAATGAGGTCAGAGTGCACAGAAGTAACAAGGAGGGAAGAAAGCCCTTTCCTGCAACCATCTGAGTCCTCCCGGGTCTGTCTTTGCTTCCCCACTTGGTTCAGGCCACTCAGAAACTATCACCTGGATTGCATCAGTTTTAGAGAGTCCTCTTTAATCCCCAGGCTCTTTCTTCTTCCATCACCTCAAAACCATAGCTGTGCATTTCTCCCTTGCTCATCCCACCAGCCCCTCCCGAGCTGCAGTCTCCCAAATTCTCTCTGTGACTCCCAGCGTTTTTCACTCCTGCCCAGCCTGGATTTCAGAAGCAGCTTCCCCAAGAGTCCCCTCAGCTGCTGAGACAGTGCAATGTCCCCCTCTCTCCAGGACTCTCCCCTGACCCAGTCACTCTCCTGTAACCCAGGAACAAATAAAGCAAACATGGATCTGTTACGCCAGTGTTTTGCAAGGCTGATTTTACTATAAAATGAAGTTGGCAATGTATAACCTGCATATGTCCTTTATAACCTGCTGTGCTAACCTCTGAGTTGGACAAAAGTGTGTTTCCACAGCCTCGGTCCTGATTTCAAGGAGATTGGTATGTTTTCTGTGTTTACGCAAATATGTATATCACTCTTGCATGCTTCACATTGCATATTTTCACTGGCATCTAACTATGCATCTAGCTATATGATGTCTGCTAAGCTCACAAGTAGTAAAGTTTAAGGCTCTGCATACACAATGCAAATCATAGCATTATATGTATATATATACAGGCAAAACAAATGAAAGTAAGTGTAGAGTTAGAACGTCACTTTAGAGTCATGCTCACTCTTGCAGTGATAAAATATATTTACTAGTTTATTAAGTAAGTTAAATATAAATACATTCTGCCATTGTGTTACTCTCAGAAACCTGAAGTAGGTAGCAATTCACTTTCCGTAACAAACACGACAATATATGAACAGTTCTCGTTCACTTGTTTAGATCTTATATATTGATTTATAAATGGCCGATAAATGGTACTAAATGTTTACCAGATGTGCTAATAAATGGTTTATCAATAGTTATGAGTTGTTGCAAAGCTTAGTGAGTAATTAGGGGGTTTATATTCATGTCTCACAACTCCTTTAACAAAGATTCTGAAAATAGTCTATGACATACCATACATGCTTACACTATCAACTTATTTTCCATTTTAAAATGAGAATGTCATGTAAAGTTTGATACAAACTAATGCTTGAAGATATTCTCTCATCCTTCTCTAAAAACACTATCATCCAAATACAAGTATAAATTAGATACAAATTTGCTTACTGGCAGATGGGGCTGTTATACCCTGGTATACTGTCTATGTAACTAGTGTAGGGCCTTGGAAGTAAATCCTTGGTAGGAGTTTCAAAGTGAAGAGTATAATCCAAATATAAGCCAATAAACTTTGTAAAGAATAAGCCTTTGAAACTCAGGACAAGAAAACTCTCTCACTTCAGAAGAGATGTTTTTCTTTCTGTAGCTAAGCAATCACTTAGCTGATATTTGAATCTTAACTTATGTTTCCTGAAGTTGTTCTTTGATCCAATACTGCTTAGTCAAAATCCATGATTGTAAGTTTATATATGGGATAGAAAAGTGACCTCAGAATGTCACACCATGTGTTTCTCATGAGCTGTTAGCATGCTGTTCCCTTGTGATTAGAAATGGCAAGATTCCCCTGTGTTGAATGATCTGGTGATATCATGGGACTTGCATTTCTCTGGATCTTTAGCTACTTCATGAAGACAATACAGCACAGAATCTTTTTTTTTTTTTTTTCAAATAACTATAAGACTTCTATATCATCAGAATAATGGAATTTTGTGTAAGCATGGGGACAATAGCTGATACAGGCTGGTGTTCTGGGGCAGGAACTGGAAATTTAGTTAATCAGCTGGAAATGTCCATTAACTGGAGACTAGATAAATAATACTGCAAAGCACAATGCACCTTTGAAAGACTGACTCTGTGTCAAAATGGAAACATAGGCCTGCAAACCATGAAACAAATTTTGCTTTCATACAGTGCTGTCTATTTAAATACGGTGACAGCACGGTCAGTAGAGGAGCGCACTCCACACACGTGGCAATGCAGCAGTGTGTGCCACTTACGGATGTTGTACAACGGCCATCTGCAACAGAGGGGCAGGAGTGGCCAAGAGGTAAAATGGGACTGGAAAGAAAAAGAAGCAAGACTGATGGTGAGGACCAGCCAAGACAGGCTGGTTTTGGGGGTGGGAGGAATCTTCAGATAAATCCCAGCACTTCAGGCATTGGGGCTCTAGTTGAATTGGCATTCAAGGGAGGGATGAAGGTGATGGAAGGTGGGTTGCAGGTGTTCTGCTTCCTAGTTACAGAGCAGAGCTGTAGCCTCAAAGGAGGCTGCCTTTTCTATGAAGGAAGAAAAGTGCAGTGATTATGTGTATTCCTATAAACTGCGGGGAATGAGATTATACGGGGGTGGAGTGGAAGGAGGAACAGAATGAAGGGATGGGTGAAAGCCTTAGGGTTCCCACACACACACCAGCTAATCTCCCGAGACCACATGTCTTGGAAGAGGAAGAGCTCATGCTAAGATGCCTGGGGCTCTTCCACTGCTGAGCTGCACACTCTTCCTGCTGTGACAATACCTCCTTTGGAGGAAATGCTAGGGGGAAGGAGGAAAGGATGAAATTTGGAGCTTTCTGGGTTTATCACCAAATATTCACCCTGGATGTACTCCGGATGCAAGTGTCCAGTGTTAGTCTGTAAACAAGAATGGAAAAGCAGTGACTACACTTTCAAGTCACCATAGAAAAAAACTTTATTTGCAAGTGACTTTGTGAGTTTATTTGGAAGAGCTGACTATTTCCTTCTTCTGCTCTCTCTTGATTCAGAAAGTGCTATACAGTAAGGACTTGGTGAATATAGTTGTTTCTGAGTTTCTTACTTAGCTCTGAGCACCTCAGAAAAGTTCAGGAATTACTTTCAATCAGGCATTTTTAAATTGTTTTTAATTTATCTAAAAACAGGCTAAAGAGTTTAATTAACAGGCTCAGAGTAATAGTTATACCATTTTTCCTCTGCTATCAGCTTTCACTTTTATTTACGATGGGAGTCCCCCTTGTATCTCCTTTCCCACAGGGCCCACTATCACTAATATTTCTGTGATCTGTGAATAAACCAAAATTTAAAGTTAGTACTTACAATCAATGCAAATTAATGATTTCTTAAAAAAAATATTTCAATCAGGAAAAGCAGCTTTGTAGTTGAAAATCCCATGCTGGCCTTAGAGTGGGAGTTTTTCCAGCCTCTGCTTAAATCCAAAAAAATACTGCAATCTTCTGGCACAGACTCACTGTAATGCTTTAAAAACAATTTAGCAACTGTCATTGCTGTAATTACAGTAACTAATTACCATCCTTAGCAAACAAATAGCTTAACATAATATGCAAGCCGAATCAATTTTGAAGAAATGCAAATTCCGAAAGCGAAAAAGGGCATTTTGGCAAACCTGAAAGAGAAGCGGGAAAATAATACACTTTGTTTTATCTGCACATAATTCCCAGGGAATATCATATCATAAATATTTGCATTCAGTTCTTATCAGGACATTTGCATTTGCTTCTTATCAGTCTGCAGGCCGGACTCTGCCAGATAGAGAGTAGAGCTCCACACCATGCACATATTTCTAATGAATCACGTCTCAGGCCGAGAGAATATTTTGGCTGGAACTTTATCACTGAGATGAAGAGGTCATTTACTCTCAGAGTCAGTTCATCTTGGAATTGTCTTGAGATTTTGATGTGATTCAACCAACATTTTTTAAAACGAAAAAATAAACCAACTTTGCATTCTGTTCATTTCTGTAATACTTATTAAGTCTGATTGTTTGAGAAGTAATTCCTCCCCCCAAAATCAAAATCATATGTAAACAGGTTTGATTCATATTTATGTCCCACACTCCATAACAAACAATGCTGCACATTTTCCAGTGTACAGAAAAAGAACAAAGCAATAACAGAATAAAATGAAGACTAAGAATGAAACAAGCTGCACTTAACAACCATTATCTTGAAATTTAATGCCAAATCCTTTTGTAGTACTTCAGAAATATGTTTGATTAGTGGCAGTTTTCTCAGTAATGAGAGGAAATGTTTATGATGAGAAAAGTCTCTCTAATGAGCCATCAGATTTCCTTAGCAGTTTCCCCAGGAAAAAAAAAAAAAAAAAAAGCACATTTTTATTATAAAAAGTGCATCTCACCTGTAAGAAAAACAAGTGGAAAATGTCATAAATCTGAAAGTCTCATACATTTTCCTGTTGCTAGCTCAGACACACAAACAAAGGGAACATACCCCAAAAGCATTGAATTGACTCCATTCTGCATTCTGCATTCTACATGTATTCAAGGAGGTTTTGTTTGTTTTTACTTGGAATACAAGTGTGAGCCCATAAATACATTCTGTGATGGCAAAAAAGTCACTCATGACCTCCTATACCTAAGTATAAAACTGAGAACTGTTACATGCCATCTGGGAAGAGGCAGGTTTTGCACATTAATTCAATAGTATAATATTTCCAAATATTTTAATGGAACTGAGTAATTCTTTTCTGTGACTTCAGTTCAGTACCAGAATGCCCCTTTTTTGTTTTTCTATTTATATACATTTTATATTCTTGTACTCTAATTCAGAATTTAAAACAACTTTTCTCCAAAAGCGTGTACTTTAAAGACATGCAAATTACCACTTTCAAGTTCCTGAACGAGTGCAACAGCCAGATCCTCACCTGATGCTAGTTGGTGTTGTTCAGTGCAGTGTTGCTGTTTACACCAGCTGACTATTTGGCAGTATTTATTTTTATATAACTTCTGGGAAGTTAAATCTTGACTAGTGATCAATCTACTAGGTGGTGTGTGATTTCTTTTATGTGTTGTAACATAGCAAACAAATTTGTCTCCCGGTCATTTGAAGCAGTACAAAACCATTTTAAAATGGATCTATTTTTTTTCTATGTAATGATCACTTAAAGTTAGTTTCACCTGATGCCCAAGTATTCCACTTTGATTTATTTGTTGAAACACACCGTGCAGTTTCTAGTTCATTATTATTCAAATGACTGATACAGCTCATTTGGACCAAGCAAAACATTGCATCAGCGGTGTAAGAATTATCTAAAAACAGCTCCTGAAGCCATACTGCTGTTGCCAAACTTGGGATGTTTCTGATAATATATTGTGACTGTTATAGAGTGAATGCTGTCCTGCCCTTTCCTGATGCAATATTTGGATGCATTATTCCAGTGTTGTAAGCATGGGGCAGGATACTTGACTGCCGTTCAGCTGTAATGAAGAAGAGTAAATATGTGCAGTGCATATGCAAGAAGCATTGATGGAGATGTACAGTTATAGAAATCATCCAGTCATTGTTTCTATAGAAGAGTTAGCGTCACCTAAATTTGCTCCTTGAATCATCAGAGACTGGTGGGAAAAACTCCAGCAGCAGAGACAATGACATCCTCAAGACCTCTCAGAGATCTCCTCTGGAGTAAGTACATAGCTGAGCTCCTGAACATTTCCCCCACACATAAAATGTGTATGAAGGGAAAAAAAAAGAACAAGATTGTCTCTCTCTAATTATACTTCTATGAAATCAAATGTGATTTAATTGAAAATTAAAATTTGGTATTTGCTGTAAAAATAGAACAGTTAAGCTCTTGTTTCTATGTTGCTGAACATACACCCCTGCAGTCAGTGACAATTTAGTCATTTTAGCTCACTGGGAGCAGTTTCATCCTCATCCACGGCCTTTTTCTCCTTGTCTCTTGATTTAAATTGCATCATATTAAACTAGGACTAACAGTGTAGTGCAAAAGCCATTTTGAATATGCAGTTGAATTCAGTAACTCATCTGGTCTAGAAATCATCTCTAGGGTTCATGTTTTATCATTTGTTTTTAGCTCTTTCTTTGAGGTGGGAAGGGCTTACAGTTAAGAGCCCATTATCACAGTGAATGATGCAGGAAATCCAAAATATTTATGTTTGTTCATGGCACATGGACAAGAAACAGTGCTCAGGAAAAGGGTTTTCTGATTAAGTGATTGAAAACACTCTGGTGTATGTTAATGGCTTCTTCTGTCCAACAGATAACATCATCTTTAGCCTTATCGCTGTTCTTGAACTTATTTTAAACATTCTCCTGTGCTCTTCCAATTATATACTATGCTCTTTTGGCATCCCGTCTCTTCACTGCAAATCATCTCATTTGTTTGCTTTCTAATTTTTTTGCCAGCAGGTTGGGTGTAAAAAGAAGCATTTAACAGATACTTGAAGTGAAAAAATACTTTCCTGAGTGAAATTAATTTACATGGAATTAAACCATACACTTACAGAAAAAGAAAAATTGGTTTTAAAGAGAGTAACGCTTGAATTTTAATACCTTGATATCATTCTGGCTGCATGAGCACTGTGAAAAGATAAAGATGAAGGAAGATCTGATCATTATTTAAATGCATGCAGAAGACTCCCAATAAGATAAAATTAGGTAAGATCATGGTAGATCACAATTTTTAACACACTGAATATATCCTTGTCTTTTCAGCTGTAAGAATCTGTCCAGGATAAGACACTATGAAGGCTTTTGTAGCAATCATAGTACCACTAATAGTAACTTATAAGGCACCTTTCATTGTGCAGGATCCCAAAGAGGTTAACAAACTATGTCTGCTGCTTCTTCATTAAACTGTTACTGCTTCTCATAAAAGACCTGTGCCTCTATCAGCGGTACATTGTTATTTAGATATACACTGTCTGTAACAGTAGAGTGGGGAAGGCGGCTGATCCAGAAATTAGTACATAACTATAGGACTGGATTTGACCTCCCAGCCTATTGTTGAGGGTGCAGCAGATGAACAAAATAAAACATGACTTCTCTGGTGAGAGGGGAGGGAGAGAGGGAAGGAGAAGACAAGGGGGGAGGGAGAGCACAGAAGAGGGAGGACTGCCTTCCAAGACCTGATTCAGGATTTATTTCTGTATTTTGCTCAGTTTTAAATACAGAAATGGTTCTTAAGCAGCATCTAAAATTCAACCCCACCTTTCCCAAGCCAAGCAGTCTGCTCTCCTGGCCAGTGGGAAACGTGTTTGAATCCTTTTAGAGTGAGCTGAGCATTGAAAGAAGCCTGATATTTCCTTGTTTGAGGGGCTAACCACCATGATATTTTACAAGAGGTAGGTTGTGCCAGTAGAGGCTACAGTAGTTTAAAAGAAAAGGTGGAATGAGCTATAGGAAAGGAAGAAAGCCAGGCTGTGCACCCCAGGGGAGCAAAGGCACCCCGGAAGAGCTCTCAGCGTGGGAAGGGCCAGGAGGGTAGGAAGCACGCACCTTCTGTCAGCACCTCTTGTTGATGGGTTCTGCTGAGGTGTCTAAGAAGTAGATCCTATTTACTGGCATTTATCAACTGTAAGCAGGTAAAAGTTCCTGGAAAGGACTTATTCTGTCTTTGTGTACATGAAAAAGATCTGAGCCAAGGTCTGTATTTCACATGTCTGTAAAATGAGAATAGCAGACCTCATTCAGATGTTTATTCTCTTGGGGGGGGGGGGGGAAGTTGATCAAAATTAGCAAGGTGGTCAGTATTAGAGCTGTTTTAGTATTTCTTTATATAGAAATTAATTGAAGCTGGTCACATTTTTAAAGGAATAAATAATTGAACACATTTTTGATAAATATTACCATTGTTTATTGACTTATTTATTCAAGCATGTATAGTATTCAACTACATATAGAATTACTCTAACACCTCATAAAACTACTTATTGAACACATTATTTGATGAAAAATGGTAAAATTTCTCAGATAATGTATTCTTTAAGTACGATTCACCCAGCTATAATACAGATAAGAGATTTTTACTAAAACACAAAGCACTTTAGGATCCTTTTGAATTGAAGGACTTACATAAATTTTGTGTTTTGTGTATAGAAGGGTATACATCAGTCTAGCTCTATTGAAATTACAGCGGCTATACCCATTTCTGCTGACATGAATCCAGCTTAGGTTATAAGCATTGCATAGTACATGTTGACTTTTATATTAGTGAACATACCACATACTTGCCCATTTATCTATCCTTATGTCTTTGTCTAACTTTGTATAGGATACATACATGAAACTCTTCATGCATCACTGAAATGCTTGCATCCATTAAGGTAAAAGGCAATTTCTGTTTAACAGGAGACAGAAACATAAAACAAATGTTTGGGACAGGAAGTGAAGGACAACTAATCCAGCTGAAACTCCAGGGGATTCCAAGCAGACAGAATAATATTTGCAGATGTGATTAAATTCTTTGTTATGAATGACTTTTTTCCCATGAATTTAGGACTTTTTTTTCTGTATCTTGTTGTTGATGTTGCTGTATCATAAACTGTATCATAAACTGAACATAATGCAGTTAGATTTTAGTCACAAGTATTTGCCTTTGACTTTCTCAGAAAGTTATTACAACCATTATATTTTTGAAGGACTGATGGATCAATCATATTTAATACTTGTTGTCCATAGGGCATAACTGATCATCTAAACCTTATACTATTGCTCTGGATTCCTGATGAATGGCTGACAACTTTTAAGGCCCCCAGCCCCCAAAAAAAGGAATACCAAAGGATGAAAGGTGAATGCCAAAAATCCTACTAGTATAAATATTCATGCTGAAATTACTCAAAGTCTTGGGAATCATGGACATTACAAACAGAGTGGCAGTTTTCAGCATAGTCTAAAACAGATTTAGCTATAGTGGCAGGAATAAAGAGCTGAACAGTGTTAACAGCTTATTTTTTTAAACTAGTCAGATAGCACTTCTTGTATTCATTCTTGCAATCACAGCAATTGTCTAAATTGTCCTGGAGGTCTTTCTCCACTCTCAACCAGGACTATGCTGCTGGTAAGGCGATACAGGTGAGCACAGGCACCATAACAGAAGGGTGCCTCAGAGCCATTAATATAACCCTGCCTCTGTTTATCACAGAGCAGACATTTACGGAGAGTTTAATGAAGGCTCACTTGGCTACTTGACAGCTTAGTTTTGGATCTCCTCGCCTGCATGGACACGAGATCACCCTTACTGGGGAATCACAACTTACTGGTTGTAAGTCCCGTTTGGGCTTTATTCCTTTCGGTCAGCAGTCAGGGTTGTGACAAAGTAAACGTTCATCTCAAATTCCCAAGTCTTTCTCCTTTTACTGAAACTCTGTGGTGCTGTGAGGAGGCGACAGGGTGGGAAGAAGGTCCTGGGTCTACAGCAGCTCGGTGGGATGGGAACATGCCTCCTTGACCCATGGCAAGTGCTCGCTCCCAGCCAGCACCCCGGGACACACTGCTCATGGGCTGCGAGTCCAAAGGCAAGGACGAAGGGGCTGGAAGGAGTGCAATGGCCGAGATGCAGGTGTGTGGGCTGGCAGTCTGCCCATTCACCCAGGAGCAGGTTGTGTGGCCGGGACCATCCCTCTGTCTTCTCCTGGGCCACTTCCCACCAGCCCTTCCCACCACTGCAGTCCTGTCACATGCTTCTCGGTGTACGGCCATGGAAAAAACAGAAAAACAGCTTTCTGGTAGAGAAAATCACTGCGAGGGGTGGTGATGGCCACTGTGGAAAAGTTTCTGGACCTAATAGGTTTTCAAACTTATATTTAAACACCTATTCTATACCCCGATTCATGTACTAACCTTCAATATTAATTGTTCTTTTGGATGCAGTCTAAAACAAAGAGAGGAAAAATAGGGTCTTTTTGCATCTGGAAAACACACCAATTGAAATATCATCGTCGGTAAGTCCGCTCTACAGACACTAATTGATATTGTCTGAATAAGTGGAAGTGCCTGTCAGAGAAGCCTTTTAAACTGCTGACTTGTTTTCCTATCCAGTATACTTAAAATTGGCATGATGTTAGCTTCACTCTTCGAAACCCTTGTATTTTGATTTATGAATGTTTTCAAATTTTTAAGATTCTCAAAAACATTGTTTCACCTGTAAGTAGAGAGATAGCTTGTTTGGCTAACTGCCTTGAATGAGTGTGTGCCAGGTAATGAATAATGCCATGTTCAATATTCTAAATTTGTGTTCCAAATTCTGAATTCCGAATGAGCTGCATGGAAGTATACTGATAAGTGACTGATTTTTACTGCAAGGATTGTCTTATTTTAAACTTTAAATTTAGTTGCCTTACTTTACTCAAAGGATTTTTGTGTGGAATGGGATTTAAAGTGATAGTCAGTAATATTCCTACATCTTTCTAAGTCTTGGAAGATGCCAAACTGAATAAAAGAGGGATAAATCAGTGCAATATATTTCTGCAAAATAAAAGGACCAAACTCATCCCTGGGTGTATGTACCAAAAGTTAAGCCAAGAATGAATTTCGCCCAAGTATTAAAGTACCAAATCTGTTGAGATACTCTCCTGAGACCAGTCAGTCTTTATAAATAAACTCTATATTTTAATTCCAGCACTCCTCTTAATTACATTATATAACAAAATTGGGAAAAAAATACCACAGTGAGAAACTCAGGGAAAGCATTTACCAGGGGTGGGCTCTGAGATACTGTACTATTCTTCAGTCTGGAATATAAGAAACCATTGTGTTTGTTTCTCATTTACATAACCTTATGATAACTGCTGACTATTTAAAAAGCATTTTTGAAAACTGAGGTTAATAAAATCAATGTTGACAAAGAGACAAAGGAATCAAGTCTTTTATTAGAAATTTAAAATGAACATGAACTAAATTTTATTTGAATATGTGACTAAGGTCATCAGTATGTAAAGAAATGTGAGATAAACATAGTTCACATATTTTGTTGCTGCATATGCTACAAAGATTATATATTATTCTAAGTTCTTTTTTCCTCTTTAATTAACACTTCCAGAACATAACTAGTGTCATATTTACAGACGTGGAAAACTACTAAAATGGTGCAACTGATAAGCAAAATAACATCAAAAGTCCATTACAATTATCACAATATATTTTGCTCAGTGTAATAACATGGAACTGATAATCATTATTTAAGTGCAATTAAGTAGCTGCCTTAACACCAATAAAATGCAAAATAAAAACCAGCTTGGATATCAAGAAGTCATAGCAGCAGGATTGCATTTAGTCAGTCAAATATATACAGTGGTGTAGCTGTGGAAATGATTGATTACATTAGCTACCACTGCATACTGTGATTGCTCTTGACTTCACTTGTACAAATCCTTCAGGTTATTCTGTTTTATTAGTAAATTATGATTTACAGAGAGTTGCTACCACCTTTGCTCCTCCTGGTGTTGTTTTAGTCCATTTTATCAGGATATTCTCCATCACTAGAGTGCTCTCTGGAGAAGTCTATTTGCTGATCCTTAACATAAGAAAAATGGCCATCATCTTGAACAACCCATAAGCCTCAATGTTTTAGTGGCTGAACCCTGTGTGAATTCACTTACACCTCCATAGTTTACATGAGGAATGTTTCTACTTCAGTATGGTAGAACACGTGTTTTGCACAGTCATAAATGGCAACAAAAAGTGAAAGTCAAAAGTGAAAGACAGACCAGATTTCGTTCACCAGAAAAATAGTTAATATCTGTAGAAAGCTATTACTGAAATTTTAAAAAGTAAATTTGCTACAGATTTTAGGGGCATAGGTGTGGAACTATTTGAATGCCATAAACATCCATCACAACAATTTCACAGCAAGATGTAGAGAGTAGAAGGATTTCTAAATCATTTCATCACCAATGATCCTGGCTCAAGACCAAAGTCAGAGATTAATTAGTAAAATTAGTGCCAGAATACCATAGTCTGCAGTAAGAGATGTAATCCCTTTTCATAATGCATAGTGACACTGGGTCCTGGGCAGACAATAGGTCTTCTCCTGTCATAAATTAGTATTCACTGCAAACAATTTAATTGAAATATGGCTTAGTATTGATACCCTGTTACAAAAACGTATGTCTCTTGAAACAAGTAGGACATAATTTGGACATGTAATTTTTTTTTTTTTTCCTTAAAGTTTGTTCCAATTGAAATCTGCAAGGGATTATTGATAACATTCTATTTCGTGTCTTCTGTGTTATTTTTTGCCTAAAAAGGGATAGATGTCTAAGTTTTCTTCTGCAGGGGCCCTCCTGAGTAGGTTAAAGCTATTTCATATATGTGAGGAGTTCTTCAGGTGCTTCTATCATGTTAAAAAAAATAATAATCCAAAATGCTCTTTTTGAATCTTCTTATATTCTTTTCACTTACCCAGTTGGCATATTGCTTTCTAATGGCATTTAACGTTAAAAACTTTGGCTTTCTTTTCTTATCTATTTTCTTATCTCTGTTTTCTTATCTGTCTTTCCTTCTTTTTCATTACCCTTATGCTATTAATCAAGATAAAGGAGAGCCCAGAACTGTCTTTCTATTTCCCAAAAGATTCTTTGTACACTCCATCTTTGTAGGAGAATTTCCTTTTTTAGTTCTTGACCTTTAAGAAGAGCTTGTGCCAAGATGGGCTCTGTACATTATCTGAATCCTGCTAAATATGTTTGAAGTTCAGCCCTATGTTAACGATGTCCACAGAAGTCTTGGCATCATCTTCAAAGACATGTAGGGCCATATTTTAAAGGTATTTAGGCACCTAAGCATGTTTTTATCTGTAGTTTTAGGTGCCTGAACATGGATTTATCTGCTGTATTAGCTGATTAAAAAAATGTGTTTATGTACAGTTTTAAAAAATCTGGCCATAAATTCTCAGGTAACTCAAGAAATGTTCATCCAGAAACAGAAAAGGTTCCAGAGGGGAATACATCACTGTATGATTTGGGGAATTTGGTGGCTGCTTCTTCAGTGTGAATTCAGGACTAGCCTGTAAATCCAGCGATAATTCATGTGAACATTAGCATGTTTGTACTGGAGACAATGAAACATCCAGATAGCCCGCTGTCCCATGTCCAGTAGTTGCCAGTAGCAGACTCAAAAAAACCCCCAAAAAACAACCAAAGAAACCCAGGGCAAGGAGAGAACAGTACTTCTCCTGGCATATCCTGCCACTCTCAGCATGGATTAAGGATTTCCTGAGACAGAGGCTGCCCATTTAACAGCTCCTTAACATGTTGTCAGCACTTAGTGATTGCAGTACAGCACTGACCTGAGGTTTCCCCCCAAAATACCCACAGTATTTCCAGAATCTCCTTTTGAAGGGTAATAGCTATCTCATATTCTATTACTGCTATATAATTTGCATTTAGGATTATTTTCCCAATATACCTTATTTTGTATTCATTGAAATTCAATTGCATCAGCACAGAGATGTGGGGGTACATTCTTGTACCCTTCATCCACTGTCAATGTATCCCTACTCTTTGTTTCCCCTCCTTTATATGCAGTGATAGACCTATCTTTCTGTTCCTACCAGACTTCCCAGTACAGAAATGAGATTTACTGATCCATAGTGCCAAGAGTCTCCCCTGGAGCCCTTTGTAGAGACGGATGTCACATTTGCCTCCTCCCATGCTTCCAGGACTGAACCAGAGTTAAGCAGTGAGTACCAGACCACAGTTCAGCAACGTATTGAGATCTTTTAGAGCTCTTGGGTGAATGCTGTCTGGTCCTGGAGATTTGTTACTGCTCATTTTATCCACAGGCTCTAAAACCTCTTCAATTTACACTTTTGCTTGAGACAGTTCATCAAACTTGTCCTCTTCAAAGAAAGACTCCAGTGTTAGACTCCCTCTATGCCCCTCGAGAGTGAACATTAATGCAAGGAATTCTCTGAGTTTTCTCACTGCTGAAGCTTTATTTTCAACGAGCTCCCCTTTTGCACCTTCATCATCTATCAGCTTCACAGACTCTCTGGCAGACTTCTGGTTTCTTGATGTGTCTGAAGATGGCTTTGCTGTTAGTTTTTATGCCGTTAGCAAGTTGTTCCTCAAAACCTTTTTTGGCCTGCCAATGGTTTTATATTTATGGTTTGCATTTAACTTACTGGTGTTTAGACTAGAAAGAATTTGCAGACAAGCTAAATGCCAAGATCATCCATGGAAGTAGAAGAACTGGATCAGATTAGGAGTCCACTTTTCTTATCTTGACAGTGGCTAACCCCAGATATTTCAGAAAAAACATGCAAAAAAGGGAAAAAAAGAAACACTATATGTTTTCAGAAGATCTACTCTAAGACATTTCAGTGGCTGGATTTTTTCCTGAAGCATAAAATTTTATATCACTAATATTTTTAAACCCAATCCTTGTATGAACCTCTTCCCTGAAGCATAAAATTTTATATCACTAATATTTTTTAAAAACAATCCTTGTGTGAACTTGACTTCTTGCTTTTACAGTATCTAGCAGCAGTGAGTTCCACAAAGTGTCTACTGTAGGGGAAAAAACATTTTTCATTAACTTGAAACTTAGCAAATTTCAATATTGCTAATTTTTTTTCTGGGAAAAAAGTTAAATAGATCAGTCATTTCCTATTCTTCATATCATTCTTTCTGTTCTAGATGTTTTGAGGGCAAGAGCTTTTATTTTGGAAGAAAAAAGAAGAAATGGGATACAGTCAATACAGATTTGATTAAATTGGGAGGGACTTCAACAAATTTGTGGACAGAAGGTTCATGACATGGAAAGTTCCTTATCCTAGTGAAAGGAAGAAGATGAGGAAAGTAATCACAATAAACTTTGAAAAGGAAAATGTCAGTAAACTATGGCTAGGTAAGTCCCTTGGGAAAGAGTTCTGAGAAGAAAAATGAAGTTCAGAAGAGCTGGCCATACATAAGAGAGGCAAGATTAAAGGCATAGCAGTAAACTATTGTGAAGCATAAGCAATGCAGAACCACCATTGCTACATCTGGAAATCTTTAACGCAATCAAAAAATGAAAAATGAAAAAAAGAAAAGGACACAATGCTAAAGAAGGAAAGGGAAGGGAAGGGAAGGGAAGGGAAGGGGAAGGAAAGGGGGGGAGGGGAGGGGAGGGATGGCCTCCCTGAGAGTAGGTGAAAAAAAGGCCAGATAATACTTTGACAAATGAGATGTATTTTCCTAGACTTTTTAACAAACCAGTCAAAACAATCCAGTAAGTGATTATGTTTAGGAATTCATACAATATGGAGGGGATTCATGAGGCCAAGGAATGGGAAACAGAGTACTTTTAAAAAAAAAAAAGGACATAGGACACTGTAGAGTTAATTTTATTACATTAAACCTAATTATTAGCCAATAATCTGTAAGCACATAGAAGATAAACATGGCTTTGTCCAGACAAAATGATCTCAACCCTATCTATTTTCTTTCTTTGTCAGAGTAATTGGAATAAGCTGGAAGAGATAATGATGTTTTATCTTGACATTTGTAAAGATTTTTATGTTGTCATATATGACACTCCCAAGAAACTCAACGGAATATGAACTAGATTAAATAATTACATCGTAGATGAACAACTGGTTGAAAAACAATAGTCAAAGAGAGTATATCAATAGCACTCTATAAAACCAGGAGTCAAATTGAACCATATACAATATATTTTATGACCTGGATTAAGAACTGGAAAGCACAGTTACAAAATTGGTGAATGTCAAAATTGAGCTGGAGGATTACAGACACTTTGAAGAGTAAAATAAAACATTAAAATCTGCAATTAATGAGATTAAACCCAAGGGAAAAAAGTAGGAAGTAATACATACAGAAAGGAGAAATCAAATACATAAATGCAAAATGGACAGTAACTAGAAAGAATGCTGTACTGCAGAAAACATCTTCAGCACCACAGACTGAATGCAAGGCAGAAACATGCTGTTGTTTCAAAAAGAGAAAATCTTAATCCAAGATGTGGAAAAAGGATTGTTGGATGGGAGATTTGGGAGGTAATTATTCTGGTCTATCTCCTACTGGTGGAATACTTTATCCAGTTTTGGGCACCATGCTTTAAGAAAAACTGAGCTTGGAGGGAGTCCAGGGGAGAGTGACAAGAGTGATTAGAGGTTTAGAAAGCATGGTATATGAAGAAAGGTTGAAAGAATTTGGTTTGTTTAGTCTAGGAGAAAACAGACTGAGAGACATGGTAGCAGCCTTTCAATATGTAAAAGTTTGTTAGAAAAACACTAAAATTACTTGTTCTTCATGTCCACTATAGGTAGGTTCAGAAATAATTGGAACAATTTTCTGTAAAGAAGATTTGGGTTATATATTAGTCATGACTTTGTAACTGAGATTCTTAAGCAATGAAGCACACAAATGAAGAAAATAAGCAATCCCAGTTAATGTTTTTTCATATCAGGTAAACAAAACATTTATGTACTGTTCAGGCATGTTAGGTCCTCTGTCAAGGCAGTGGAAGGATTAGATTGTCTCCTCACAACCCTATTTTTCCATTATCAACAGTTCCTTATTCTGAATATTTTGTACCTATTATCCAGAAGCATGAATGAAATGTGAGCAAACTAGCAAAACCCACAAACTCTTATTACTCACTATTTTTTATGACTTGACTCTCATTTTTGCTTATTCTAGAACAGCCAGGCACATTTTTTTCAGAATCTTTTTATAATAGTTCTCTCATGACTCTAATAATAGTAATAAGCTGTCAGTAAACCTCTTCTCTACCTACTGTCTTTGTTTAAGATAGGATAACCACAGCTGAACACAGTGTTCCAGCTGAAAATGTACTACTTGTTTATATAACGACCTGATATAACTTGTTAGGGTAATTGTCTATCCTATTCTTTATTCAATCTTATATGTTATTTCCTTCTTTGACCATTGTTGATGCTGAGCTGACTTTTCTTAGGATGCCCATTCACGTAGACTTGCATGGTGCTCTAAACTCCTTATCTTTGTATGTGCTGGTTATTCTGAATGATGTGTCATCTGAACATTTTGTCACATTGTTGTTCATCCTTTCTGCCCATCATTCATATATATTAAGAAACAGTCCTAGTTTACAACCTTTATGTTCTCCAAACTTAATCCATTGCCAGGATAAAACTATCCCATTAATATCCTCCGCATTTTTATGTTCCACACAACAAATGCTTATAAAGTCACTCCATAGTCTTTATTTTGCCTTAACCCCTTACATTGAGGGGCACACAGTAAAAGTAACTTCATATCTGACTTGGCCACAGTTGAATGTCTTTTATTTAGTGGAAAAGAACAAGGTCTTAGGGAGGGTATTTTAGATGTCTACTGTAGATATAAAGATAGTTTGACTGGCTCAGATGTGGAATTTCAATACGTTGGCCAGGTGAATTTTCCTAAAAGTGTATGGGGATCTTGGAACAATCATGCTGTTTCATTGTGACTGAGAAGTATGTGTGGAAAACGTTAGCTGCTAAGACTTCAGAAGCTGAAATTATTACACCTAGTAACTACTTCAGCCTGAGCACGCATTGTTCAGCATCATAGAATACCAAATAAATATCAAAAACTTATTTGTGGTGGAATCCACAAGAGGACTACAATGGCATTGCCTCTTTACGTGTGTGACATAGCATGGACTTCCTGAATATATGGCACACAAAGGGGATGAACCATCAAAACCATAAAGATATCAATAGCAGAACGTGCTCAGGGATCATCAGTCCTGTGTAAACTCTGAGACGCTGTTCAGCATGAAGAGAAATCAGACAGCCCCACAGACAAGCTGAAACTATCATCTCCTGCAAAACAGTGCTTGAATACCAGAAGGACATTGTGAGATTCTCAGCTGACACATTACATTAAAAAAAGGCCTGATGACCGTTTCTTAAGTCCAGAAAGATTATTCTCAGTTAGAAGAGAGTGGATGCTGCACACAGCGGGAGAGCTTGCTGAGAGGTGAAAGCAGAGGTGGCCTGTACTGAGAACTCTCCATGAGGACAGTAGGTCCTTTACAAATTGAGCATGGAAACCCAACAACAGCAGCAAAACCTGGGAAATGAGACTCTGTAGATGAAGCATAATGGAAGAGAAATAGAATCATAAAATCATAGAACAGCCCAGGGTGGAAGGGACCTTGAAAGATCATCTGGTCCAGCCTTTTGTGGGAAAGGGAGCCTAGATGAGATGACACTGCCTTTACAAATGAGCCAGGATGTCTACCTTTATGACTGGGCAGATTTGCTGTTAGATGACAAGAGCTGAGATGAAGCATGTGTTGTTGGCTGAGATAGGTAAAGGCCTGCAAAAATCCTCTTGACTTCCCCAACCCATCCAGATTCAACTTCTCCATGTATGACTGCATGAGAGGACAAGAAAAGAGAGGAAATGAGTAGATCGACTATGCATGTAATATCACTAGAAGAAGTCATTTCATACCATCATGATCACCCTTGTCTCTGGATTGCCTTACCACTTCCAGCACTGACAGTAATCTCACAAGTAAAAAGAAAGAGACTATTCTGCTTCTGGGCTTGCTCATTCCCTGAAAGTCAGTAATGAAAGTGACCAAACTGAAGCTATGATTGAACCATAGTATAGATGGTTTCTAGGCAACTTCTTATACAGCAGTAAAGCTTTGTCCATGTCATTCACTTGAAAGGAGTCAGCCACTTGAGATAGCTACAGGCAGAGAGATGTCAGGTTCTGGAAAATAAAACCCATGAAAGCCTACAACCTAAGATCACAGAATTAGTACTGGTTGGGATGAATGGGTCTGATTAACCTGGATTTTTGCAGTCATTGAGCCTATAGGGATTATTGCACTGTTTTATGTTTAAAACTAAAACTCCAGGATTTTCTCTGTGTAATTATCATTGGTTGCAGAATCATCTCCTTGATGTTGAATCAAAAAAACTTTAAAAAATAAAACCAGCTACCATATGTTCATCACTGTGATCTTTTAAAACATGCGCCAGGTACGAGCTGATAAAAATACTCTCTTCTGAATCTTCAGGGAGCCTGAAATTTTATCTGTAACAGAGATGTAACCAAACTGGTTCATTCAGTTGGATTGTCCATTGTGAAACTTAAAGATAATAGAAGTGCCACAATTTTTAACTATTTAAGCGCTGATCAAGTGGAAGGATATTTCTGTGACTGTTCCACAACCCCAGCCCTCTACCATTTTTCATTTGTATCCTTCTTTGTCCCTTAGAGCTCTCAAAATCCCATCTTTCATCTTTTTCTATCTCTGCCCAAGGCAACTTCCACAATGCAGTTCTGTGCACACCTCCTAAAATCTGTAGCACACTGAAGATGTCTGGTTAGAGTCAGATAAATGAGATGTCCCAAGAGCAAATGAAGAAAACAGTAGGAAATTTAAAATTTCATTTACATTTTCAAAAGTTTCTGGCCGTTTCCCTTAATTGGCCAAACTGTGACCATCATAACTGCTGAGCAGTAGCTCAGTCTGAAACAAGTGGGATCACTGCAACCAGCAAGAAAGAGTGTGGCTCTGCCATGGGTAGAGGTGTCACTGTCTGGTCCAGGCAATGCTGCCTAAATTAGAAAAACTGGTCACACACACAAGAATCCGTCATTGTATATCTCAGCAGTTGTTCAATGATCGTAACAGCAAGCCCCATCTTGGGCTGGGATTTAGCTGTGGTAGATGTTACCATACTAAGGACAGGCCTTCAGCGTAAACTGCAGTATAATGCAAAGACAACCAAGCTAGCCTGTCTACCAGAAGCAGTACAGATGTCAGCATATAGGCTCACAGTATGATAGGCGCTAGTTATCCTTCTCGTTTAAAGCCAGCTCAGTTAGCTCTCTAATTCACTGCTGTCTGCAGTGTGACATACCCTTAAAACAGTTCTTATTTCAGGCAAATATGGATATTATTAGCATGGTCACACAGGAACCCTGTGGTAGAATAAGGAACTAAGTCCTTAACTCTCAGGCTCCAGTGTTTAATTAAACTACCAGATTGCTGCGTGCTCTTTGGGGAGCCTGGCTCTGACAGTGCACCCAGTACCAGTTTGGCAGCCCCCATCCAGGCTGTTGCCCGGTGCCTGGGCACAGGCAGGGCACCTTCCCTGCCTGGCCCTGAGTCCCCCAGCCCAACCAAGCTGCAGATGGAGTTTCTTGTCTCACTTCCAGGGCTCTGGGCACCACGAGAGTGATTTCTAACCCTGGGTTAAAGGACTCTTGCATCCAAAGAGACAGGGACCTTGCTGTCAGCTAGTTGAACCAAAATCAGTCATGACACAAGCCATGCTAACGTAAAAACAAGTAAGGTATTTATGTACAAGATCTAAATGTAAAAAAATGTTCATGAAGCAGGTGTAGAGAAAAGAAGGGAACTATGCTTATTTTAAAGGCTTTTTTCATAGTCTGTTGACAAGTTGACAAGCAGTTTATGGGCACATTTTACCACATGGCTGTGAACTAGAACTCATAAGAACTTTTTGTCCTTAATTTTGTAGTCACAGAACAAATTCTTTATTTGCAGGAAGACACTTGCTTTAAAACCTGATTCCTACACCTTTGGCTCATTCATTGGGAAAATTCCCTTCCTTCAGGATCAATTATATGAAAACCAAAGTGGAATGTCCTTGGCAGAAGAGGTTTCCACTGCCGTGTTTGTCCTTTACATTTCACATGAATCAAGCAATGTGACAGTCGTACCTTACACAGGCCAATTAGTGCACTGAGTTCCACACCGCCTCTTGTTCAAGACAAGGGAAAGTCATGAACAAATTATTTCAGGTGAAAAAGAGTTAGGAAGTGTAACCTGTTCATTAAGGGGTACCCTGCAATAGACTGTCTTTCTTTGGTCTCTATTAGAAAAGTTACATTCTGAGATTACTTCATATCCACCTGCTATGGCTAGGTCTGCTACCATAAAGTTCTGTGAGAAACAGGAATTTTTTTAAGTGAGTTATTGACCTAAGTTTATAGAAAGTGCATGGATATTCACCTAATTCCCTGGAAAAACATGAATTCCCTCAAAGTTCTTCTTAATTTCCATACCTGCCGTTCTATATGGCTTCCTTCAGTAATGTAGTATTGAATAACAGGGTAGTAATGGTGTTTGACATGTGCATTGATCCAAAATAGTTTTGAGACTATTAACCCAATCAAACTCCTGAAGTATCTATTGGCCTAAGTACTTGTTGGGAAATATTCTGAAATTCTGCAAAATCAGGAGGGTTTCTGTGTCTGAATATTTTCACCATGAGAGTCATTAGACTGCGATTCCAAAGCAACATACACACAAAGCCATTGTAAATCATTCCTTTCTCTTTGGACTCCACAAGGAACATGCCAAGGCTCTCGCTTCATTTATGTGGAGATGAAAAACAATTAACAAGCACATGAGAAAGAGCTAACTTATTAAAAAAAAAGGTATATATTAACACTGCACCCTATGGCCAGTAGATTTCATAAATATATAAAGAGGTGATAATTAAAGACAAAGAAGATTTTTCACCAGAGTTGAACTTGTTTCTGACTTAGGCTGCTTAGCTGAGAAATCCCCCCAACCCTGTCACTCTCCTCGCTCTGTTCACACACTGCAGAAATTACAGTGAACATGCTGCCAAAGCAGATTGTGGTGGTTTCTTTCCTCATCAAACTATAAACCCGTTGCATTTAACTGTACAAATATGTTAGAGCTACTTTCAGACTCCTGAAGAAACAGCACATTCCTCCAGTTTCCTTTGAGTATCATTATGCCAGAATGTAGAAATGTCTGACTTAGGCAAACTGGCAACCCTGGGGACAGGGTAGAAATACAGCTAATCAGGCTTTAAAATACACAGGGTATGATATTGAATAGATCTCCCAGCATATCTGTGGGTTAAACAACAAGGCAGATAGTGGTTTGCCCTGAGGAAAAGGCTAATGAGACAAGCAGCCCCTGCAAGATTTGTCTGCAGTTAAGCTGTTTTATTTTAGACACCAACCTAGAATTGTTTCAGTTTGTGTCACTAGAGCACTTGGGAACACTGACATTCTAATAAAGTCTTCCGTTTTTGCTTTTTCTGGGGGTTATTAGATCTCTTGTGTGCTATGTTCATCTCTAAAATATCTTTAAGATCAAGCTATAATTTATTACAAAGAAGACCATGGTTAGTCCACGGGAATGCAGCTCAAGAAATCTGGGTCCAGTTGCCAGTGTTGCACAGCTCTCCTGTTGCCCAGAGAGTCCGTAGCATGGATGATTCCTTGCCGAGTCCAATGTTCACCAGGACACTCCAGCTAGCAGCTGGTCTTGCTGGTGTGCAATGCATGAAAAATAACACACTGATGCATGTGTTTGCCACTTTCAGAGTCTGCCTTCTAAGACTGGCAGACACTTTGAGTCTCCAGCCTGTTGCAATAAATATTGGCTGATGGCTGATTGATTAGCAGTCTGGTAGCACATTCTAATGATCTTTCCACCATCCAGCTTTTTTGAGAAGGTCCCTAAAGGTAGCTTTGCCTTTTTCCTAGCATGGCTTACAAATGACTTGCAGTGGGTTAAGTAACAGAGCCCGATATTTCTACCTTCTGGTGGAAGTCCCATGCCAAATTTGATCCACGGCAACACTGAGAAATTTTGATGGCGTTTTCTGTGCCTTTGCAGGAGATGGAAAAAAATTATTTGCCTCCTTCTCTAGTTTCTGCAGGGTGATTGATAGCCTGATTAAACCAGGCTGACTCCATTTGGTTACAGAACTGAGGTTTTGTTACTGTGAAAAAAAAATCCTGTTACTGTGCTTTGCAGTTTAAAAAAAACCAAATCACGTGGATTTAGACAGAAATATCTGCCTCCATGGAGACAGAGCGATGTTCAGAGAGGACAAGTGTTAGTTCTCAGTTTGAATATTACTTGCTACTTCCAGAAGTTCAGGAGAGTAAGGCCCTCACAACACCGAGAACTACATCTATATCCTTTGTGGTGAAGGCAAAGGCAATACAGTTTAGGGAACTAAGATGTACTTCTGGTAGATATGAAACAAATTTGTAACTCTTCAATTAGGCTATATGGTAGATCTGTGCTTATAAAAGGCCTACTGAAATGTATAAGGGCATATTTCAATAATGAAGTGATCACATTTTGTTAGTAAGTTCAGAATTTGAAGAGATAGGTCCGTATTTCAAGGGGGTTTACTTAGGGACTGGATTAATCAAAAGAAATAATTATACCCAAGCAAATAATAAATACCACTTTATTTGAGACTTTGAGGTTAGCAATCATGGAATGCAGATGGCAGATCTCTGGGTGAATTAAAAATAAACTTCTGCTAAATTTCTAGAACGTCTTCACATTTTCAGCATTTCAGTCCCTCATGTACAACCACAGATTTGGGGAATGCCTTTATATTTCCTCACAGGTTTCTATTTTAGTGTGACAGGATCTCCTTTTTTTTTTTTTTTTGCCATTTACTTTATTCATCCCAAAATTCATTGTAAAAGCATTTTCACAAACAGCATTGGTTTTTACTTGCTAGCAAAAATCTTCCTAACTGTACTTTACTGAAGATTGTACATAAAGTATGTATTTGTTATTGCCTAAGTGAATTGTATGAGTTTTACATCACTTCAGCAACTATGCCAAGCTGATGAGTGTAATGTAAATAATCCAACAATTGTTTTTGTATTGTGCCAGTGTATAAGGACACTGCCCTAACCACTGAGTCCTGATTTAACAAAGGTTATTTTTTTTAATAAGGCATACTAATCCTACTGCATTGGTAGCTCTGTCCCTTTTTTGAGTTGAGCTCTGCTATCCCACAAATTGGATGGAAATCTCATTAGTGGAGCTATAATGAGCTGGCAATGAAACCCCTTCAAGCTTGCGTGCTTACGGCCATTTGCCTGTTTGTCTTACTCTTCATCATGAGCCTGAAATTGCCCATTAGGATTGCAGTGAAGAGCAAGTCTGACTGGAGCTGTGATGCTGACGGAGCCACCAAACAGGCAGAAATCTGTCAAAACCAAAGGGGGCCGTAGGGTATTATTTATGGGGAGACTGCACCTGTGTGCATGTGTATATGCTTGTTCATCCTGAGGTCAAACTGGGGGGGGGGGGGGGGGAGAAAAGAGAAAATAGAGATAAAATAGAGGGATAGAATTAGGAGGGGAAAGGGAGCAAGGACAATGTTTTATTAGAACTTTTAAGTGTGAGTCAGCAGCATTTTATTGTACCTGAAATTAATAAGATGTCAATGAAAGGAACTTCTAGCAAGCTCTTGCTGTACAGTGCCATGAATGCCAGCATTAATGTCAGAATAGGGAGAGTCCCGAGATGGTTATGCAGACCCTTCGAATCAAAACTGTTTGAATCTGACTCCAACACAGAAGAAAAGAGGTGGAAACTGGTGAAACCACAGCCACTCAAATGGCAGGTGCTTCTGTTGCCTTCCAGAAAGACAGTATTTTAAAAACTCAATATCCAGGATATCAAATACTTCAGAAAAACTGAAGTCCTGTTGTGATGGCAGAAGCCTCAAAGCTGCCAAGACTAACAGGAGATGAAGTATTCTAAGAGCCCAGTCTGTCACAGGTACAATGAAGTCACACAAGTCTCTACAATAGACTATCAGCATATTTTAGTGTATCTTACATAGTCAACAGATGCATTAGAAAATCAAGTTGCCAGCAAACCATTACAGAAAGCCAAGAAGCTTTTACATGTTATTTTAAAAAAAACCATTGTGACATACATTTGAAACTGCAATCCAGGTACTACTTGAATGGCAAGTTAACCAGGCATGGATTAGCAGTCAAAACTCTCACTCTGTTTATCAGGAAGATTCAGCCTTAAAGAATCTTAAGAATATTCCATTAGCACTCTCTTAAATGACAAACAAATAAAAAAAAGCATCCTTCGCAAATTAAAGCCTTCCAAATAAAAAGAGAAAACATGAAGTATTTTAGAGAAGCTCTGAAATTTTACTAGCATTTAGCAACAGGAAGAAACCCACCAAATATAAATGAGAGACAAACCCAGGATGGAGGCCTTCTCAGAAAAAAAATTATGTTCAATAAGATGCACTGTTGAGACTGTCAAACTGCATGTCTTCATTTTCTTGCTTTTATACTTTTCTTTCATAAATGTGTTTCCTGCTTTGAAATCAGGAATTTAACCCTTTGCTTTGTTAAACTGAAATTTGTCCAAATTGAAGTCAAGAAAATCTGATCAGCATAGAGCTTGTAATGAATTCTGTGTATCCAAACAATTAAACTTGCATTGCAGCCAGGCTTCTAAGTTCTCTATGTCCCAAATCAAGTTTAGCAATCTTTTAAAATGGTGAATGTTACAAGTTAAAACACAGTTAGCATTAAGCACCAAGGTAAGAAACACAGTCATGTATCAAACTAAAGAAGGTCAACCTGATGACAACTAAAAAGCACTTGAGGTGGGATTCATTGCACTTAAAATTAACTATCTCAGAGTTAGAAATATAATCTAAGTTAGTCATACAGACTTCTTCAGTTGTCACTAAAGAGATAGGAAACTCCAGAGAGTGATTCATCACACTCTATGATGAAAAGTCTCAGTCCATCTTCCACAGAGGGAGCCTAGATGACAAACATAAGCTTTGGGAAAGATACAGTAGAATATTAAAAATTGGATAGCAGGGTTTGTTACTGCCCCACAGCCATCTGCCCAAATTTCTGAAAAATATTTCTGCCCCTAAGGAAGAAACATCTTGTCTACACGTTTATTGATCCTGAATCACTGCAACTTTCAAACTTGTATAGGACACAGTGGTTCAGAAGTAAATTCATGTGTGGATCAGGTGTTCCTGCCTTGGGTTAGTTATTCACGTCACAGATGCAAAGTGGACTTCCCTTCTGCTGTCCAGTTTTTAAACATTGTTCCTTTTTTATAAGAGCCCTCAAGGTAAACATCATTTGTCAGACAACTGAAATTAGATAACATCAATCTCCCACTTAGAGATCTACTGTGCTAACTATAAAGTATTATTTATCTTGTGTGAAAATTGTTAGATGGAAGGAGCATTAGTGTACAGGAAAATAGCAGAAATGTTATGATTTGCACTACAGACCTTGGAGACTCATTATAACTTACTGAATTTTGCAAGTGAGTAAAAAAGCAAAACCAAATAAAGACAATTTGAAGTCCAAGATGCTGTATTTCAAGATGTGGGTTTTTTTTCTTGTTTAGTTTTAAGTATTTATTATAACATTGCATGGAATGTGTTCTGTAAAAATAATGAAGTCTTAATAAAAGGAAACTTTACTGCAGCACTTCACTTTTAAATCTTTCTTAAATTGAAAAAGATAACAGAAAGTTTGTTAATTACAGGTCATACATATCAGTGATGACAAATTAACTGCTTTCTTTTCCACAAGTTTTATTAATCATAAAATAATGATTCAGTGAGTGTTGAATCCATATTGATTCCCCACAGCTGGATCCGATCAGGAAGTCTGCAACTTCTGCAATATTGTCCTACTTTACTGGGTCACGTCTCTCAAAGTGGACATGGTCAGCTACTCTATGCCATACTGTTGCTCTCAGCCAGTGTGTGTGGGTGTGCATCAATAGATGTGTGTAGCTTTAACTCTATCTGCATTAGCTAAAGAGCATGTAGGAAGACACAGAACCACGACCAACTGTATCATTTTCTTCTAGATGAAATAATTTCCTCTCAAGTTTTATAAGAGACAGGACCATCAGATAATGGTGCTGGAGAAGAGAAATGAGAACAGTAGCCACAATAGATCAAATACAATGTACTGTTGAGATCACTGCTTCTGTTAACAAATTTCACTCTGGCAATGGCATAGACTAAGCGTGCTGGCACTGAAACAGCTGTAGAAGACATATACTGAAGGACCTGAACACTATGATACAAAACAGGAAAAAGCAGAAACGAGGACAGGGATCACATTTGATTTCTTATGCTGTAGCCCACACTGACATTGCTGCATCTCAGATCTGTGAGCCAGATAGTGTCTGTGCAAATCCAAACTAACTGCTGAAGTCAATCCCGTTTTTCTGTCTATAAAGAAACATATAGTCCACCATGTGAAATGAAGATGATGATTGATGGTTGTTTACTAGAAATGCATACATGCATCAACATATGTCCCGTGGGCAAATGAGTTTCACTGCTGTGACAGCAACACAACACAGCAGTCAATCCCAAAGGAATGTCAGTAAGGGCAACAGCTTGGTAACGGGACTATCTTTTTTATTGACCATTTACAGTCTTCTCTGTACACTTGCATTTTCCTTAGTTTTTTTGTAGATAACAGATTTTTTTTTTTTTTTTTTTAATCTGAACTATGCTAAAGAGCTCCAAAGTCAGAAATTTATTTGGGTTTTTTGAGTAGCTAATACTCAATGTAACTCATCCCATTTTGTCCTTGGTTACTCCACCCTCTTCTGCGTATTGTCCACATCATGTAATGATAACTATTCTTGGGCTATGTGAAGTTGCAGTCAGCTTTACACAACTTTCTTAACACACAGACAGTGGGTCAGGGCACTAGATTTTGCCAACAGAGAACAGATAGCAATTTTAGTATGATTTTTTTTGAAAGGAAGGTGTCACCTTTGAAGAATATGTTGCAGAGCTTGCAATCATCATTGGTTTTATGTGGGTATTTTATGCTTGTGATAGTCTCTTGTTTATCCTTTAGTTTCTTGGAATAATTGTTGCCAATTTTTTTTTTGTTATTATTATTTTTTCATATCACATTCTAATGGATTGGTGTCATTGTTTACAAGTTGGCAATGTTTCCCCTCCAGTTAAAAACCAGATCTTTAGGGTCAGGGTGTGGTCAAAATGTGAAAGATGTCAGGGAAAGGAACAGCCAGGTTCCCAGGGACTCTAGCTGCTGCTGGAAATGTTCAGATCATTGTTCAAGTTGTTCAGAGGTTGTCTAGCGGTTTTAGGCTGAGCTACAGAAGAAGTTGTAAAAATCAGTACTCCTCTGATCATTCTCCTTCCTGTCCTTTTCAGTGCTCTCCTGAAGGCTTATATTCAAAGTGGTTGTGCTGAAATATTGGAATTGTACTTCGCTTTCTGTCTTACGTTAAGCTTATGGGCAGGCAGTGTTGATAATGGTGATGATGATCTTGAAGTCTCTGGAATCTGTTTTTCTGCCTTTTGCTGATCTATCCAGATAAAAGATCCCAAAGGTTCTTCCCTTTTTCTTTCATCTGCCAGTAGATCTGGCTTCTGATCTCATTGTTTGTGATGTCTAGGAGGGGAATATTGGCCACACAGATCATAGTGAAGGGCAATGTTGATGCTATCTGTGGTTTACACATTGTGCCAAATGTATTATGGCATTATGTTTTATAGCCTTTCACGTGTGTTATCCCTCCTCCCTTTGTGTGTGAAGAGGCAGTGTGCAACTGCAGCCAGGACTGCAGTGAATGATTTTAGCTGAGCTATCTTACCCAGAAGAGTCTTTATTGACATTTTAATGTCTCTTCACCCATTTCCTGTATCAGGGCCTCCTGCCTCTAAAACCGATTTTCTTCCCACGATTGGATTTCTTTCCTGCGTTTTCCACAATTACTCCCTTACCCAATAACTTTAAAGCTTGTCTGAGAAATAACTCTCTAAACACAAGTTTTTCAGACTTCTTCCTGCTTTCCTCCTAAGTATATTTAATATTTCAGCATCTGGTTTTGGATGTAATACTCTTTATAGAGTAAGTCACTTTTTTGGTTATTCTTCCAACTGCCTCAGTTCTACTAAAGTAAGTCCCTCCAACATACAGTCAGGATAGGCCATGGAATTATGTGCCTTGAAAAGAGGCTGTTTCTGCTAATTTGGCATTTAAGGAGTCAGTGTTCTCTGAGGGATAATAGTTCAGTGGCTTCCTCTGGTGTTAAACGCAAATAATTTCTTGCAACTTGACTGAGCTGCATGATTTTTGGAAACACTTGATGATCTTCATGAGGTTAGGATAACTTTACCTGACCTAGTAATCATCTGAGATTATTTATACATGGGGTCGTTAATAGTAATGTTTTGCAAGATGCATTGAATTTCCATTCAAATTTTCCTTTGAAGTCTGAATAATGGCACATTGTAAATTATGAAAAATGGGATGATAACAAGTCCCACAGGAAAATTCCCCAGGGGTTATGGACTGGCTATAAGCTGCAGTCTTGGAGGGCAAGATCTGTCTTCGAGACATCTTCAAACATCTTCTAGGTTTTTATTTAAATTTGCAAGAATTATGTTATTGTAGTGCTACACATTCTTAATGCTTTCTTTATTCATGTATGAGGGACAAAATCAAAGACCTCATAGTCTTCGCATATTGTCCTGAGATTTTCTGGCTTTGGCAGTCTTCATAAGCAACATGTCAATCAGAAGTCGATCCCCAGAAGTACTTGTATTTCTTCTGCATCCTTTTCATTCCCATGTGAAATTCGCATTGGTAACCACACTGTAGTAGATTGGCTCTGATATGATCAATGTTAGCAGTTTGCACATGGTTGAGAGACATGTGATTATTTAGGAGTTGGGAACTACTTGACGGCCCGTGCTTTTGTTTTCCATAATTAACACTACTCTGACATGCATCTTAATGATTACTCCTGAGAGAACTGCCTGGAGTTTTGTGCTAATCTTGGGTGCAAAAATACAAAGTACTGAAGCCAAAAAACTATGAATAACATCTGGTCCTGCCATTTTTTTTCTTAAGGGATCTCTTGACCATTTCTGCTGCTAATTTTAGTTTTATTTGTTGTGAAACCTCTGCTCCAGCACCTTTAATCCACCTGGTATTGCATTTCTGTTTAATAAGGTTGTTTGAGATTTTGTTGCACAACTTTATGACTCTGGAAAGTTTCTTGAGATTCCTCCTAATAAGTCATTTGTTTGAAGTTGAATGGCTTTACTGTCTGCATGCCTCTTTTGTGGTATTTTATCTTTTCATATCTTTAACCTGCAGATAAGGAGGGCATGGCTCACTTGTTTGCTGTTGGATAAATGATAAATATTAATAATAACCTGTTTATAACAAATCTGGATAAAGATAAAAAGAGATTTTTTTTTTTTTCTGGCTTGGCAACACTAAAAGATAGGTTTTGGGCCACTGCAGATTTTTTTATGTACTTGAACAGTAAAAAATTACTTGGTTCCCGAGACTGTGATTGACCTTGTCACTGGAAATGTGAGGGTTTTTGTTGTTAGTGGTTTTCCTCTTCCTCCAAATATTACCTTCATCTTACCTGAACTTATCTCTGGACAATTTTCTTCTGCGTTTTGGGGAGTTTTTTTGCTCATTCTCCTTCAGACACTGTTCTGGAGAAATACTATTATCTGGACTCGTTTTGTTGAAGAAGAGATGTCCTTGGGTATAATCCACAGGCTGGAAGTTTGGCCATCCCACCATTTTTACACAGGAATTGAATAAGAAAGGTTAAAGGATTAAAACCTCGAGAATGAAGAACAATTACTTATTGTTATCTCTGGAGTCTTTTAGAGAAGCCAGGGTAAAGTCAGTATAGCATTCATTTATTCTCAGAGAGACAAGCCTCAGAACTTTGTGATCCATGATAGCAAAAGCAATTGATAAAAAAGATGGTATTAATGTCTGCTTTGATCAGTAATGTTTGTGTCACCTTGATCATGGCTATAAGATTAGCTATCACTACAGCTGGAGACATCTCTTCCTCCTTCTTTTCAATAGTCTGCCTCGAAAGATTTGAAATACAGATAGGAAGAAATTATATGCCACAGTAATGGGATCACCATTACTTTTCAAAATGAGCATGGCAAAGTAGCAAAAGTAAAAGCTGTAGTGTTTATTTCCCAAATATATTTTAATTGGCAATAAATTAAATTTCTTTTCCCCAAGTCCCGTCCTGTTTTGCCCATGACAACAATTTTTAAGTGATCTCCCTGTCTTTATCTCAACCCACAAGCTTTCTCATCCTATTTTCTCCCTCTGACCCACTGTGGTTTGACCGTTAGCCAGGGTTAACTCACCAAATTTCATCATAGGCTGGTTTATTGTCCTGTTTGCTGAGGCTCATGCCATAGGTGCATCTTTCCACCCTTATTTGGTGAGCATGGTTTTGAAGAGAATCCCCTGACCATGCCCAAGGGTGAAACTGCAGAGAGGTCTCAGGGCATGCAGGCTCAATTCCCTTTGGAGGAAACTAACCAGAAGAAGCTCTAAAAGGACTACTCCTGGTATGCTCCAGCCACTGAAGGGTGTTCTGGCTGCCCGAAAGGCTGGAGATAGCCCATCATGAAACACGTCATGGACACTGCTCCTGAAAAAATTCTTTTGTTATACACATCCATTCCAGTAGTGATACCTGCTAAGGTAGACAAAGCCAATGGCCTCCTTGAAGATGACTTTCGTTAATGCTAAGGAACATAGACCAATTAAGTAAAAGACAAGATGGATTTGCTTTGGTGTTTCATAATTTCTGGTTGTATCTACAGTGCTGTAGGAACAGTCCCTGAACTACAGCCCAAATGGAACAAAATATCTCCCACAGTGATCTAGGACATCTGCCCCCCAGCCATGATATGAAACACTTGGTTGAGATATTTTCAGGCCATAGGCACCCTTCTGCAATATGCACTAAAATATAATTTTATTTTCAGTTTGAAGTGTCTAAGATGTGACAGCTCTGTCATGGCCTATGACACTGTTTATAGCAGTATGCTGAGGATGTGATGCATACTATGGGCAGTGGCAAGACGTGAAGCAGGCACAGTACTTGTAGGTATAAATTTTGCAGATGCAGACTTGGACTTCAGTACAGTTTCCTTTCATCTTAGAGCAAACAACACACAAGACCGCATCTGAGTTTCACCTCAGACGGAAATAATTGGGAGAAAAATACCTAGGAGCAAATCAGACTGTGTGTAGTTCGGACAACCAGGGGAGCAGAACGTGAGAGAAATAAACAGATGAGCTGAGAGAGTAGATGCACCTTCTGCTGAAGAGCAGACCACTCCCCAAGAGAAGAGTATGTAGTTTCTACCAAGATACCAAATGTTGCTAGCTATGCAACATACATGGTTTAGTTTTAGGTAGTCCTGCGAGGAGCAGGGAGTTGGGCTCTATGATGCTTATGGGTCCCTTCCAACTAGACATATTCTATGATTCTACAATTTTATGCAAATAGTTTCAGCTTATTTCCATAGATTCATACTGAGATGAAATTTTGTATAGTTATTACATGTATGGTATTCTCTCTTGATGTAACTAAATGCCTATCACCAAGGGGATTACAAAGTTATCATTATCACTCCTTTCAAGCCTGGTTCATTTTCTTCTCTGTTAAACAAAACAGTCTAAAATTTCAATGTTCCCTTCAAGGATAACCTTGGTTTATAAGTATGCAAAGACAGTCAGGGTAAATAGACAGACCTATTGCCACCTTCTGGAATACCTCAGCTAGACAGGATTTAAACTGGAATTAAAGTATAGGAGAAAGAAAATGTCTCCAAAACTCTGTGTGCCATAACTCTTGCCAAGACCAGCTTTTAAGACTTTTACTGATGACATTCAGGTTCAGACTCAGCGAAGTAGCTCTGAACTTCCCATTAAACCTGGGCCCTGGGTCTTCATCTCTTTCTGTTAATTAGTCTTAGTCTCTGAAGAATTATGATGTCTTGTGATGCCAGCACAGCTCTGAAAGGTCTAAGTTTGTCAGTTAGTATCGCTATCTCCTGTTTGCAGGGTTTTATCAGTCCTCCAACACACTCATCTCAGGGAAGGATAGCATCCTTCATCAGGATGTTCTGGAATTCACATCCCTCAGTGTCTTGCTATTTCGTTATTTTTAAAGTGTCTGAATGAAAAGAATTAATCACTCATACTTCTACAAGTGTATAAAAAATATTGCTCCTTTACCAGGCATATTATTAAGTATTACGTCACAAGTGGTATGAGTGACTCCAGGAACAAAACAGATTCAGGACAGGATTGCCAAGGTACATGAATCATTCACTTAAATTCAGAGCAAATTCACAAAGAAATTCTCAGAGGATTAATCATTTTAGTAGAAAGTATATGAAGTGCAGCATTTGGCATCTGGGTTGGAGGGGTTTTTGTTTGTTTTTATGGTTGGTTTCATATGAAATTCTCTTTTTTGGGGCAAGGGCAGTGAGGATTTATGGATGTTTCAATTTGCAATGGATGTCTTGAAACAAAATCTTTGTTCTGATCATTCCTGAAGTTTATTTTCATTTAGAGTTATTCACTTCAGTGTGAAGGGCTGATTGTTTTCATTCTTATATTATTCAGGTTATACATAAAGTTTGCTGTATATGCTACGGGGGCTTATATTTAGCTTTAGACATATGCACCAACCTTGGAGAACTGAACTTGCTCAATACACAGAACAATTTACTGAAAGAGCCACCAGTGAAACCCTGGTGGTTTGGCTATGGTTCTTCAGGTCTAAATTGCAATTTACCCTCATTTTCTGTTGAACTCATACAAAAAATATTTTTTTCAAGGTCAGAATTTGACCATATTTTAGGAAAGATGTTCATTATTATTAATTGTTGTACATCTGGAACACTAGTATCAGATTCACTTTTATTTGATTGCACAAAGTGAGGGAAATTCAGGTTGTTATATGGATAAAATAAGCCCCAAAGGCATTTCTAGCATTAGCAGTAAAGACAAAGGGACTTTGAAAGCCAATGCCACCGATTATTGAGCAGTATAAAAAGAAAAGTTTTTTCCATGGCACACTCATAGGGAGAGGGGAAATGAGATATAATATAAAATGGACAGTAATCTGGGTTGATTATCTACCATGTACATAGCATCTCCTCCGCTGTTGGTCCTGCATTGACAGTCCTGGAGGATGTTAGATACTGGTGGATAGGAATGGAGAGAGGAAGAAGAAGAGACGGGCCAGATGCTAGCTTGAACCTTCAGGAATGATTTCATTAGATCTGTTTGTCCAACACAATAAAATAATAAAGCAAGAATATTTGTACTTCTGGCTGCATATTTTTATTGGGATTTGCTGATACATAGAAAGCAAAGGGTCACTTAATAGGGAATCAGAGAAAAAATTATGGACTCTGTTATATCTTAAAATAAGAGGCTGTATTCTGAATACAGAATCAGGTTCTATCAAAAAAAGTGCATATCATAATAGACTGAAAGACTAGCAAACTGTGTAAAAGCCAGAGTTATGGTACTGAAATCTGTCTGGTTACATGAATAGTTCAAAATTTTATCAGGTTTTAGGGGCTGGTTTTGCTTCATTCTGTTTGCAGCTCTCCTAAACATTCTCTGGTGGTGTAAGTGAGTGAAGATTAAAGAACTATTCCCATTTACACCAGTAGGACATTTGCGCCATTGTATTTCACATAACATGGTTTTATTCTTGGAACTGATTTCTGTAAATCATATATTTTGCTCTTTGGGCTGGATGATTATACTTTGCAGCTGATTAATTGAAGTTTGTTTTAAAAATTTGCATTTTCTGAAGCATAAAATCTGTGAAAATTCTGCCCAATATATATGTCAATTTGTGTTACTTCTACAAAGCTAAAATGTATCTTTCCCAATCATATTATTTGAGTGTATTGAATGTACCAAAGTACTAAAAAGAGCAGGATGCAAAACCTGATCATTGCCAATGAGCAGTAAGTGCTTAGAGAGGCATTGAAGTATGGTATTTCTAGACAAAACAGGTAATATTTTCTGTCTCTTCTCACAGTTCGTCTTCCTGCTTTAACACATTACATGTTATAATGTAATCTATGAGATAGAAACAATACCAGGAGTCCTAATTAAATTAAAAGTAATTACCCGTTGTGTAGATACGGCTTTCAATTGAGCAGCTGCAAGTTGATATTTTGTCATCCTCAGTTTATCTATATGCACATGCGTGATTCTTTGTATCAGTTATTAATGACGTTTTCTCAGTAGTCAAGAAGTGTTGTGGAAAACAGAAGAGGAAAAGGATGAATGAAAGAAAGTGTTATAGGAAATGTAGACAGTGAGTGAGTACATTTACTACTGTAAGTTTTCAGCTGAGATGCTAGTTCCTTGTTCACTTATTTTCTGTTATATCTCAGAGTGATCTGAAAGAAATATCAGATCATACTTCTTTTTAATTTTTGCTCATTTTGGGGGGGCTAGCAGCAAATTTCAAAACCAGAGAATCTGGCAGATTAAGCACAAGGACTTAGTTCTTTTGCTTTATTAAGGCCCTTCTATCCTGCACTGGAAATGTCAAAATATCCTACATTGAATGTAAATAGAATTAATTTGTTTACTATATAGACTTAATCAACACACCTTTAAGAGCTTTTACATTATTATACCAGAGAGGAGAGGAGAAGAGAGGAGAGGCAAGGCAAAGGAAGGAAGAACCTCAGTGAAAATAAGACCCAAAAGGTATTTTTTTTTTAACAATGCAATAGATTTTCCATTTTTAGAAGAAAAAGTTTCTGCCTTTTAAGCAGAATTTTATGTGAGAACAAAAGAAAGCTTCATTACAGAAAAATATTGCACTAGAGTATTATTCAGACTGATTTAGTGTCTTTTTCAGCTGCATGGTTCTCCTATAACAATGGGATACAACATCATTCTCCAATCGAGAATATTATGCAGCTGCTTAAGAGTGTACGCAGGGTGATGTCCATTTGAGTGACTGTTATCTTGCTGGCATAAGCCTGCTACCAAACAGGAGCAATTATTCCCAATGCAGTCAAATTAAATTTTCATAACTACGAAGCTGCATTTTACCTTGGGGCACTACCTGATGCCCATTTCTTCATTCCTCGTTCCTTAATCCCCTATATTAAATCTAAACAAATCAATGTTTACTAACATTAATATTTTAACATACAGTATTTGATCTGTCTTCTGACATCTTGTGCCTTTATTAGTAGCATGGTGAAGACTTTCTGCAGTGAACAGCAAAAGGCCCCCTTTTTGTTTTCCATTCTTGTTAACTGGTTTATTTCTTCATGTGCAAATGTGCACATATAAGCATATATATTTCTGCCACTTAAGTCACCAAAAATTCCTAGGTAATAAGAGAAAACAAATCGTCATTTCACCACTGAACAAGGGTCATATTATGAAAAGACTAAGGGAGCATTAAAAAAAACCCGCTTCAATTCCTGCATAAATCAAGTGAACAAAATGAGTTCACTTCCCTTTAAAGAGCCATCAGTGACTTCTTGGTCCCCAGATTTACCCGTACAGGTTCATACACCTTTATCAAAGCACCCCTTTGCCTAGAGGCTGAAGGCGAAGGCTTCACAAACCATATCCAGAGCAAAGGACCTCCATTGCTTGTGAAGCTGCTTCCCAGATACAGTGAACCTGCAACTCTCCTTGCAGCCACAGACCCCTGATTCCCACCCTGCAGTTCCTTCATATTCCTATTAGGTGTTCCTATACCTAATTATAATATTTGACTGGCTACTCAATACCTGGAACTAGTGTTTGTCTGTATGTGATACAAAGCAAATTAATGGATAGGAACACAAATCAATTAAAAAAAATAATTAAAATGGCATTCTATTTCCTTTCCTCTTTCCCTTACCGCCATCCTTCCCACTCATTTTGTGATTTTTCTGCCTATATCTCTACCGTAAGTCCCCTGGCATTATTTCTCTGTCCCCAGTGAAGTTTGAAACTCCTTTCAATTTTGTACCAGCAAATGTAATTACAGGCTAGTTGTTTTCACTTCCAACTCATTAATGAAAATGTTAAATAAGACTGGACCTAAAGTACCTTCCTAGAAATCCACCAGATAGTGCTTCCAATTTCTATAATATGGTCACTCTCTCTCTTCCCAGAAAGACTTTTCAGAAAGCATCAACATCACATCTTTTCTTAGTTGGTGGGAGTTCCTGGATAGTCATCCAGATTCCTCCAGGACTAAGCATAATCTCTCCCATCCTCTTGAGTTTCTTGCCAGCACATAAACTAGCAAAGCAAGGCTTGAAAACTGAGATCCTTGGCACACAGCTACTGTTAGTTTAAGGGTTTACTCCCTTTGCTGAAGATGAGGAGATGGGGATAGAAAGAAAATTACCTTTATTTAAGGCTTTATAACACTAGCACAGTTTTACCTATGGCTAGGACTATAAACTTGAAAGTAGAGTTCAGTAGGCTGTGTCCATCAGCAATGGGAGAAAAAAAGACAGATAATATGGAAGCTGATAATTACCAAACTAACATCAGCAGCCACATTTTCTCTGCCTTCTTATTATTAGAAAAAGTTAAATCCTGATATCTAGTTCATTCGTTGTGTTTTCTGGCACACACTGGATGTTTGTATGCCTGCTGGGCTGGAATCCTGATGCCGGAAAAAATAAAATAAAGCGTGCTGCAATTTCTAGCTGGCTACTGGGCTCTTCTCTGCACTTAGCTTCAAAGATTTTTTAAAATATATTTTTCTGCACCACAGCTCAGAGTTGCTAAATCCAGAAATTGAAACATTCTGGGAACCAAATAATTTGGGGGCAAATCAAAGCTCTTGGAATGTTGCCCTAGGATTTTTAAGATAGCAGTTAATAGTAAAAAATGTTCAATATTTTTAAGGAAATCCCAATTATAAAAAGCTGCACCATTCAAATCCTTGATTCAGGAGTAGAATGAATGCTGCATGTCTAACGGAGGAGGGAATGCATGTCTGTGTTGTGAAGGCAGGAATTAGTGGTGAACAAAAGGAAAACCATTGAATTTTACATCTTTTATGCATCTATATTTACATGTTGGTAACAGTTGCTTGTGAATCCAAAGATGAAGCTTATTTAGTCATTCAGGTCAGTCTCTATAATAGGCCTGACAACAATTACAGATCCCTATCCAATTTAGGTAATTTATTTTTAAAGTATTGGTGTTTTCCAAACGGAAAGAATAAAGATTAGGGGCAGGAAGAGTTTAAATGGTGCTGTTAAGGCTCCTTTTCCTGCTCCACCAGAATTCCCTAACACTTGAATTCTGTAATGATATTTCAAAGCATAGCTTAGTTGAACTATAAGTAAGTTTTTGAGGTTGTAGTTACATTGTCACTTTCATCTGACATAAATGTGTGCCCTGTGTGAAAGGGATGCACAGGACACCAAGACTCAGAGCTGATCAGGATAGTTTTCAGGTTAGTTCTCGACAGTACCCAGCTCTCTGAACAGCTGTGCAAATGCTAGTGCCAGCACAGTGGAGTTAGCAGAAATGAGGAGCTGAGGATGGAGGGAAGGACCTTAATGGCAATGTGAATTTACATCGGACTATAATGACTGTGAAGCTACGGTCAGAGACAAGCAAAACTGACAAAAATAGACCTTTAAGACTTTTCCATATGCTCCCAATCCCAGAGCTACAGTAACCTCAGGATTTCAAAGATAGCAATTGTGTAGCCTGAAGGCCCTGTCTTTTTAGGCAGATTACTTGTGATCCGTGGGGAACTGTCTGTAGTCGAGGTCAGTAGAATCATTGGGCAAAGCTGACCAGGGAGCCTGAGTTCTGGAAGAGCATAAGACTGCAAACACTCTGAGGGTTCTGCCAATTAGAGCCCCTCCATCACGGTCATTTATATATTAGAAGCCTTGTATAGAAATTCCTCAAGGTATTTTTAAAATGTGACAATTTATACTTAATTCACTATAATATATGAAAATTTATAGTATAGTTAGTCCAGGAGCACCTGGGTTTAGAGACCATGTGTTATTGAACGTTGGGAGCAGTGCATAACAGGCACCCATGCAGTAAGGATGCAGAAGCAATGGTGATGTACACATATGCTCAAGGTGTGCATATTAAATGATATCAACATGATGTTTTGCATATGGGACTTAAAGATGTTATGTGTAGAAGAACAGCATGTCTTCACAGTAACTGAATATATGCATTATAAAGCAAAAAAAAAAAAAAAAATCCACCAATCTGGCTTCTTAATACTTGTATTTAAATGGTAAAGCTCCATGTATTTTTTCCAATACGTTTATAAAATGCATTATTCACCTCATCTGTGATTTGTTAGCTTCGAACACAGACTCATACTCAGTTATCTAATGTTAGGCACCTGACTGCTGTGTCTAAATTAGGGCTAGAGATGCCCTCCACGTTCTGTGAAGTCAGAGAACAGGGTGAGATGTTTCCAGAGGATGATTTAGGACTTTGGTGCCTGCATTTGTCCAGTGACTGCAAAGAGACCTTAGATTGATTCTAGTTTCAGCAGCTTTAGTGAAACTCTGTGTGAGTTGATATGAACCCTAGTAACAAGGATGGACGTCAGTCACGTTTGCCTTTCTGTAGACCTCACAGAGTATCCAATGTCAATGGTTAAAACCTGTGTTGGAGTCTTCATTCTGGAGTCTCTTTCATTACTTCCCTAGTATCACCTTTCCATAGAAAGTTTTTTATTCATCCCAACAGGAGACAGAGTTTGCAAAATATTTTCTCCATGAAGGTGTAGTCCACAGCACAACAACTTTTCTGTATCTCCTGGTAATTGCCCAGAAATTATTTGTGTCTTATTGTTCTTTCCTTCCCCTTGAAATGTAAGAGCAAAGGAGAGATCTCTTCCCTGTCTATAGATAGACCTGAGACAGCATCAGTTGAATTATCAGCAGAATTTGAAGCCGAAAAAGAGTACTTTGGCAGTGCTGTGCATGTCTAAATGGCAGATCTACCAGGCCATTACCCTGGGAAGGCACATGCCACAGCACAGCCAGAGCCAACCTGGGATGGCAGCTGCCCTGTGTGGGGATCCCCACTCAGCACTTCAGGGCACTGTTTAGACAAACTTGTGGCTGCTGACAGCTAATGGGGAGTCTCTTCACGCTCAGGAAACAGGGTTAGTTAGTGCATTCATTGCTCTGCTTTGTTGTTTGCTTGCCAAGCAAAACAAAAGCTACAGCTACAGAGTGTTTGCAGCAGCAGGGTAGGACAATCTCCTTTCCCAGAATTTTTTTCTTTTCCCCAACGTGTTGATATGGCTCACTTCCTCTTCAGAAAAGTAGTATCTTGGAAGTACAGCCCAGTTATTATGAAACAAAGAGAAGTAATGGATTACATGTTCACAGTTTAGACTGTTCAAAACCTTCCCGACAAGATATTTTTGTTTCAGAAAACAAAAGATTTTATTGATGACGGAACATTCCACAGAAAATGACTGGGTTTGGTAGATTTTCCATTTCAGGTAAAATATTCTATTTTGGTAAACAGTAGGCTTCACATACTACCACAGTGTACTTTTGTGTCCTCCAGGTCCTTACGAGGATTCAGCTGAACTAAGTTTAAGCCTCTGCAGTGCATCATGGTATCCTGCAGTCCAGGTGGCTGTAATACATAAAATGAACTTTAGTGGATTATTTTTTCTGGAATTTACTTCCATACCAAGCCATATCTCTTGCACCATGCTATATTAAGTGCTGTGTTTGGTTTTGTTTAATTGTCAGTACCAGCTCCATATTTTCTAAATGTTTCAAAGATGGTTAGGACTTTTTTTTTTTTTTTTTAAAGACATGCATGTGAAGACGGATTTTTAAAAAGTCTTTACTGGCTTAACTCAGCTCTCTTTGATAAGGATAATACTAAGACGGTTCCAAACACTTTTCACAGTCCCAAGTATTATGTAATGAACCTAAGATGCACTGCAATATTCGTATTTCCCACTCAGTATTACCTACTTTTATTTCTCCTCACACTTAGTTTGCCTTTGGGAGACTGATTATGAGTTCTTTTTGCTGGTTTGCTGTTGTCTTCAATGCTGAAAGAGGTGCTGGTGCTGCAAGACTATGACTTCAAGCATCAGAGATACTGCCCTTCTGGTGATATGATTGCTTTAAGTTCTGCCCTTTCCTCGTGTTTTTCCTAGATGAGTTATGCTGATAAAATTCCCTTCTGATATCCAAGAGTCATTGCAGTACTCCCTCCACAGTTTAGTTTGCTCCATGGTTTTAGAATACATTTCCCGTCTTGTCGAATCCCAAAACTTATGTTTTGCAAATCAGAAATTATTTCAAGAATACTAGTTTTGCATATTAGTTTAAGAAACAATAAAAACCATGATTTCATAACATACTGAACTCAACCTTGTCAGAATCAGATCTGTTTATAGGCTTGATGGTTTCTGTCTAAAAAGCAAAAAAATTCCCTTGGCAATAATTTCAGAAGTTTAAATCATATGCAAGAAGACTTAAACTGGGCACTCAAGACTGGTATTTTCAAAGTTACGAGTGCTTCTTTCGGGATTCTTGCCACCTACTTGGTACATATCATTCCTAAACATTGCACACTTTAAATTACATTAGCTAATAAGAGCTGCAGATGTGAACAGTGCTTCAATCCTGTTTCCAACAAAACCATCAGGTGTTTATTCTATTTAGCATTTCAACTTAAAGTGAACTGTTTCTGGATGTGTCACCTTTAGTAGTTCCAACATCATTATTCTAGTTCATAATGTGTTCAGAAAGAGACCTGCTCTGTATTTGCAAAAAAAGAATGTGCACATGAAGATTAAAATGTGCATGGTTTTCCTTCTCATCGCAAAACATCTTAATTACCCTTCCCTTGAGAGAAAGAAATGATACACAAATAAATTTTCTAACCTCACTGACCAGATTGCTGATGAAACCTCCCTTGCACTCTAGCACTTTCTTTATCACATTTATGACATGTTCAGAAGCAAAGACCAAGTGTTATTAGTAGAAAAGGAATGATTAATTTTTTTGCAAGTTAAAGTGTTAATATTTAATTGTGACCTTTGTAGAAATGCTAAGGTTAAAATGTAAAAGTTAATAAAACTTCTATTTGAAATAACAGCAGATGGCCATGTAGTGAATACAAGCTTAAAATCACTCTTGGGGCTCTATTATGTTCACAAACTGCCTCAGCTATCAATTACTATGTATGTTGCTGATGAGAGAAAAACTGAACTCCTGTTTCAATAAGTGCACCTTAGCTGAGTATCATCTGACATGAAGGGCTATAGAAGGCTCTGATTCCTAAACAAATCCCCTGTAGATGTGCCTGGCATATTCAGTTAAAAGGTATTCTTTTAAGATTACTGTGGGTTTTTTTACCATGAAAATTTTCATAAGTACAACACAGATTAAAAAGTCACATGATAGTAAAAGAAATACTTTAATTCCATAGAGTATTGCTTCTGAAAACAATGAGTGCTGAAGCATCTCATCTTGTGTAAAAATGGAGTCGAGATACATGAAAGCAAATATTCAGTGAAAGAGAAACTCATGTCTGATGCCTTAGAACTTGGACAGTGAGTCCAGTTTCTGAGAAGCTGGAAAGGCAAAAGCAGTATACAGCAGAAGGAAAAGTAGCTGGACGAAAACTGTAGAGAAGAAGATGTAAGCAGACCCAGTGAAAGAAGCAGGCGATATAGCTGAGATATGCAGAAAGCAGACACTCCCTTCTATTTTTGTATCTTCTTTTCTTTTTGAATAGCTTAATCCTTACTGACTCTAGCTGAATTTTTACTAGCCTCTTTGACCTAATATGCCCCCCCCCCCCCCCCCCCCCCGCC
>NW_010972991.1:15772502-15872251 GCF_000737465.1 Haliaeetus leucocephalus | reverse complement strand
CCCCCCCCCCCCCCCCGGGAGGACTTTTTTTCTGTTTGGCAAAGGCAGACAATGCAGGTAGCAAATTGTTATTCTTTGTTTCATTTTCTTCTTTTCCTGCTGGCAGGTATTTCTAACCCTTATTATGTTTTCCTTTTTTATTTCCAAGGCTGTGCTATGTTCTTCAGGGCAAAAGATAGGAATGAAAAGAACTATCGAAATAGGCATTTCTAATAATATTTTTGCCGCCTTTTTTTTTTTTTCCCCTCGCTGATTCTTCAGTAAATGTCTAACAGAAGTTCATCAAAAAGATGGCACAGAGCTTACTTGTATCAAATTTAAATACAATTGCTCCAATTTTACCGTACACTGGAAACACACATGCAGGAAATGGTGGATGGGAAAAGTGATGTTTATCCACAGTGCCTGATATGAAGGCTTCAGGGAATTCCTCAAGTTCATACTTAAAGACACATAATAGTGGTTGCTTTCACAAAGGTGAGAACATAAACCCAGCCATAATGGTTCGACAGTTCAGCAAAAGGGGCTCGGTCTGGCAGTGGTGTGTGGCGTAAACGTGGAAGAGGACGTCAGCAGAGGGTATATGCACGTGCGAGGTCTGCTGTACATCCTCTCAGCCTGCAGCATATGGTGAGGCAGGCGTGGCCTGAGCTGTAAAGCTCTTGGTAGTTGATTTTTGTAAAGGTAAAATTTTCTGCTTCCTTTAGTCTCTGTGTCAGGACAACCCCTTTATCCTTATTGGTTCTTCTGTCAAAACTGCCTAGTGAAAAAACCAGGTAGGAAGGGATAAGCAGGGGGCATGCCTTAAGGGAAGAAAAAGGGACAAAGGGGGAAGCAGATCCTCAGCAGGCATGGAGGACCCTCCACACGGACCCACGGGTCAGCCTTAGTCACCTAGCTGTTCCTAAAACCTCCCAGGAGAGATCTTCAGATCCATGCTTAGCTGCTAGCTAATCCAGGTGGCATCAAGGCCTTTGGTTCCAGTTGTGAGGTGATGTAGATAAGCAAAAGGTAAAATGCTTGCAGGTGTTACAGATTAATTAACAACACTGCATCTGGGGTGCACAGCATACAGCGACACTCCAAAGAGATAGAGGAGGGGCTGTTACAATAAAACAGCAAGTACGGGAGGTTTGCTAAAGCTATAAAAATTAATCACCAGTACTTTTTCCAATATTTCAGGACCAAGCAGCCTTTCTGATGATCTGGAGGACCAATAGCTGACCAGAGTGTGCAGGGAACACTCACGGAAAACCTGGCTGCAGCTGGAAAGCTAAAGAAATCATTTGCATCTGTGTTCACTGTGGAGGAGGTAAAGAGGCTCCAACCTTCATGGGGAACATCTTAGAGAGTCTGCCTGAAACCAAAGTGTCAGAAAAAGAGATTTGAGAATGTGCTGATGTTCTGAATAATAAGAAAACTTCAAAAAGGGATTGTATGTGTGCAGGTGCACGTTATGATGAAACTGTGCCATGAAATTCTTGACCTTCTGTTTACAGAGTATGACGTATCACTTAGAGCTTCTTCCATGCCTCTGGAAAAGATGGTTGCAAATATGATGCTAATTTTTAAAACAGGCTCCTGAATGCTCTGGAAGTCTGATATCCCAGCTGGGAAGCTTCCTAGAAATTATCATAAAAGAAATTAACCAGCCAACAATTTGACAAATATAGACAGAAGTGTTAATATGGCTTTTGTACAGCGAACTTCTGTCTCACAAGTCTTTTAGGTAATCTGTTTGAGACAGTCACTGAGCATGTGCACAAGGATGAGCCAACAGATAGTGTCTTCTGAGATTTCCAAGGGCTCTTCACTAATATTTCTTGTAAAAACTTACTTGTGATCAATTTAGCAAGAAGAGATAAATATCTCTCACAGATAAACGTCTTCTTAAAATATAGTCAACGAAAGGTAGGAGTAAATGGTCATCAGAGGAGGAAAATAGTCTACCCTACAGAGACCGATGCTAAGGCTTGTCCTATTCAGCATATTCATACAGGATCTAGAAAAGGTGGTAGAGACTGATAAAGCTTGATGATGTTAAATTATTCAGTGTAGTAAAAATGAAAGCTGGCTCTGAAGAGCTGTGGAAGGATCTCACAGTATTGAGTAATTGGGCAGTAAAATGGGAGATGAAATTCAGTGCTAATAAATGCAGAGAAAAACAAGCCTAATTTTACAAACATGGTATTGGGCTCTGAGCTGTTACCACACAGTAAAGAAATCCCAAAGTCATAATAGGTAATTCTAAGAAAACATTAGCTTAATGCACAGTAGCTGTTAAAAACAAACAAACAAACAAAAACAAAATAGAAAGTTGGGAATTATTAGGAAAAGACCAGGGCACAAAAAAAGTATAATTCTGCCATTAAGTAAATCCAAGTATCCTCTGTGTATAGTTTTGATGCTTATCTCAATAAGGATAGAGAGATTTAACTGCATTTGATGTTTTCCTTTTATCTATGTAGATCTGAACACATATCCTCTGTTGCAGTGGCTGGACCTTAGAGATTCAGAAGTGGGTGCATTTGCAGTACTTCCTTTTGAATTTTTTTCACTTTGCAGGACTGCTTATATGAACATATGTATACCTTCAGAGCAGTCTTGGTGTGAATGTAAAAGCCTAGTTCAATGAAAGCGGTGCTGAGATAAGCATCAATGAGCAGGCTCACCAGGATACATGAACTGTGCACGGATGGATTTGAGAAAAGATTTCAGCTGCTGATGATTGAGTGGATTTCAAAGGAAACATTGAAATAAAGCTACATGACTATAAGAGCAGGTGAAGATGGGATACAAAATGAGAAGATGTTTTATGTGCTGAAACAGCAGCAGAAGTCAATAGAAGCAGCTTGTCTGGTTGTTCGGATGCTGATTTGAGAAGTGTGTTGACAGAGGTGGCTTTCAAACAGTCTTTGAAGGGGAGGTGATGGTTTTAGTTGAAGGCAGGGTGACCTGAAGGAAAAAAAAAAAAAAAAATCATAAAAAAACCCTGAAATCGTTCCCTCAAGCCTAATTATGTATTATAACAGTGTCCAAACGTTGTCCCTTCCGAACAGAAAACTAGGCTAATTTTTTAAAATAACCACAGCGTGGGCGATGGTTGGGCTCTGGAGGCCCAGGTGGGTATTATGCTTCTTCACCCAGAGAGGCTATTTCTAGAGTTTGGAGAGTCTCACTGGGAAAAAGAGTTAGCAGTAACATCCCTTGGGGAGGTGTGTAACAGACAAGGAAGAAAAATCAGCTCAGTCCCTATGCTTTACAAAGATTTTACTCTCAGATGAAAAGAAAATGCTGAGCATGATGAGAAATGGAAAAGTTGTGGACAACAACCAGTCATTATACCACGTCCAGGGGCTGCAAGTCCAGCTGTTCCGTCTTGCATTTTCTTTTAAAAAGTGTTGTTGTCAAAAAACATCCCTGTTCTAAAATAAAATAAAGACGTCCAGCTGCAAGAATACAAAGGTTCAAAAGCGAACAAAACCTGAGTGACAAAAGGAAAGCGAAAGCAGTTGCCTACGAGAAAGGGGTCTGGGGTGTGTGAAGGGCAGCTGCTTTGGTCACCCAAGCTGCCAGCTTTTCAGTAGAAAACCGAGGAGTATGACTATAGCATTGAAGGCAAAGAGGGGCTGCTGAGGAACTGGAACCCTGTCTCATTTTCTTCCTGCCTTGCTGAGGACCTTCTCTCTTTTCCCTTCTATCCCAAATCCTCAGGTATTTCTCCTTCCTCTTCATCTTACCACTTGTCTTTGTGGATGGCTCTCCTTTCTGGTCTCAGCGCTTTCCTCAGCCTGGGTCCTGCTTTCCTGTGGCACAGCTCATTTCTTTCTGAAACACATTTCTTTCCCTCTTTCTGCAAGTTACTTCCTTTTAGATGTCTCTTCTGTCCTACTTCATTTCCCCAATCACTCTTTACCATGAGATAGGCACAGAAGAAGACACCTAGGCAAGTAACGTAACAAAAAAGTGCAGTCTGGACAAGTTCTTTGGAAATATAGATTTCCAAAAGCTGAATTTGTTTACTGAGAAACCCACCATAGGATGCAAATCCAAATCCTTCCCCATGACTGCTCAAATGAAGGCCTTTGCCCTCAGAGCCACCCTTACTTTTCTTCAGGCTTCAGGATGGATTTGGCAGCCCTGCCCTTTCCTCAGGGACCCCCCAAGCACTGCCGTGCCGGTGTGGGGTTTCTTCCCACAGCTACAAGCAGGTTGAGCCGACAGCTTTTATTTTGTAAAAAATAAACTGTAGAATCAGCAATAGACACGAACTGACTAACTGACGTGCTTAGATACTTTAAGGCTTTGTGAAAAACCTGTTTTGATGAAGGTTCCTGTACACTTACAGTTGCTTCAGAAAAAAAAAAAAAAGTGGGACAGTTTTTCCTTTTGAGATAGTCTCTGATTTTTATGATCTCCTAATTACAGTATGTACAAAAGAATTTCACATATGTTTACAAAACAAACACTTACGGTACTTGTGTAATTACAAAGTCTGCCATTAAATTAGTGTTTCATGTGTTTGTGTTTTAATTATTAACTGTGGCAGAATATAGCTAAAGTAGAAAACATGTAATTTCTATGATAATAACTGAACACAATTAGCTGCATATCTTTCTATAAACAACATGTGTTTTTCATTTGCATTCTTCCCTTGTCTTAGTTGCATTTAGGGCAATGCAAAAGAGTCTGGCATGCTCCCTCTTCACTGTAGGTGAATATATGGCATTTATTTTTTGGAATCTATTGTGCTAAAAGTGTTTATTTACAAGGTAACTTGACATGGCATGGTGTAAAGATTTTTGTATAGGTCTTGGCTCCTATTCATCCACGCATAATTGTCTGTATGGCAGTTTCTTCATCCTTTTTCTGATGTTCAAATAGCCCGTATGACTACTACTGACACTTGTGATTCTTAACTGACATTCAGTTATATCTTCATGGGTCTCTACACAAGTTTCCTCTCCTCATCTGTGTAGTCCTAGTAATTTCAAAATATACTTCATTATTGATCCTGCCTCTACTGCTGTTTATTTTTCTTCCCAAAATTTTTTCTCAGATTTTCACCTATTTATATAATTTCTCCTTTATTCCTGCGATTGAATTCTGTGATATAAAATAACTTTTCAATGAAAAATTGTCTCATCTTGTTAAACTTTTATTAAACCTTTAATATAGATTGCTAAAGTTAAGGTTTTCCAAAGAAAGGCAACTAGTGCTTCTGGAAAATCTAATTTCTAATCACATTTATCTTCCTAATCAGTACGAAATTGAGGGGGTTTGCATTCTTTGTTGAGATACATCAAGAATTTTTTCACTGAGGCCAGCAAAAAGCAATTGTTTCTTCAGTCACCTGAAAGACACAGGGAAAAATCCAAGTTACCCTACCTAGTGCTGGTGAAACATGGCAGGCTGTCTGTAACTCCTCAGTCTTACATGCAGGGTTCTAACTGGGACATTGGATTTCATTTAAGTCAGGTAATAATTTTCCTCCTTTAGCCTCACAGAAAAATTGCATGCAGGTTCCCTATAGGGTTCCCCACAGGTCTTCCCTCACAGAACAGAGGGGAACATCTCCATAACTCCTGGAAGCTGCTTCCATGGTCTGTGAGCTGGGTGTGACAGCTGACAAATCTTGAAAATTTTCTGATGGCTTATCTGGTTACATGAGTTGCTCAGATTACAGGTGCTCCTTACAGCCTAGTACAGCACTGCTCTTGCAGCTTCTAGAGATAGACTAGTCTCAATTTCCATACAGCTTTATTCCCTTACTCTAGGCATCGAGACTTGATACCTGCTTTGGAAAAGCCGCCTTGACGGACTATTTAAAAAGCCCCTAAGCACAACCTCCTGACCGCAGGGAGAGGGCTCGCAGCTCACCTCGAGTGGCACATCTCAGACAGCCCTTTGAAGGCTCCCTCCGTTACCTACCCGACACTGACTACAGTCCTCTGAGATGTGTTATCCTCATGTACTCTATGACCTGACCTCTTTCCCTGCTATTAGAGATTCCTACAACCTGGATTACGTATAAGCAAAAGAACCAAAGGACATGCAGAACCTTTTCAGCCTCAGTGTCATCAGGGCAGGAATCCGACGGGAGGTGGAAGAGAGAGCGGGCTCCCACAGACACCGCACGCCAGAATGCCATGATGCTGAATGCATGGGGCACGTATAGGCCACCGGCATAACTGCTGTGGCAACAAGCATACTGCAGGTCACAACTATGCTTTCTTAGAGGGAGAGAACTAGGGTTGTCTTCACCCCAACTCATTGTTTTCTTTAAAAGATACCACATATTAGGATTTAATTAGGTCACCTTTTAATTTTATTCAGATTTGCTAGAAGGAAAAAAAAAAAGAAAAGTATGACTGTGAAAACGGCACCTGGTGGAAACTTCCTTGCATGATACATACATTCATTTCAAGAGGACCCTGTATGTATAGCAAAGAAACCCAGAATTTCACAATCCAGTTCCTACTGAAAGACAGGATGAAACTGAGCCCTCACGTAGGCAGACATAATTTCTTCATGGGACTCTCACCCACTTCTACCATGGCTGAATTTGATCCAAATTGCTTAACACTATTTTCCTTAAATATTCATTTTTCAGAGAAAGGGTTTATATAACCTGTCGCCTTATATTATAGCTGATGTAAAAAGTTTGTGACTGCAACCCTAAATGTTTTATCACCTGTCAGACATTTCAATGATAATAAAAAGTAACATCCTTTAAATTAATTAGTCATGATTAGGACTTCAAGCCCACAGGCCACATCATTATGCAAAAATTATAAGTTAGCTATTTAAATTACCATTAAATTGATTCTTATGTTAATTGATATCTCACTTATAACCCTGTTTTTAATTTCTATAGGATCTTATTAAGGTTTAATACAAGTAACTAAAATGTTTTAAGCAATCATTCAAATAAAGAAAATATACTGAAAAAATTATGATAAATATTTTTCTCGGCTTACGATTTATGTTAAAAATAGGAATTACTTTAATAAAATATATCAGACATCACTCATGCAATCCTATCAGTATGCAAATTGTTGTGATTTTTCTCCTCTATCCTGCCATTCAGCAAAAGCAGAAAGTTCCTTCTTCTACACATGCGCAGCAGAGATTTTCTGAGATATGCAATGATTTGCACAGGGTATTGAAAGGCAGAACTCAGGTCATGGAATACAATCAAACCAGTAAGGCAGAACACTGATAGTGGAGATGGGCATTCAAATTCATTTAAGTCACATGTTAGTGCTTAGACAGGATACACGTCTTGGATTTTCAAGGGCTGTTTGCCTTGCCTATGGCAAAGGACCAAAATTCTTGGAAAATGTGTAATTTGTTCCTCAAGTTGGGTTCTGCCAACACAATAGTAGAGCAGACTTGTTTGTTTCTCCAAACTGTTTCACTTTCTTTAGTATTATATTAAACCATGTTTAAGCTGGGTGAACTCAGTTTAGTGACCTTGCCCTTTTGGTTTCTGATATTTGTAATGAAACCTCATCTGCCAGTTAGTTTCTGTCCCTGATTATTAGGTTTCTGAATAATGTAAAACACATAAGAAATAGAGATACAGGGTTATATCCTAGCAGCCTTGTTGGCACTGGCTGTGCTGTCAGTGATTCAAGCTGAGGCAGTATTTCTCTCTTGGTCCTTCCCAGAGAGTTCAGAGTCCCTCTGATGAACAGCGCAGGCTAGATCTAAAAAGAGATAAAAGAACACCTTCTATGTCCCAAATAGCCTCAAAGTTCTTGTCCATATCACCATTACCTTCAAACTTCATTCGTGCTCCCAGGCATGCAAAAGATGCTTCTAGTGTTGTGCTATTAAAAATACCACTCTGGTGGGCTGAGGTACAACTCTCACAACATATCAGGCACTTTCAATCGAAAAATCATCACAATGAAAAAAAGTCCGAGGACCCCCAGCTGCCAGCTGGTGCCCTGGGATATCTTGACCCCAGAGCCAAGTGTTCTGCACTGCAGAGGTGGCTGACCCCCTCTTGAAGGAAGCCAGTCCTGTGAGAGCAAAGCACTCGGCCAGGTGTCTGGGACTGCATCATGGAGTATACAGAAATAGCCATATGTTTAAATACATTCTCCGAAACAAGAAGTACAGCTTTGATACCAGCCTATCCTTTGAACACTTGATACTTCATCTGTCAATACCACGCACAGATAATTAAAGCTTCTAAATACACCTGAGATGATAAAAATACTAAAAATAGCTAAACTCCGGACATTTTCAACTTGGCTTACAGCTGATACGCTTTATCCCTCACACTACAGATGTGAGAGGTTAGTCCCCAAAGACTGCTGGATCCAGAATCCTCTGAAGCACCGTTGGATATTGCAATCCATGCTAATGGGTGACAACATCTTTCAGCTGACAACACCCTACCTGGATTAGTTATTCTAAACAGACATCCTTTATTAATGGGACTGTCACCTGACATTGTTGTAACAGAAGAAAACCAAAATAATACTTTTCTTTAAACTACTAGATAGTGGTATTCAGGCACAAAGCAAACAATGCTTCAGATGGTATGAAAGGTCAGATATTTAACAGTTTAGCAACACCTTTCAGAATTTCCATTAGTCCGTTAGTGACGGAGAAAAAAATATTAAATTAACCTCACCGAAGTATCTGTTTTAACTAGATTGCCTTAGACCACATTGAACTGTTGTGTGTTAATGGCTTTTTCCTGAGGAATGAAATGTGAATAAATGAATTAATATTACAGCAAGTAACAAGGGTTATTGGAAGAATGGATCTATAAAGGGTCAGTAAAGTAACAGTTCAACAGATAAGAATTGGACTCCATTATCATAGTGGGATAATCCCTGAAATAATGTTCATGTTTTACCTTTATGTTTTTTTATTTTATTTTTTGTGGTTATTTGTTAATTTTTGTATTGATAGTCTGAGAATACCTTGTAAATTATAGCGGCACCCAGTGGCATCACAATAATTAGATTGTATAATTACTTGCATTATGAACTTTAACTTCTGAGTTTTAAAGCTCAATAGTAAAAAAAACACACTGTAGTCTGAAACTTGGCATCCAGAGCTTCAAGTATTTAGCTTGGGAGTGATGTGAGGTTTTAAAATAAATTTTCAAAGATAGTGGTTCAGCTGTTTGGGGTTTTTCTATTGAGGCTTTTTTTAGTATTTGTGTAACTTGAAAAGTGTTGCAGTGTAAGCAGGAAAATCTGGCAAGGAATTAGTTCATAATATGGTTTAATTACTTTTGGCATTTTACATACGTATTTTAAATAGCTAAGATATTTGAGTTTGAAAAAAGTTGCTCAACACAGGTGTATTCATGCGGATTCTTTTTTAGCATAATCTCTCATAAAACATTTATTCTATAAAATATGACTTCAAGTACCTATTGCTTAAATGTGCTCAAAACTTTCTAAATGTATTCCCATATTTTCTTCACTGGAAATGAGACATCTATCAGATTTTGCAGGTATAGCAACTGCAAGACAATCGACAAAAATTTGTGGTGAGACTATTGATAATTTAGCTTGTATCTTCAAAACACAGATTAACATGAATTCTTGACATCAACATAGTGCTTTTCAAGCTACTTATTGAAGCTTTTTATTAGGGAAGGTTTCACCATCACCATCCTTATTTTATGAATGGGCAAACATTACAGAAATAAAACCCAAGTTGCTGGCCAGTATTATACCAGGAGACGAAAGAGAAGGCTAGTTCAGAGTGATAGCTTTGATGCTAGCATGGTCTTGGACAATAGAGTGCATATACTTAAACTGGAAAACTATAACAACTGCTACAAAATTTAACTGAAAATAAGGTGGAATAAATAAGGTCCCTGGGGAAATTGTTCTAGTGAATGATTATTCTTACTGTAGAAAATTTCTTTCTTATGTCAATATGAAACCTGTCCCTTGTTGCCCCTTGTCTTCTCCAGTGGCTCCTTGTGAAGAGAGAGCATCTGTCCTCTTTGTGGCTACCCTTTAAGTACTGGAATACTGTGATGAGGTCCCACCCTGAGCCTTCTCTTCTCTAGGGAGAAAAGACCTGATTCCTTCAGTCTTTCCTCATACTGCAGGTTCTCCAGCCCTTTGATCATCTTCGTGGTCCTCCTTTGGACCATCTCCAGTCTGTCTGCATCTTTCTTGAATTGCCAGGATTGGAACTGGACACAGTACTCCAGATGCAGTCTGTGAAGTGCTGAGTAGGGTGGGATGATCACTTCTTTATCTCTGCTAGTAATGCCCCTGTGGATACAGCCGAGGATCCAGTTCACCTTTGTTGCTCCAGCTGCATGCTGTTGACTCATGTTCAGCTTGTTTTCTACCAGGACCCCCAGGTCCCTTTCAGCAAGACTGCTCCCCAGGCACACAGAGCCTAGTCTGTAGGAATTTGCACTTGTCTTTGTTAAACTTCATACAGTTCTTGTTAGCCCAATCTTCCGCCTCTCCAGGTCTCTCTGTAAGATGGCTCTCCATTCTGACACGTTCATCTCACCACCCACTTTGGTGTCATCAGCAAACTTGGTGAGGGTGCTTTCAATCCCATCATTCAGATCATTTATGAAAATGTTGAACAGCATGGGGCCCACTGTTGATTCCTGGAGGACCCCATTTGTGACAGGCTGCCAGCCTATGTAGAAAAACTATTGATTACCACCCTCTGAATGTGACCTATTAGCCAATTTCCTACCCATCTCTCAGCCCACCCAGCCAATTTGTATCTTGTTAGTTTGCCCAGGAGAAGGCTGTGGGAAACAATGTCAACTGCTTTGCTGCAGTCCAGAGAAACTCCAAGAGAAATCCCAAGAACAAATGCTAAGATCTTGTTGCCGTGAGAGGGGACACAGTTCCTAGAAAATATGTTTTCTTCCATACTGAGTTAGAACAAGAAGGGCATGCTGTTTAAGTGTCCTTCTCTCCCACCCCACTCCCCCCCTCCCCCGTGGCTCATCTGTGCTACTGGATGTGGTTCTATATACAGAAGACATAAAAACTCCGCTGTCTTTCCAAAGTCTGATCCTGCTCATACGCCTGGATTAGTGGTCCCTACCTCTGAGATCAACATAGTCAGCTGGGAATATTATACATTAGACACTTTCAAAATATTGTTCCTTTCACCTTTATATGGTTCCATATAGCGCATGGGGTTTTTTTGCCCTGGCCGGTTAGTCAGTCATGGGGTTACCTACTTACTATTAACCAAAATTTATCTTAGAGAGTTCTCTAGTGAAGCTATTCAGTCCGTGGTGGAAAAGATTTCCTCATGAATCCACATTGGAACTGGTTTTAGGGGAAGGTGTCTGTTAAAGCAATAGTGGGACAGGGTTGAGTTTCTAATATCTAATAAGCAAATGAGTCCAGCAGCTCAGTGGGGTGGAGTTAGTGGCAGTCCTCTTCACCTGGGAACGATTTACAAATAGCTATATGGTGCGGATAATAGCTCCCAAATAAATTGAGTTGTGGCTTAATTAAACAGCATCCTTTGCTTCTTTTTCCCATTTACCTGAAACAGCCATAACTAGGATTAACTGTTGTGTGGGAACATAAAATAGAGAGACAGTCTCTAGAATTGCAGACCCTAAAGCTTTGTAGGGATTTAAAGATTATAACCAACACTTTGACCTGGCAGTAGATGGGTAGCCAGGGAAAAGCATGGACTACGAGCACAGTGTACCATTCTGATAAAATGAACCATAACATTCAATACCAGATAAAGCTTCCATGGACATTGGCCTCCCAATGTTATACTGTGTGTCAGCTCCACTCTTCGAAGACATTAACGCTATAACATTTCCTCAGCATCTGATATCTGGGCAATTTAGTTAAATAACCCAACTTCAGCTACCATCTCTGCGCAGATGAATCATATACATGTATCTCTAATGCTCTGTCCTGAAATAGATCTTTGTGTTGAAAAGATAAACCTTTATATTTCCTCACGGATGCAGCTTTCAACATGAGCGCAACATGACTAAGAAAAAGCTCTTTCCTTTCTGCCCCAGACTTTTCTGTCACTATGAGCAGCAGCACCATTCTGTCTGCTACTCACACCACTAACATGGACATAATCTTTGCCTCAGATTTTTAGTTTTCATGTCCAAGCCATGGCTCAGCTTTACATATTATGGCACAGTATCTCTAAAAAACAACAGGTGGTGCAAGCAGCCAGGGAAGCTCAAGAAAATAATGAGATAATATTGGTCTTTGTAACAACTATTTTGTAGATCCTTGCAGGAATGGCATGTTTTCAAGAGAATCCTCTCTACACAGATCTTCAGTAACTCTCTGGCTTTTATCACCTCAGAAAAAGCCCTACTTGTCTTCATGCACAAGGCCCAACCAGTGTTGTCCCCACTCAGCCCCAATTCAATATCTAAAGGCTGATGTTGACTCCTGGTAGGCCAACTTTCAATTTTTTTGTGCTTTCTTCTGTGCTGCCCCTCATGATTAAGAGAAGATGACACTGAACGACTCTGAAGTTACACATTATCCTCCTTTCATCTCCCAAACGTTGTCTTTGTGACACAGTTTTCCTTTTGATCTGTTTTGTGCAGTCCCAAATACAATGCAGTCCCGGTCCAACGCTAGAACTGCCAGATGCTACATTAATATTGTACTCAGCATCGCTCTTTCCTAACAGCACCTGAAGTCTCCTTTCATGGCTGTGATGAAGTATGCAGGATTCAAGAGGCATGAAGATGAGGGAGGAGCCCTCCGCCCCTTGCAGTGGAGTCAGGTCAGGGCAGCTGATGGTGTGGGCCCTTCCGATACCACATATTGGGAAAAAAACTATGATTCATGTCCCTGAAGGCAATTGTGCTGAGGTTAAAAGAGAATAGCTGAAGTCTTTTATTGGACCATTATTTCCAACAACTCCTCCCATCCCCCTCTCCCCAAAATACATTTTGATTTGCATTTTCCAGTTTTGATGAAAGACTGGAAACTTGTATCATTTTTCACTTATTGGTGTGGGGTTTCATTTCCATGAAAGGATTTTTAGGGGTATGAAGAATATTTTTAAAATATTTAATTTAATCTTTTTTCTCTGAATCCAAAAGCGAAGGTGACGTGGTAAACTAGGATCTGCATGGAGGAGCTCTGTGTACCACGGAAAAGGTGGCTGCTCGAGGTAGGCGATGGGAGCCTTTGAACTCCGAGTCTATTGGAGATGCCCTAGTTCAATCAGGAATTAATTCAGAGAAGTCCTGTGGCCTGCATTATGCAGGAGGTCAGACTAGAGGGTCACAATCATCTCTTCCAGCATAATAATCCATGAATCTGTAAGAGCTACCATCTTTTACGGTTCATTTCTTCTAAATGCCAATGTTTATTTGTAGCTGTAACATTCTTTGGTATAACATATATAGCTGGTAAGATAAGTTAATGCTAAGACTTTTGCTCCAGTATTTTAATTTTATTTTTCATCAAAAAAAATCAGGAAATGAGTCATAGGTAAGGTGATGAAAACTTATTTCAGATGTCATCCTAAAGGAAACTCTAACTTACTTCTCTTTCACTGGATCTTTTTCCTAGGCTAGAAGCTTTTGTTTTTAAAATATTTTAGCTGAGTCTAGGAAAGGATCTTGAGCTTTTGCATAGGGTCAGACTACAAGAAGTTTGATTTAAATATCAACAGAACTTTAAATACATCTGCCACAGAGCTCTATATTTTTGGCAGTTATAGGCCACCTTTATTCTGTGTGATGATGAAGGTTTGACTTCGTTTGATTTGTCTTTTTTAGCCAAATGAACAGTGCATCTTTCTTTAATTGCGATCCTCATCCACCATTTGGCCCAGTAATAGTATGTAAATTGAACTCTTCAAAAATTAATGCTAACATTTATTAAATAATGCATCATACAATAAGTTAATTTGAAATTCTAAGTTGAACTCCCTGCTCATAAGAGAGGGATTTTTTTTTTTTCCCTGTGTCATCTTCATAAAACATCTTTATAGTCTTTCTAAATACCTTGAGTGTGGTTCTTGGGTTTTGACAAATTGATCCCTACTGAGGCTGTTGATAAGGAGACATTCTCTCTGTTCCAGAGTTTTGAGATCTTCTGTTACTTGATAGCTTCTATTTCCACATAATTATTAATATTTTCTTAGTTTTAACATTTTGGAGAAAAGTATCAATAAATGCAACCATTTGGTAAAGACGTAAGAGCTCAGAACACATAGTGACATCTGCAAACAAGCAGTAATTTTGCACCATTACAAACAACATGTGTCTGGCCACTAATTTACCCAGACATAGTATCACACTTGAGGACGCATTGCAACATGTGGAGGCGTGAACACTTGGAAGATTTTTATATATATATGTATATATGTTAAAGCCTGGCTTTTAATACAGTTATGATTTTAGGGAAATCAGAATCGGGTCCTAGAAGCAGACCATAATTTATGCTATATGTGTCTTTATTTAGTTTTACAAAAGCAAGTGCAGATTTCCACATTTGCCTGGGTTTAATCATTCCGAATGGCCTTTTGAATATGCCTTTTTCTGAGTCCTGCATGGGGTTTTTCTTTTTTCCCATATGTTTAATGTGTGCATCAGGCTGTCTCTTTCCACTCATTCATTCACTGGCTGTGACACAGGCAGGTGCCGAACCAGAGGCTGGTAAAATAACTGAGTAGAAATAAATACAGCAAAAGGTAGTAAGGTCTGTTCAGTAGGAGAGGATCTTTGCGAACACAAATCAAGCAAGGTAACAAAAGCATCCCTCTCCCGGGGATCAGCAAAGCCCCAGGCGAGCGGGCGGGTGAGCCCGAGCTCTTCTTGCCCATCTCTGCAGCAGTTCTCAGCCTCCTCCTGCAACACCTGCTCGCTCGCCAGAGCCAGCGGGATGTGCTTTAACCTCTTGTGCTCTTGCACGCTGCAGCACGGAGAGAGCAACAGAAAAGTCAGTGTTTGGGGAGAATGCATTAAAAAAAAATATATATATATATACATATATATTCCTTTTGATATCATATTGCCACTAGTGTGCATGGGGGTGCATCTCAGTGGAGTCATGAGGTTAGGTTATTTTTTCCTTCCTCCATCTTAAGGATGTCTTCATGTTTGTGTTTCAGAGGAAGGTGGACCTTTAGGTCAAGCTGTCTTTAAGCAATGGTTTTCCAGTTGTGTCTACAGTTTCCTGGAGTGGCAACATTGCCAAGCAGACAACCAGCAGCGGCAGCGTGTACAGGTAACTGCCTTGATTGGGAGCAGAATAACAGTGTGTAAGCTGGTGGTTACTTAAAGAACAAAAAGATTCACCCTTAAATACATGGCAACCTGAAACACTTCCAGCCTGATTTCACCCCTCTTCGCCTGTACAGCCTAGCCAGGCTGAGAAAACAGTACGGCCAAGGGGTATAATCAGGAATGTGGAGATAGGAGCCGAAGTTTCGCTTCTGACTTGTGCTGAGGACTGGCTCCATTCAGCGCATCAGGCAGCAGAAGCTGGCTGTCTGAGCTGCAGCTGGATGTGCCATGAGCCATCTCACTCCCTTGCATGGCACTGCTTTCAGAAACTGAGGGGCTTTACCCAGGCTTTACCCACTTTTTAGCCTGACGCGCTTCTCAGTTGGGGAGGCACTTTTGTCTTTTTTATTTCTTTTGACTAGAAATCACTTTAACAATCCAAAAGGCCACTACTTTACGAGTGGAAAAATGTGATCTATTTGAGTATGATGGGCTCCTACGTGAGCACAAATGATTTGGCAAATTTTGAAAAGAGAACATGTGGCCTGAATAATCAACAAGAGGAATTCACAAAGGTTTGGCTTGACTTGCTTAGGTTTTTTTTCTGATTTGTCTGTTCTTATAACTGCCACCTGTTCTTTTGTTTTCCTGTAGATCTGCAGTTTTTTAAAACTAGAAGAGACATAATGATAATTTAACTTGACTTTCTGCATAAAATAGAAGCTATAATTTCATCTACTGCTTCCAATGCTTTTGCGATAAAGCACAGCCTTTAGAAAGGCATCAAGTATAGCATTCCAGGTGATGTCTATCACCTCCCTTGGTAAAAACTTCTTGTAGTTAATTATTTCCACTGTTTAGAACATTCTATCAATTCCACCTACAATTTGTCTGGCTTTACCTGCCATATACTGAATTTTGTCCAGTCTTTGACTGAAGGTCTAAAGAGCCCTCTGCAAGCAGAAATCTTGTGCCTCAGCACACACTTGTAGGTTCTGATTAAGCTGCTTCTTTCATGTTCTCTTTGACAAACTAAAGAAATAAAGCTTTATACTTCTCTACCACTAAGGCAAGATCTACACTGTCAGTCATTCCTGTGGCCCTTTACCAAACTCCTCACAATTTGTCAAGGTTCAGTGTTCCAGTAATAGTCACAGTAAGCCTACACCACCTTAATTCTAAGAATTTTCACATATATAGGTAGACAAAGAAGTCACCTGGGCACATACTATCAATCTCGTGCCAGAGTAAGAAATGAGGCTCAGTTTCAGCTTCAAATTCAGTGATGCCAAAGACTCCTGAATTTTTTATTCAGATAGGGAAAAGCTGTATCATATCACTCAAGGTTCCTGCTTTTAATTACAATTTCTGCTGCAAAATACCTTCAATTAAACAAATTAAATTGAGCTGTGTTAGTAACAATGGCTGAAGAAAGATGGTTGAATCCTAAAGGGAATAAATAAAATCTGCTTCCCACAGGAAGGGAACAGTTTTTAAAGATAACAACTAAGGTAATGCAGAATGGAGATCATCGAGCTTTCTTGGGCATACTGCTAGGTGAAACCATACAGGTCATGGCAGTTCTTCAGAGGTTTGTTTTGAGATTCATTTTCATTTCTAATCCAGTGCATGATAGAGAGGTCAAACGGATTGAAAGAAACCCATGTTCCTATGAAACCATTTGCTGTGAAACTCACCTGCTACAGAGGAAGGAATACCTTTGATTTTAATCACTTTTAATCAAATCACTTAGTCAAACCTCTCCATCTTCAAAATGAATCCTGCTGAGGGAGCGTGTGAGCCCATATCACCCCGGAGAAAAGTGGCCATCTAATTGGAAAACACTTCCTATCATTTTGGCAGAGTTGTAGACTGCCTTGATTTACAGCAATATAGACCTACTGACTTTTGTATGTGTCCACATGTACACTGTGATCATTATATTTCATTCTCTACTTGGTGGTAGTAAACGGTGTATACTATCAAACTTAAACCTTTAGTAGCGAAACACTCAAGGGTAAGCTCTACTCTCCAACACACGCAAGCAACATATATTCACACACAATTTTAACTCATGCATTATCTAATGAAGTTACTGATTTTACCTAATACTTTCTCAGTAGCAAAGAGGGGCAGTTTTGGGAGATGCAACTCCTTTCTCTCGATTCAGGGAGATAGTGTATAGCCTGCTAAGTGAGTGATTTAGGAGCCTTCTTTCTTTTTTTGTCCTCACAGAAACTGCACGCCAATTGCAACTTCCTCTACAAGTCCTGCTTGCATTAGATTTCCACTCTGTGCAGCAAATTATAAGGCACTACATATGGAATCCATTTACTTCTCTGCCCAAATTCACTTAGGTATTCCCCATGCATTTATTACAGAATAATCCATCAAATAATGCATACCTCTGTATCTTATCACACACAGCGTTGTTTCCTTATGGCGTATCCATCCAAAAAATTCTTCTCTTTTACATGACTGGGAAGAAAGAATGACGTTGCCAGCATTTAGTTTGCTTCACATGTAGATTTCTGTATCTTCATTTCTGTCACTGGTTTTATTTTTTAAATGGGGAATTCAGCAGAATTCAGGCCAAAACTCAGATGTATTCACACCATGAGCTTTTTCTGTTATTCTCAACTAATTTTTTCTCATATAAATTCAAATAGACTTTTACTCCTAGGGATGCTTGCCTTCTTTCTTTCCTTCCTTCTTTCTTTCTTTCTTTCTCTCTTTCTTTCTTTCAGGAGGATGAGGGGAAAGTTGCTTGGCTATTAAGATTTTATAAATCAGAGATATCTCTGGTTTTATAAGTCGGCTTCAAAATCACTGTTTTTCCATGAAGCTCAATGCTATTCTTTGTGCATGTGTGACTTAGTGTATGCTGGCATTGTTTATCTTCTGTTACAGGCTTATAAGATTCTCAGTCTTGTAAGGAAGACCATAGATTGAGTATACACAATTTTGTTTTTAAATGTGGGACATGTCTGTGCTATCTTTTTCTGTAGTGCAGCAGTAAATTCTTCCTATCACACTGAGAGGTAAGCATGCTCTATGTTTGCTTCTTATTTTACAAGTTTTAATAAAAAGGTAATTAAAAATGTTTCTTAGGCTACAATACGTGTAGTACACACTTTCTATTTCTATAGCATTCAGTATATAATGAATAATGTGATTACTTTAGATATAATATAGGGCTCCTCAATATGAATATGAATTATGTCCATGCAATGGTTTTCTATATCTATCTTTTATTATGTGGCACAATTTGTTTTATTTTCCTCAGGGCACAGCTTGAGCTCAGTTACCACCTCTGATTTTTGTGTGGATAATAAAATATTTATAGTCTTCAAAATTAGGTGCTGAGACAGTGATTAGTGCGGTACGAATGAGCAAGTGAATAGATAAGGGCATGACATTTTGCACATGCATTACCACATACTGAACTTATGCACACAAAATCCCAATTTGTGTGTATGTACATGCTTGTGATTCCAATTCAGCAATTACTTCCTTCTTACCTGTGGCATTCCTCCTGCAGTTTTACCTGGCTACTGCATTTCTCTGTTTGGAAGAGATTTGGCCACTGCAGCTCTGCTGTTTCAGGATGCAGCTGAGGCCCTGTTCAGGAAGGCTATGATTTTTCTAAGTCTGCATTCAAGTTACAACGTGATTGCCTTGATGCAGTTGACCTCCTTGCGTAAATAGCAGCATTCCTTGCAATTTTCTGTGTGCTTCCATCTTAGGTGGACGATATGTTAAAAGCCAAAGTACTTTTTCCCCTACGCAGACCCTGAGGAGCCTGTGACACTCCAGAAGTGCTTTTGCCCAGGTTCCTTTGCTGAAATACCTTCTTCCCTCACCACATCCTATATTGCACTCCTAGTTCTAGTGGCCACCTTTAACTGTAGACTATTTCTGTGTCACTGCACTTACATGTTTTGGAGACAATTCATGTCACAAGTGCTATGTTAAGGTAAAGAAACCTTTAAAGTCAGTCACCTCTATCAATGAAATTTTAGGGTGTGAGCCTACTTTCCATGCCTGCTTCCTTCTAGACATAGTATTGAATTCAGTTCTTGCCTGCTTGCCTTGCTTGAGTTAGATCTGTCTATTCTAAAGGGCCTATATAAGCAGGCGTTACTTTACATAACCAATCGTATCAGAAAAGAGTAAGCTTCCTCAGTTCCCAGAGATACTAGATGCAGGCTTATTTCTACCAGGAAGTACCTCATTTTACATTATGGTTGATCACAGTAAGCAAGTTATCTGCCTGCACAGAGCCCTTAAGAATATAACCAGATTCTAGGATAATTCATTAATCTGTTCAGGTTTTTTTTTAGTAGAGAGCCAATTTCTTAATGCTATGTCCTGAAAACTAAGTTTTTTTCTTTGTCAACAAGTTTCTTCTATGACAAACTGTGTCTTAATAATTACAAAGTAATTACAGATGGTCCTACCACATTGTGACTCTTTGAAAGTAGTAGGTAATTCAGCCAAAAAATTGATGTCATGATACTGACCCAAAGGACTTGTACATTTGTATGTTCCTTTAAAACTAAAATGGTACTACCCTAGCTAGTGCTGTGCATGATTTCTCTGCTAGTATCCTCCTTTTCATAGTGCTTAAAATCATTGTTTCATCCCTCCCCAGAAGTAATGCCGACATTCCTGTGGCATATACATGTCACATAATAAACTAGCTGTTAGCAACATGACTAGCTGAAGCCAGATTTATTTTCCCAACCAAGTTGAGAAGATTTGGAATGGTGAAGCAGCATTGATCAGACAGTGTGTTTTACCATTGAATATGTAATTTAATATTAGTTAAACTTGATCAACAATTCAAGAGTTTAGGGTCACGTTATTAACAGAAAACATCAATCCTTTGGATAATTCAATTAAAAAACATCAATAAAAATCTAATTTCAGAAGTCACTAGTATACCAATATACCATATCCGACAGACAGAAACTGCTCAGCCACCATTGAATCATTGCTTGTTTTAATAAGTATTCAGAAATTATACTGAGACTTCAAAAGAAATTGTAAGGAATTGTTAGCAGGTTTATTAATGTTTTATGTTTTATTAAAAGTTTGGGTGTACATTTCACAATGAGCAACATCAAAAATCAGACTTTCTGCCTGTAATTTTGCTTCCTCCTGTCTTTCTGCCTTTGGGATTCGCTCTTTTCCTTTCATCAGCTGCCATTTTCAGCAGCATGCAGTAATTTCATGGCTCATTGCAAGCGCTGAAAACCTTTGAAACCACAAATGCTAACCTACCTGGCCTGCAGCCATTTAGGAAGAGATTAATTTAGCAAACAGAAGCAAAACACTTTCTACTTCTAGCCTGTGCATAATTTCACTTCTATCTATATTTATTTTACAGTGAGCAGCGTAATGACAATTTCAGTAATTGCAACTCTGTAAAAATTTGCCTACCTAGCTTATCTCACTATCACAAGACTGTGAGTCAGTCAGATTAGAAAAAGTACAGCATGTGAAACTGCATTGGTTGCCTTCCAAAAAATATGTGCCTTATATAAAACTTAAGTGATGCTTTGCACTTATTTGTATACTTATCTCCAGGACAATGGATTCTCCATGATGTTTGCTTGAGATGTGTGTGCCTTTTTAATGCACTGTGATTTATGGGTGCTTTTCCCATACAAAAAGATCAGCAGCGCTAGTAGGCTGCAAGTGCCAGCCCATTTCTGCAGACTTAGTTACAAATGGCTGTTATGGTGCTGTCAAGCGATTTGAACAGAACTGAAAGTCCATCTGGGGCAAATCTAAGCTATCATGCTTGGAATGAATTCAAATTCAAAATTAGCCTACAAACTGTTAGCTGAAAAAAGTTCAAAATGTTTTATTGTTTCTAATTTAACTCAAGGATCAAATTCTGTAAGTAAACACACAAACTTTTCTTCTAATCCATTTTTTTTATTCCATTTGACCAGCATATTCAAACCAAGATGCATAATGCCAAGCTTATAAATGTTTATTTATACTGTAAAATAGAAACGGCTTGATTTCCCTGTTCCCCTGTGATTTCTTTCAGTGCTGAGTATCTCACTTCTGACCAAGTTCATTGACCACCAAGGTTTCTATGTTTGTCCTCTGACAAATGTAAAGGTTACAATAACTGAATCCAAAGCCTTTGTTGCCATGTGCTGTGTAAAAAAAGGGAGCAACAAAGAGTTATTGTAGTAGCATTTTCAGATACACAGGAGGAAAAAGATTTCTTTACAATTCCCACGTCTGCCTTGATAGCCAGCATGATGGCCTCAGGTATGAGGAATCCCTAAGGTACCTCGCAGCTCCTGACTTCTATATTGGTATCCTGGCACTAGTGGCAGGGCAATCTGGTGCCTCTTTCTGGCAGTCATTGCTCCAGGCCTGGGCTGGTTGGAAGGGATTTTAGCGACCTTGAGTGACCTTGTGGATGGCAGTCACTGGGTAATGATTTCGACTGCAGGATGCAATGGTACTTCCCACCATGAGGGGCTGCAAGAAGATTGCTGCCAAAGACATGGAGGGACATGGAGTCAAAGGGAGAGAGGGGGTCCTCAGCGTTGGAGATGAAATGGTTTAAAGTGCAGAGCTTTCCAACTTTTTACATGAGAGTAGTGAAAGCAACTGAATATCATTGTTAGCTTGCTTCACTGTGATTCAGATACTTTCATATCAGCAAAAGGAAAGTGTACAGCATTAAACTTGTTTATGCAGTGTTTTTATAATAGCTAATTCATTTAAGCATACAGATACACAGACGGCAGTGGGATGACTGGCCAACCCACACAGATGTACACCTCCAATCTGGCATCCCATAACATTCATAAAATATGTCAACACAGCCTGGATTCCTTCCATAGTTTATGTTAAACTATTGGTGTTCATACCATACAAGCAAAATATTTCATGTTGTTAAAATTTGTGTCCCTAGTAAATAAATATAAAAACTAAACACATTCCCTCTAAATGCACAAGCCGTGCACAGCAGCGTTGAAGCAATATGTACTGTTTGTACTTCTAGTAACATTGGAGAAATTAACATTTGTAGAGCTGTTTATCATGCAGGCAAGTGATAATATGGAGGCTCCTGTGTTTTATTAGTATTCTGCTTTTAGCTGTGATGTCCCTCGTACAGCACCCTCTCTAGTTACTCGATTCCCAGTGGATCGGACTACACATGGGAGCAAGCAGTGAGGAAAAGGAGCTGGTGAGGGACACATGGCCAAGCGCGGGCAGTCCCGTGGCCTATGCATGCCCCCCATACTGCGGCCCCGTAGCCTTGCATTGCCCCTTTTGCTCACCCCCGAGCCCCCAGCTACAGGCACAGGCAGTTGGCATAAACCAGCTTTGTTTGGCATGGCGTGTCCTTGAGCGGTGGGAAGGCAGCAGCTCTGCTGAATATGAGTAAGTGCAGATGCTCTAGCGCAGGATAAAGGCCAAGAATGAGTCTGGTGTTCAGGGTGTAGGAATAAAAGCTGAATCCTATTTTTAGACCAGAACTTACCCAGAGCCCTGAATGTGGAGCATATTCACAGACGGAGTCCTCATGATCCACTGAGCACTTGAGCAGTTTTTGCACAACGCTGTTACAGTGCTGGTTCCCCTGAATAAGACAGTAGAGTTATCCCACCTCCCCTCAGTACCACCCCCACTTAGTATTAGATGATGATGGTCTTGGCAGCTGTGGACAGCCAACCTACTCAGCTCAGGAGAAACAAGAAAGGTTGTTGCAGAGTAATAACCAGTAGCTCTTGTGGGGCCTTTGACTCCTTGGTGCTGGCCCAGGTTGGGTTGTTGACTTGCTCAGAGAAGATCTTTTCCAGACACGACAATCTGAACTTCCCTAAACGTGGCTACTTAAAATGTTGCAGCTCCATGCATCTATGATGTTTATATATTGTTATTCAATGATGAAATATTATTTTGATATTTAGGTTGTTAAATTATGTCACTAATAAATTATGTCACTAATATCTAACCATGTAAAGTAAAATAGATTAGTGTAGTACTGTGAAACACTGTAGTATATTAATGTATAGTAATATAGATCTGTCGCCGTTATGTTTAATGAATAATATTCTCCATTAGCACACATCTCTGCATTTCAGTAATTCCGCAGCTATGACACAGACCAATCAAGGAAATGCACGGTAAACAAGCTATAATTTTGCTTAGGCTTTGCAACATAAAATACTTTGTGAAATCAGTGAGTGCTGTTTGTGGAGGCACTGTAGTGTTAAGCAGATATTCAGGTGTACCCTCACCTTTCCTGGATTAACAAACATGCCCATCAAGATAAAGGAATAGTGTGGAGGGAAGAAAGCAATACTTGATCATTAATACACAAATGCAAAAATACACTGCTGTTAGACATGCAGAAGTCAGTAAAACCACATGCTGTTTGGAGAGGATTGAATTATCTTCAAGCACTACTGTCTAATTAAATATGTATATATTTCTAGGGCCTGAGCTCTGGAAAGCATTCCTATTCAAGAGAGCGCTTAAGCATATGCTTAACTGCAGAATGGGGGCTTGGAGGAGGTATTAGTGCTTGTAGTCAAAAAGTACATTTAGCAGATGAGCAAAAGAACTTGTTTCACAATCAAGAATGATGACATTTTGCTATAGGTTAATCGATTGCCTGGTTTCATTACTTCATTTGAAGTTTTTTTCTTCTTTTTTTTCTTTTTCTGTTAGATGGTGCAAAACATTGTTATAAACAAATTGTTCTTTTTGATTAACAGATGGCTCGCGACTAGCCAAAAAAATTATTATTTTTTAAATTAAAGGAAAAGTGTTCCTTGTTGAAACCTTCTATGTTGCAGTTCATCCAAGAGAAAATTTATTAAAATGAAATTATAAACTTATGAAAAACAGGATTTATAATGGAAACAGTGATACAGCCATAACTAGAACCATGCGAACCATGCTGCTATTATTTACTATGGTAACATTATAAAAAACTACACTGTTTGGGCCATTATCCTTACAGTTTTCTTTTCAGTACAAATCATTATATTTATTATCTGTCTTCTTGTATAGAGGGTCACAGAAAAGGCCAATCAAAAGCAGAAGCAGCCTGCTTTTCAAAAGGAAATTGGACCTATTTCTAATTCTTCTTCTTTATCAAATACAAGGAGTGCAGATTTTTTTGTGAAAAATTGTTTCATGTAAGATAAAAGTGCAGATTATTGGTGAGAAAATGACACACTTTTCCCTACATCTTGAAGATTCTTGGGAGATATTGCCAGTTTTCCTAAGAGATTTTTACCTTACTCACAAATGCATTTCCTTATAGACTTCAAGAAGCAGGTGCTGGGGCTCTGAGTATTTATTTGGGAATACACTGCATAATTCAGGTATTGTGACTCAGATAGATGTCTTAGCAATGTAGTATCTTAGAATGAATATTGTACAGACTATCAGACAAAATGGATGTTTTTGGAAATACTCATTTGTAATTTACAGGATGAAGAAAAACAAAACTGAATTCGTGTTTGTTTCTCTCTTTCATCATTTCTTTCTCTGTGTCTGGAAAAAATATGAATCTTGACACTGTTATTCCTGCCTCCTTGGAACTTGTCATAAACATACCTGTATTTCTATGTATTATCAGACTTATTGACAGTAGTCTAGTAGATAGACCACAGTATACAGACATAGAGCCCCAGTGCCTGGCTTACACAATCACCTTTATAATCATGGCTAACAAATATGTGCCAGTTTTTTAACTCTTTCAAGCTGTAAAACGGATGTGGTAAAAGTTACCTCTCTGCTATGGGTTGGGCAAGATGTGATACGTGTTCATAAAACCTTCAGTGTAAAACATGAAAAATAGCCTTGAAATTTAGGAAGTGTTCCATGACTTTTGACTCATCACTGAGCTGAGATGAAACCTCAGCGTATGTGGAACTTCTTCCTTTTTTGTTTTCTGAAACACCCATTTGACTTAGACATCAGTGTAATATAGCACAAGTGTAATATAGCATAAGATTTTTCCATATTTAAGATAACTTTTTACTGTGTTTGGTTTATCAGTGGTAAGATACCATGCAGCTTGGAACTGTAGTGAGTCAATATTAATACCGATGGTTTAATACTATTATCTGCATGACAACTATGCTTAATTCAGTAAACATTCCTGACATTGTAAACACGGCCAGTATAGCTGTTAATACAAAGTAGGCAAATTGATTGACAAATATGTTTAGAGATACAGGTCTCTGTGCGACTATGGATCAGTTGTTTACTGATAACTGGCAGGATGCTCTGACTCGATTGCTAACAGTTAAGCTAAAGAAAAAAAGCCACTTTAAGACTGCTGCTTGAAGAAACAATATTCCTGGGTTTTTTTCAGACTATGCTGCCAATTTAGGAGTATCAGCTCTGCACAAGAAAGCTGTGTCACAACTGGAAAATGATAATGCTACTAACACACAGTGGTGTTTCTAAAGTTGCGACACCCAAAGCGCTTCACAGTATTTGATGACTGCTTACGACAATTAAAAATCGCTTTATTTATTAGGAGAGTAGACCTTGAACATAAGAGTTAACCCAAATGGATTTTATTTTAGACTACCTATTGTTATCTCAGAGTATGTCAATATTACGTGCTTCAAAAGAATGGATAGGAAATGTTTATCACTAGACAATGAAGGCAAATAGATTGTTTATGACAGTATAGGGAATACATTTCTTGGCAAGATTTTGAAGTGCAGTCAGGAGGGTCATTCTTGTGGCTGCTTTTGTTGACATTCATCATAACTGAACATCTAGATTGTAAAATATGTAGTGTTTTTGCACCAAGTGATTCTCTAGGTACAGCATATTCTGTTTGTATTGGACTTTGACGGCACAGTCACAAAAGATAGGATGTTCAAATACTGCATATACCACTGCTGCTTCTATTTTAAATGATTCTTGAATTGCTCATTGCAATTTACAAATCACTACCAAGCTTTAATTTGTTTCTTTCCCTATCAAATTTTTTGAGTATACTTGGATATATTTTTTCAGCCTTCACGATCTCCCCTTATTTCTGACACTAAAGCCTAGACTCATATTTTGAAAACGAATACACAAAGCAAAGATTTTTTTTTATTATTTTAAAATACCATACACCATAAACTGATATTTATATATCAGTTTGAGTTTATTTGTATATTCTTGGACAGTTTTTGCTAAAGTATAGTCTTAATGTGTTAATTTTACCACATCACAAATACAATGTCAGGCAAGGTAAAATTATTTAGTGGGTATGATCAAGGAATATTGCTGTTGTGAGGATTACACGAAGATAGCTAGTTTCATAAAAATATTGCATTTCATATCACCCCATTTTGCATGTTAATGTCTCGTTAGTAGGATAGGGAATTCCAGTTTTTACAAGGTCTATAAAAATTGCTGAACAATAGGCAGTGAAAGGAAGCCTGGAGAAGCAAAAGCCTCATCACCACCCAGACCCTTTATACTGTTATTTCAACAATGCACTGGAATCTTTACAACTAGTCACCAAAAATAATAGTCTCAATGTGTGTAATCATTGCAGATAGTACAGCACATTTTATTTATTACTGAAGTTATTAATGGTATTGTATTTTTAAGACTTACGAATGACATTTCCTTTATTTACTACAACTTACATGGCTGTTCCACTCTACCCGGAGCTTGCCCTAAGTAACCTGTTCATGATATCTATCTTTTTTCATTTTAAGTAGTCACTCCTCCTCCTCTTTCAGAACAGGCTGGCTTTGTTCATCTGCTCAGTTGCTGAGCCCTGCATCGAGCAGTGGTAGCACAGACCCGCACAGCCTCCCTCCATGCTTTGTCCTTCTGCAAAACGAACGTGCACAGACGTGTAACCATATGCAAGATTTGGTCCAGTTAGAGCACATGTATTTTATTGTTTCTTGCATAGGTTTATCACTGGTTGAAAGTGGATATAAAATAAGGGCTGTTCTGATTTGGCATCATCTCATACCTACTTCACACTCTCCGGTGTGAGTTCACAGCTGGTTCAGAGCAAAACAAATTCAGGCATTATCAGCACAGATACATTTTTACAGAACAAAGTATTGTCAGCATGCCACACTCTCCATGTTTGATTAATGTGCATATTCAATACAAATCAGGGCGAAACTTCCAAAGAGCTCAGTTCATGTAATTGAGGCCAAATTTTAGGCACTGCTGATTGGTGAGGTGATTTTGAAAATGTGACACTTTACACAGAGATCAGTGCCTTGCTGCATTAATGTCATATAAGGCATCAGAGATCTTTTTGTGCAGATCTGTTGTCTGAAGGTGCAGTCTTAAGATGTGCATGAGTGAGGGGGGCATCGTCACTGCTCCCATATGTGCTTTAACAACAAACATCAATTATTTAAATATCACAGCAGCCCTGGGAAGCAGATAGTCAGTAACACATTTGTCTGAAAGACTGAAAAACTTGAAGTAATAACCCAACTGTGGTAGAAGAAGAGTAAATATCTTTGACTCTTGATTTGCAGTCCAAAATGCAGAAAGGAAATACGAGATGATCCACTCAAATACTTAAGTGACGTTAATGGAGTCCAAGAAAGGATAAGGAGCCAGAAGAAGGAAGCTGGAGGTTCGTGATAGGACAGGGAAACTACACCAACGGAACAGATACGTAAAGGGAACCATAAGTTACAAAACCAGAGGCTTATTTCATATCCACTTCTCTTTTTGGCCTTGCGGTCTAGCCACAACACCATGCTCCTTTTCTCCATGTATTTGAAGTATTAACCTTTTAACCAAAATTACATAAATGAAAAAAGTAAAAAATAGAAAAAATACAAATAGAAAAGCAAATTTTTAGGTGAAAATTTTGGGAATTCAAATCTAATCAAAATATTTTTGTATAAAATGCTAAACTAAGAATTGATGATTAAGTTAGTGTAATGAGTTCAAAGTAGACTTTGAACAGTAGATACAGTCCATCTGGATTTCCTAACTATAATATTACATTCAGATACAATGTAGAGGAAGAAGTACATCTTTAAATGAGTTTAAGTGTAAATAAACCCACACTTCAATTTGGCTAAATCAGAGAATAGAGCAGCTTTGTTCTACCACATTTCAAAGGGCATTAAAGATGCTCGCGGTTGCATGTATATGAAAACTCCACCCTCTTCACTGTTCTCAACACTAAAAAGAACTTGGCACTAAAATTTCTGAAGATTAAAAGTATTTGGAGATGTTTAAATCATCAACTTTTACTGATACGCACTTCAAGAGAAATCACCTAACATTTAGATCAGATACCTACCATCCAATCTGAAAGAAAGCTATTAAAATTGTTCCCGCTCTCCTTTGTAAGTTTGCCAGGGTCTCACATGGTATGGTGCATCATGTGGGCATACAGCATGATGCTGCATAAACAGGACTGTATTGTACATCATCAGAAATATGTGAAAATTCATTTGGATCTGCCACCAGCTATCAATTTCAACAAGGAATTTATCTGCTCCAGCTTAATTAGAGAGGATGAAAGCAGGGCATACAGGTCAGCCACCCCAGTGCTTGCACGCCACTGGAAACTGCTCTGTAGCAGTCTGCTAAAGTAGTCAGGGCAGGTCAAACCCAGACATTTTCTCTATAAAACATTCCACTTCCCGCTTCAGTGACATTAGCCATATTTGATACAACACCAGTAGTCACAGGTTGCAGATGTGGAGTGACTTAAAAAAAAAAAAAATCAGGTTTTGTTTTCCAAGTCAGCCAGAGGAAAAGATTCATCTTTCCCCTTAGCCAGACTCAGAGATGGGATTTGACTGACTTCGGTGAGATACCTCCTGCTTCAGAGCAACACAAAAGAGCAAACTCAAACCTCTGGGAAAAGTGCTTCTTTGGCTGTAAAACTGGCGTCATTCCCTTTTGCACTGAAGAGATGGCTTTCTCTGTTTGATTTTTGTATATTTGTGTGAGGTAAATATATATATATATGTTTATATGCAGCCACTGTTATATCAATCATGGGTATAATAGTTTTCATACAGAATTAGCCTGTAACTGTCTTTAAAAAAAAAAAAAAATCTTTCTTCTCCTTGATTCACTCCTTTTATCTTATTTTAAGTCTGCTTTTTGAGGGTGTTACATTTATCATAAATTTCCAAGACTGCAAGGAAAACACATTTTTAAAAATCCTTTAAATTTTGTTATATCCCTAACTTCATACTGCTTCCAATATAGTTGCATTTTACAAAGTAATTACATTACTACCAGCCCACCCAGATAGTTTGTGACCTGTTCTTTTACTAGTCTAAAGGTGACTTTCATTTTCATGTTGACTTTACTCTGTGCCCATTTGGAGGTTCATTCAGTGAAATAAAATTGCCTTGCAATTATTTCTACTTAGAGAAATATGACAGCTAGAATTTTTATGTTAATTAATCTTTGTTTTTTTATTATTGTGTGGCTGCCTATCATAAATTTCCTTGCAATGCAGTTTTAATGCATTCTATAAATTATTGTGGTTTCTCCCAGGCCCATCATGCCTTGCAAATAGTTAACTTTGCATGGATTTCTGTTGCTTGCCCTAATACCATCATATGTGTAATTCAATGGGAATGGTTTGCATCTCTGAAAATATACGTGATTAGGAAGGGTACTCATCAGGAATGAGCCCTTGGTCAGACTGTAGTCTGGTTATGAGTATGAGTGTGTGTAAAAAAATTAAAATACATTAAAAAAGAGGAAAAGTAATATCAAATCCAGTGCATACTGGACTGAAGGGAACAAACAAGGCATTACATTTCTTCTTGTTTTGCTGGCTCAGTGAAATTAGGAAGCCACTGTTTCCTCACCTGCATGCCCAGTTAAAGGCCATCTGTTTCCTGTTTAAATGTAGTATCTCACATGGTTTTTCCAAAACCCCTCTTGCATTAATCAACACAATCCCAATAAACAGAAGCACCAAATCTCACTTATCTTTCTTACTCAAGGAAAGTATTTTGGTAGTTGCAACTTGAACAGAGTCTAGCTTTACTGCAGTGCTTTGTTTTCATTAACATTTGCTTTTGTTCTCTGCATTTTAAAAATTTCTCATCTAGTTCTAGGCTGATTTTGCAAGCTTTCTGCAACAGCCTGAAGTCCTTTTTGTTCCTGTGGATTAAACCAATAATATGTTGATTTTGTCACTGATGCTTTTAATCTGGGTCTAGTGTCATGTGTTGTACTTTAACATCCTCATGAATGTTATTATAAATTTAACACTGAGTTAAAGATAATAAGGTCAAATGTATCCTTGACGTTATACTTTGCCTTTGATGAAGGTAACAAATAATGAACATGGCCTGGTCTCCTTATTATCATGGTTTAGATTTACAGGAAATCATTGGTGGATGGATACTCCTGGTAGGGAGAATCAATGAGCCAAATTGGTTACTTGGATTGCGGTAAGATTTACACAGAGAAATAATACCTTTTATTATATCGAATAATTACAGTATTACGATGCCACCACAATGAATGCAGACACTATAAATATCAGGTGTCATCTTTAGAAGATATTCTTTAATAAAGTACCATTATCATTGATATCAGGATACTTTTTTCATTTAATTTTAAATAAGAAATGTAGATTAATGAGTATATCTAAAAAGTAAGGAACAACAGTAGCTTATAAAAATGACTGAGTGAAGTATTTAATTTCATACATACATGCACATACACACAGAGAAAGGCTCTTCAAAAACTTCATTAAGGTTTTCAGAATCAGCCACTCAAATGCTAGAAAAGATGGCTTGGGCAACATTGATTTGGCTCATTTTTTTGCATTCATTCTGGTATAGCCCTTAAGTGCATGGCTAATGTCTAGCTGTACACAAGGCCCTACCTCATTCATCGTCCCTGATGGACAACCCCCACTTAACAAGCTGTTGTTCTGTATTTTTTCTCCTCATTGCTCAGTGTGTGCTGTGAGACTTTATTTATAGGATGCTTTTCATACCTTCCCCAAAGGCAGACTCGGTTATTTTGGGGCTCGTCTCTGGTAGTCATTGCTAGCAGGATAGCTGTAATGGCAGTGGGGAGAGCCATGCAACTCCTGCAGTGGCATAGCGTGGAAATATAACACCCACAAGTGCATGCCATGCAGTGCCTCCTACGAATCCTGCCCTGCCAGCAGTGAGTCTGAGTGCTTTGCCGATTTATTTTTCCCAGAAAGTGGGGATTGTTCTCAGTAAGTCTCATCAAGTGGTTAGTTATGGTGCTGTTATTATTTCCAGGCTAAAGCTGAAACAAATAATGATGAAAATTGAAAACTTGCCCTAATTTCGGATTCTCAACTAGATATATCAAGGATTTGATATTTTTGAGTCCTTGGGAGGACTCTGCGGCATCCCCGTGCACATACAAAACATAAGTGTTTACCACTTCTGCAAATGAGTCATCCCAGTTTGAAATCAGGACCCGGGAAATGAATAAAATATAGTTATTGACATCTTGTGAAAAGTCTGGTTTAAGTGATTGCCTAGCATCACTCAATAATCCAGCCACTTTATGCAATACATTTTGCTGGAATCTAACCCTTTACTCTGTAGTCCTAACGTCATTTCATGTCCATTCTGCACACAGACATCTCACCTTTCTTACCCCATCCCCAGTCTGGTGAGTCACTTGGTGCCACCGTTTCATCCTGAGGTCTGTGCTCAAGTCCCTGTCATTCCCCATTTCAGCTGATCATGTCAAAGGTTGGATGCAGCTATTCGTGACCTCCCTGACATGCTCCCTGGAGCCTACATCCCGCGGAGCAGCAGCACGTGCAGGTCACAGCAAGAACTGGGACAAATTTGGTAGGAGCGGAACTGCTTTTCACAGTCCCAGGGCACATCTGGGACCACCAAAGTTGCACTGGCTGCACATTCATGGGAAGAGGACTTAATCCCACATCAGCTCTGCCCTCCTATCTCAGTGACTGTGGGACTCCAGTAGGGGAGCAGCCCATGGGGGAAAACAGGGAGATTAAAGCCTGCTTCACCACCACCACCACCTACACTGGCATATATTACAACTTAAGTGGGCTGACTTTCAACAGCAAATCAAGCTGGGACGACAGGCAGCCCCATGCAGGCTGGCTTTATCTCACCTGTAGGCTAGATACAAAGAGCACTTAGTCCAAAGCCATAGTCCATGCCTCAGTGCAAAGAAAAGGTGAAATTCTTCACAGCAGTGATACCAGTATTTTTCACTACAAGCAAAACTGCATAGTATCCTACACCTTGCTCTCGAACAGGGCTCAATTACCTTGGCTGAAATTTTCTCAAAAAATCCAGCCTAGGGCAGACACAAGCCATAGAACGTTATTTTATCCCAAACAGCTGAAATTTGGCTCAGCTCTAAGTAACTGAAATCAGCAGAGAGTCTGGCAGCCTTAAATGAGAGGCCGTGTTTCCAGTCCCACTTATAATGTGCTGAAAAGCCAGTGTGAATGCAAAACGAAAGCTATTAAAGTGAGCCGAACAACCAGAACACTTAGCAGCTCAGAAGAAGAGAAGTGCACAGCTCAGGACAAGGAAGTTATTTCAGCTTGTGCGTCAAATAAGTAAGGATAAGAGACTGGCATAAAGGGTTAAAGCTTATACAGCTGTTTCACCCTGAGTGTATTGAACTGAGCTAATATTGTTAGATGACTTAAGCGACTTACATTTCTATATAATAGGGTGATTTTATAAGTTTATAGAAGCAACAAAGAATGTAAAGCAGGTTATATAAAGGCAAAAAAAAAAAATTAACATTTCTGAAAGGAACAATGTTGCTGACAGAGACAGTTTTATGGGAGAAGAAACACGGGGCTCAATTTACAAGGGAGACTTAAGGATCTCAATGCCTCCTTAGGCACCTAAGTCCAACATTTAGGTATCGCTGGTATCTAATGACATTGTATCACCTTGTCTAATCCTGTAGGTACCTCAGCTTCCCTGACTCCCTGAGAAACCAAGAAACTCCTAAATCCAGAGAGGCTGAAGCACCTAGGCTCACTACTTGTGCCTTAAATAATCACAGGTTAATCATCTTCTGCTTATGCCATGGGTGGGGCTGGATCTAGCAGGCTCAGGTAACACAGAATAAGAGGAGAAGAGAGTCACTTTATCCACATATTTACCTAAGAGGTCAGTGTTCGCGTTTTTTTGATTTGGACTGTGAAAGGCCCAGCTTTAAAACTCCCCTTCCTGTTGGGCCCTTAAATTGCATCTTTTGGTTCCCCAGAGAATGCCCTTGGCTGCGAGGTGACCTGCAGTGGGACCTCCTCTGCTTGTCGTGTGAATCTATATGACATAATACAATATTTATTTGGGCCAGTGAATGGATAAAGGCAAGAAAATGACTCTGTAATGTGATTTTTTTTTTAAGACGCTCGAATGAGATGAATATAAATAAAACCCTCTTCCTAACAGGTCAGCATTCTGCTTTCATGAATGCGATTCTTCATACCCACCCCTTCCTATTCACTCTATAGGGGACCCCTGAGAACTGACCGAATCAGGACTGGGAAGTCCATTAGATGGCAGGACGCTTTAACATGACAAAGTTCAACACAGCAGCAAATAAATCTCTCTGTTCACTTCCCCCTTGAGAAGACTTCCTTCCTTCTTTCCTGTAGCTGGATATGTGCTATGCAGGAGAGGGGGCAGGGTCACTACCTGGTGTAAATCCTTCTCTCCACCTGCTGATATTTTTAATTAAAATTAACCTTTTAATAGTTAATTAATAGTTATTTAACTATTATTTAACTATTTTAATAGTTAAATTAAATTCAGGTCATTAACACTTTGGGTCTGTCGAAGCAGCCTGAGAGAGCCATTTATATTTATTGTTAGAAACTTCTCTAAGTTGTGTTATGCGGAGCATTGTTGGCTCCGCTAGGGTTATTTCTAACATGGGAGCAAAGTTAATTCCTCCCAGAAAAAAGTTATTATCATAATCTCCCAGCATATGGCTATCATACCTATGCTTTTTCTTTGGTGTCCTGCCAGCAGGTAATTTTGGGAGATCACTTAAGACAGCCCTTTTTCTCTACTCTGTTAATGGGGGCTTGGGCATTTTGATTACTCTTATCCCTTTTTTAACTTTTAAACTGTTATTTTAAAATCTGAGGGTTGGGTTTTTCATTCTTCCAATTCAGCTTTCAGAGTGCAAAATGAAGGTCTGGCACTCCAGGGTGTATGTTAGCTACAGGATAATGTTTGTGGCAGAGAAGTATACAAGGCAAAGAAATGGCTTTTGTGGGTGATTAAATGCTGAAGTGAAGCTGAGGTGTTTGATAACCACAGAAGCTATTTATTGTGTGTATACTCCAGTGCCATGAACATTATTCCTATTATACAACAAGACAAAGGAAGATTCAACAAACCATAACGAGAGAAGGATGAAGGGTTTTTTTGGTTGTTGCTTTTTTGCTTGATGGAAGTTTGAAAGTTCTGTTTCATTTTCTGCCTTTCCTAACATTTCCTTTGCGGGGGGAGATTAAGGCCAAAAGACAGCGATTGGCCTGCAAAGGGTAGTGGTAGTGACTAAATTCTGAATAAACACTGGGAGTTACCATATCTTATCATCAAACAGCAGTGCTCACTGTTTTGCTGGGACTCAGAGAAAGACCATGCTAATAGTATTCATAAAAAGCATTTTTTTAGGTTGCGACAAATAAGCTTAGGAAAAGAATCAAGTATTATGAGGTTTAAAAAAACAACAATGAGATATATTAAGAAGATAATGGTAATATACATCTTCTACATGTTCTATTAATCCCCACAGGAGCAGTGTGAGTTCAGGAAATATTGTGAGACCAAGCCCGCAAATACTATTTAAATTCTCAGCAGCAATTCTCTTTTGCTAGTTCCCTGCTTGTTTGCTGCTATTCCTGTGGAGTATTTGGGGGGTTTCGCTCTCAATGCTAGTCAGTGAGCTACATCAAGACCTATGCCTGTTCTCAGAGGGAACTGAAAAATACAATGAGATTTGAATAAAAAAGATCCAGCATATGGGAAAACATACCTGTTTCTCACTGTCATTACTTGATAGGTTTCATTTCCTCTTTAAATCACTTGAGTTGTTAAAAAGAGCAGAAACAAAATGGTGTGGCTAAAATGACCAACAACCCAGTGGAAACCCTGAGCAGAGGAAATCGGTCACAACGAACCCCACTGCTGGTCTTTGTTTGTAAATGTTGCTCATTAAACAATTATGAGCAGAGAATATATTTGTGAATTGTGAACTCTGTTTGCAAATGACTTGCCCGTAGATAAACAAAGCCTGCTTTGTCAAATCATGAGAAATAATTTAACCATCTGTAGTCACAACATCTCTGTGAGTAGCAGCTATTTTTACACCACTTCAGAGCTGGGGAACACAGAGACAGATAAAAACTTCTTGCATCAAAGGCAAAACGTGAATTTCCTTAAAGCAAAAAAAGCAACTGTTAATCGTGCCATGATTTGGTTGTGTTTGCACATCTCCTGACAGGAAATAATACAAATTCCCTGGGAATTTTTATTACTTTAATGAATTAACATTGAATGAATGTCAGTGTTAACACCACTTGCTGTCTGCCTATAGACATTCCTTCAGACCAGGCTGTTTCTAAAAGTTTTTCTAAGTCATGAAAATATTATCTGAGCATATTGTTGAGTATGTACAGCTTTGAAAGGTGCTGGCCTGTCATCGCAAGCTCACCTAGTAGTGAGTGAGATTAAGGGGGCTTGCACCTGCCAGACGCAAAACAGCAGCAGCGCACGGTCCTGCTGCCCCTCTGAGGTCCCCCCCTGCCTCAGCTGTGCGGGACGATGGCTAAGGCACGCTCCAGAGCCCGCCGGCCCCTCCTGCTCACGCGCAAAAAATATTTCCCTCACCATCAATACGTGAGTTGCTGCCAGCTGATTTTCCTCTGCTTTACACATCATCATATGTGGCTTAACAGATCAGTGCCCTCTCCTGCGCTACTCCAGCACCCTACCGAGCACATCTTCTCATTTGGATGATTGATTACTCTAAGTACCCTTGAAATGCATACCAGTTTTGTTCAAAAGGAAGATATTTTCTCATTATTTTTTGTGTCCATGTTTTATATTATTTACAGCATCTAGACATTTTATATACTCATTTTAAAACGATAGCTGCTGTTGAGTTGTATATGAAAAATAAAAATGAACTAATGTAAGTTTATTTTAATGCTTAACACAGCCACACAAAACAACGGTATGGAGTCAGTGATTCTTGCCATTGTTTTTCAGGTACAAATTTCCATATGAATTATAAGATATTATTTCTGCTCTTGAGTGGAATGTGAATACTGCTTTCTTTGTGGTATTCAGTGCTAATGTGCATATTTAAATGACAAATAAAGTTCTACTTATTCTAAATTATCTTGAATGACTATAGTATATGAAAAAGGGCTGTTACATTCAGATGTATCATTTAGAAGAGGGTTTCCATTCTCCTATGATGTGACCTAATTTCAAAAAAATTGAGACTGGGAGTTCTGCTCTCCTTGTTTTACACAGCAGATGTTAATGCCATTATCTACTTAATTTGAAAGCTGTACTGATTTCCACTCTGTTTCTTCCTTTGAGTGTCATTGCTGTATAAAAAATACTATCAAGTGTAGCAAAGGTCATCTGAAGTTACACCCAAAATGCTGGCCTGACCTTACCAATAATAGCCTATTATTGGGTAAGGCTGTGTAGACTAATAGAGTAACAGAACTGGGATTGTTGTCAGAAAAAATGTCATGAAAACACTACTGATGGCCATATTCTCTCCTGGTGTATGCACTTTCTTGAAGTCAAACTGAGGTGGGGCAAAACAGCACTGGCCCGTATTTTTGCATGCTATTTTACTCTAGCAGTTTCAAGATCATGCCTGCTCACTTTACAGGTTTACTTTGAAGTAAATTATGCTTGCCACAAGTTTTAGAGATTTAACTGTATTTGTCTTGACTAAATTATCAACAGTCCAAGACTTTGGAACAGAACCTGGTTAGCAATATCGTCAATGGAACATGGGGTAGGATGCAACAGAGCTTGTCTCACAGCTGCATCGCCCACAGATACAAGGCACTGTAAAATAATTTCATCACCAGTCAATTGTCTTGATAGAGGTATGAGAAGTTGAAAGTGCTAAGAAGTGCCTTCTACTGCCACTGTTCTGATCACTATGCAGTTTTAAAAGTATACGTGGTCTGTGATACATCAGTATCTGCTTTTCTAAACTTAAAAAAATCTGCATTAGTGTTACTTTAATTCTCAGCATTTTTAATCTCATAAAACTCCTAAAATTCTAGTTGCTAAGTCCTTCTGGGAATGCAATGTATTGCAAAATGCACTAATGCTTCTTTGTTATATTTGATTTTGGCAGTCTAAAAATTCAGCTGCCCATCGTATGAATCATGAAGTCATACTTCTTTGGTCTGTGGTCTTACCAAGTATCAGAGCCACCTTGTATTGAGCTTGATCAGTATTAAGATAAGGGACCTGTAAGAAAAACATGGGATGTGAACTGAATTGGTATTGATAATTCAGTAGGTGGCATTCTTTCCTCTAACTGCTACAGATTCGCTGGATCAGAATGCTAATAGAGGGCTGAGCTTTCAGTTAAAAATTCTTAGGTACCTGATTAAAAATAAATTCCCTACACTTGTGTTGGTGGAAACTCCTCTAAGCCACTACATAAAAGTACCATAACTGTATGAATAAGAAGAAAATGTGACAGACCATTAAGCATGTAACAATAAAGGCTGCAAATTATAATTTGGAGAACTGATAAAAGCTCCTTCAGCAACATGATCTTGAAGACGTTGGGTACTGGATGAACTTGTGGGCCATGTCAGCTGGAGGCTGAAGAATTTATACTCTACATGATAATATTTTGGGGGAGAATTACCATAGGCTATGCAATGTAGCTAAGAGTTTACAAATATTGGAAGAGAAGCATGTCCACTAAAGATTGTCTGAAATTATTTTTTTGTGTGTAAATATAATTCACAATGATGTAAGAGCTGAAAGTAAAAAATCTGTTGTTAATAGCTATACTTTCTAATACATGAAAATTGCTTTTATTCTCTTACAGAATGATGTGGTGGGATTTTGTAGAATTGTTTACACTGTAACTTGGAAGTTACATAAATGCCAGCTAAATTGAAATAGAGGTGCAAGCTGACATTAGGGTAGGAGGAGATCATCTGGTGTTTTAATGTACTTGGGTTACGTAGTAAATAAGGGCAAAGAAGTCAGCTTGCTGTCTCTGAGCTGAAGCCTGTGTAACCCTTCAGCAAAGCACATCCCTGTATTTCTCATTTTGCTTTATCATCATATCACTCAATGCCCCCTACAACTTTTCATTCTCTGCCTTGTTACACCAAATTATTTTCAGTCTAATAAAGATCAAACTTTACTTCTGTAATAAAGATCAAGATTACTTCATATCTGCAAACAACATTTTTTCCTGTACTTGTTCTTAGTTTTGGGATACATATAAGTAACATAATATGGAAAACGCTTTCCAAGAATATAGGTATCATAAAAAAAAATCCAACTAAACAAAAGAAATTAATAGGTACCTAATTCACGCAGAGTTGAGGTTGCTCTTAAGATAATCCCAAACATTTGAAAAGATTGTAATGAGAAAACCTTCTAATTATAATGAGAATAATTTTTATCAGTATTTTCTCTTTCTTGAGAAAACCTTACAATAACACTCTTTAAAAAAATGGCCTCGAGAGAAACTTTTCTAGGAACAGCAAACCATAGAGTATCTTTACTGAACGGAAAATAGCACAGCCTGTCTCTCAGCTGTGCAGTCACAGTCCTGAATCCAGACATTTTGGCAACCATACAGTATGCAAACAAACATAAACTTTGTAAACACACGATTAGGCAGGACTCTTCTGCAGGATCCCATGTTTAGGATGGTCATAAGATCCTCAAACAAAGAATTAATGCATCTGTATATACAATCCCCTTAGTGACAGATTATGAAATTGTCACAGATAAACCCTCCAAAAAAGATTCATGTGGTGATGAAATACTATCCATAGTATTAAAAATATGTAGCAAACCCATTCTTAGCAAACATTCCAATATATCATTTTCCAATTGCACCACACTTAGTCTCCATAATAAATGTCTATGGCTTCAGACAACAGAGTTCCCTCTGTCTTACAGATGAAAAAGAAGAAAAGGTAGGAAAAATCCTAGTGGTATTGTCTCTGTATTAGCACACTACCTTTGTCAAGTTAAAGACCAGAAAATTAAAATATACAGAAAAAAATCTTTAATCAGGAAAAGAGAATTTCAGAGAGAAAGTCCAGAGCTTTGAAGAAAGCTTAGAAAATAATATATTCATATCTTAAATTTATTTTGCTTTAAAGTAGGATTTAATTTGAAATTTGAATCAAATTAAGTATCAATACAAAATGTATATGGTTGAAACAATATCAGAACAAAATACTTTAAATGTAGGTTAAAGAAAAAATTCATTACACCTGAAATTATCTTAAAAATTGTTGAAATAAGAAAAAAATACTTCAAGTTGACTCAAAGTGAATTTTTAATTATCTTTAATTATGGCCAAACCTGGAAAAAAATCACTCATACTGTTCTGTAGAGGAGGAAAAAAAAAAAAAGTTGGAGAGTGTTTTGTTAGCAGAAGAGTTAATTTTATTCTGAGGGAGATGTTAAATAACACTTAACTAAATTTCTCTATTGTTTAAAACAAACCAGTTAAACAGACTGTTTATGCTACATATAAAATTTTACTGGAGGTGCTTTTTTTTCCTCTCATAACAGTGCAAAACAACAGATGTTCAGGCAAGCCATACTCGAGGATTCATCCGAGACAAATAATGAAATCTCTAGTCCTTTGTGATGAGGTATCACTTGTTAGTGATGTAATTATTTAAAAAGAATTATAGGAAGAAAAGAAACATCATGTCACTTGATAGCATGTACCGGTGTGTGGAATTATGGAACAGGAGAGCTCTCTCTTAGTCTAGACTTAATATGTCACTTGCTTAGTTTGGAAGCTTAGTGTGCCAAGCATTTACTGTAATTACACGAAGAATTGTTACATCCTTGGCAAGTATCATGTAAAGCTCAGTAAACAGATGTGACTTACTTTGAAAACAAAATACATTTGGTGTCACTTAATTCATGTTGGGGTATCTTGAAATACAGTGATAGTGGCACAAGCCTGAAAGGACTATCCTGGCTCACTTACTCCAATTCACTAAGATCCCGGATGGTCTGATTGTGTAATTCCTTTTATTTCAGCCTGTATCAGATTCCTTGCATTCAGCAGATATAGCATAAAGGATCATCATGGTTATCATGTATTGTCAGCATCAATCACCTTTACGTAAATGTCTGTAATACACTCCCGGGGGAAAAACCAAATGGCTGTGGTTGAAGTTTCAGGCAGAAACAAATAAAGTTCGGTATTCCCAGAGGCAGGAATGGTAGCACATGCTCAAGAGAAAAGCAGGAAAATGATAATTTCATGTACACATATCTACACTGTTACATGGAAAACGAATTCTGTTGCTTTTCTTTACCCAAGCCCTTAAGACATCTGCTGAAATATGATAGGCTAGATCTGTTTGGAGGGTGAAGTCAATGACAGAGGAAGATTTGTTTTTAATGCTGTCCTATACATTTTTTGAGAAGAAACTTTAAATCCTTGAGCACAAGAAGGGGAAGCAATTTCTGAGGTCTTTCCAGCCAATGATCGGCTCAAAAAGCCCTTTCTCTTGGCTTTCCCTCATGGCCATGCTTCAAGTGACTGCCGTATTTCCACAGGTGTCCTTCCCCCCTCTCTGCCTGCGTGCTCCCAGCAGCAGCAGCTCCCCTGAGGGGCCTCGGTGCACCCCCCGCCCCGGGCTCGCAGCCTTCCAGGCTTGCACGCATCCCCCTGGTACATCACTCACTCCCTTCTGGCGTTGCCTGTGACCCGTGGATTTGACAGTTGTCTATTTGTTGTTCTTAAGAAGGGCTCAGGAGACCAACTGACCCAGCTTAATTAGTTTATTGATTAGTACTATAAAGTCCATAACCAATTAGTGGAAGTAAAGTTATTAATGTCCAGTTCTGCAATAGTCTACTGTGGGCATGCAGCCATGTAGCAGAACAAAGCGAACACAACATAGAGCCCGTCATAGCCCCGTGTGTATCCCACTTGTTCTCCATATCACATGAGAAAAACCTCCATTGTGTGCTCTTCTCTCCCCATTGTCTCTAACACATGGAGGAGGATACTGCTTTCTGATTTTATTCTGTCTTGCTGCTATTACCAAAGTAAAAACTGACCTAGTCACTGGTAGAGGGACTTCAGCACTTTACCTGTTAAAAAAAAAAAAGACTGCTGTGGAATGGAGTGTAGCGTGAATGCAAAACATTCTGAGAATATAAAACAGAGTAACAAGACATTGGATAACAGGGCAATAGATCCTATTCAATATCTTTTTCAATGAGATTTCGTTATATCCAACATAAAAATAGGTTTGCTATACTGTGAAATTCATAGTTATGTGCTAACGCTTTAGTGGGAAATTAAGCATGGTATTTTAGAATTAGTAGTTGAAGTTAAAGGAGGAATTACAGAATACAGCCAGGACACAGTGATCAGCGTTTGTGCTCTGATAGCAAGCAGGTTGTTTTTTCTCCATATACAGGGAAACAAGCTCTATGCCGTAAATGTTATATTGTTAATATATGTTTTGAGCTGTTGTGTTTGGGCTATTAGGCACATCTTCTTAAAGGAAATTTTTATTCCTCTGATATGACTGCAATAGCTGGAAGTATCAACGTGTTGTATAATTACAGGGCTATGTCAAAGAGGAGGAACCAACATGGCTGCTTCTAACAAAACCCAACAGGAGCAAGAGAAACTCATCTGCATTGAAACATTTGAGACCAACCATGACCGATTCTGGTCAGGACCTGTAAGGTACATCATTAAATATAGTCCTCAGTTTACAATGGTAGAGAGATTTCCTGTTCTGTTTCCAGGAGCTAGCCTGTTCCCTCTCCTTGCTACAGTTCTGCTCTCAAGACTTTTTTCAGCATTAGCTTTTGTAAGGGTTACACTGTGACATGCAGTTTAAGAAAATACAGTAGTTTCTGTCTATTCCAACTTTGGAATTTTATTAGGATTTGATTATGAAAGTTTTGATAGTAGTACCATATTTTACAACATACCTCTCTGTTCTTAAGAAGTGATCAAATCTAGTGTGGCATTATATTAGCAAAGACTTTGTCCTTGCCAAAGAAGAGGAAGACGGGGTATTGTGTTTGAAATGGCTTCAGCAACTTTCTTTGAGCTGAAGACAGAGACATTGAACTTAGTTTGTTGAAAATCAGTTAATTATCCAGTTTCATCGTATAAATTTGATTCAAAGAGGAAAGGCAGTGTGACGGCTCATTACTGCAGTATTTCTTGCATGAGTTCATTGATGCCTTGCTCTCATGCTGTGAGCCGAAGTCTCAGCCCAAGACTCTAATTCATGATGATACTGCAGTGCTGTTCATTTCTGAATGTATGTTGTAATACTGTGCTAATGGTTCGTTCTTTCTCATGATAGAGTGGCTGTGCTCTGCAAGAGGATATAAAAACATGAGCGTAAGTGGCCTATATTATTTCTAGCTTGGATTATTCAGTGACATACAGGGAGCATGAAAAAGCTTGTACATTTTACTGTCTTTTTCCAGAAAATGGGTTTGCATCTTGTGCAAAACTCCCGAGGAATCATTAAACAGAGAAGGATGAAAAAGTAAACTTTGATAAAGGAATAAATAGCAAAACCACTTGTGGAAATCAGATGTTTGACCCTTTGCAAACAGAAGAAAACAATTTGTCAGTGGAACTGACGCTCCTCTTTCGTCTATGCAATTGCTTGTTGGAATGGAAATTTAGTATAAAAGTTGTAGAACTGCTTTTTTTCCTTCTTTTCTGAGGTCTTCCTAGAAATTTGCAGGTGATGAGAGAAACCTTCATTCTAATAAAAGAATAGGCCAGCTTACTGATTGGAGAAAATTACATGAAGTTTTTTAATCAAAGTCTCTGTGGTCTGCTGTCTGATTTTCTAGGCCAGATGTCAAATGTTTTTCACTGATGTCGATGTTGAAGTAATCACTAAGCCAATTCCAAGAATGAGTAAGTGAGACTGTAATAACATTTCATTTCAGTATTACATAAGCTTTTTTTCCCAGCTATGAACAAAGTAACAGGACCCCTCTGATTCAATATAATTACACAAACTATTACTTTGAAATTTGTGAGACAGTTTTATGTGTGGTCAATTGCTCTATACATATATATGGGAGGTTTCAGTACAAAATGCAAAAACACATTTACAAAGTTTTATATTTTTAAACATTTACATTTAATTTAAAACATAATTACATTTTTAGTATTTAATCTATTTTATGAAGTTTATCTTTGCTACTACAGTATTAACCAGTAATTTGAAAAAGCAGAAATTTGCTGGAAAAAAGACTTCAGTATGCAGTTTGAAAATGGGGAGAGAAAGCACTAGCTGGCTCAGTGGATGATGTACCTCAGTGAGTGAATCTCAGATGGTAATTGGGGGAGTGTGGCATCAGATAAAATATTTTACAGCTTTTATGTAAAATATAATCAAAATTGCTCATAGTCACGTAGAGAATTAGTCTAGTAGAACACTGAAGTTGAAGAAATATGTTTTCTATTGCTGTCTCAGGAGGGAAGTGGTGATATAATGGACCAAATAGGTATTTGTTCACAGGTAAATACAGAACCAAGCAAATCTAATACGAAACTAAATGCAGCACACAGAGTAATCTTACTCAATGGGTAAATTACACATGAATATTAATACAAATGTACTCAAGTGGCAGACTCAGACCCTTAGTAGTCAGAAACTGGTAGGAGGTTAACATTGCCTCTTTCACCACAAGTCAGATCTTTAATGAAAAGATATTTTGATTAAATAGCTTCTGCTTTATCCACTGCATATTTGGTGATCAGGTCTCCAACTTGTTCCTTCAACGGTGTAACCCTAGCCTGTTTTTTAGACAGAATTGCATACTCCTTCATGAGCTTTGCTATGGTGCTCAGTACTACAGTTTTATAACCAGTGATGGCACTGTGATGTTTTCACCCTGCTCTTCTGAGAAGAAGTAGTATTTATGCTCATTTTGTAGAAAGGGAATGGAGGCATGGAAAGATTGGCACAAATAGGTGTTGCTGTTTTCTGGTACCCATCCAGGATTGTTATTCAGCATCCTTCACCTCAGAGCACACTTCATCCAAAGCTCAGCTGGCTCTGATGTTGCGCACAGCTGTGATGTTATTTGCAGCATCTGTAATTTCTACACACACGATCTGTATATGACGTATGTGTACACCGATAGTGCGTACAGAAACCGAGGGCTCGGGGGACCCACGGGGCACCGCTCCTCCCGCTGGGCCCGCGGGGCAGACCGGGCTCCTAAACCTGCATCCCTGGCATCACTGCCGGCTCCAGCTGTAAAACTGCTCCTCACAAGGGCCTGTGATCTGACCCAAATGAAGTTGATTCTTATAAGCAAGACAGAAAGTCTCATTTCAAGCATGGGGGGCACTAGATCTTTAGAGGAACGGTCACTGGAACAATTTAATGGGACTTGGAGGCCCTTGAAGAGATACCATGTGCTTTTTCTCTCTGCTCGTTCTCAGAGACAGTGGAATCCCTTTTGGCTGAAATTTCCCAAATTTACTCAGCCTGAGAGAGATACACAAGAGGAAAACTTCCATTTCAAAACCAAAGATTAAAGTCTGAAAAATGCATCAGCAAGTGAAAACAGAATCTTAAAATGGGAAGCATCAGACAACATTCAGCACAAGCAGTGTTACCAGTCCTACCTCCGGTAACAGGGCAGAATACAAACAAGTTGGAGAAATACTTCTCTAGCACAAACCCTCTAAAAATGTAAGAGCTTTCAGCTTAGTCATAGTGATCCCCAGGGACAGTTCTCTATCCTACTGCAATGCTGACTTAGTCTACCAAGTACTTCAGAAGACAGTGAATGCAGGATTGAATATACAGTATAGATAAGTGGATTAGTTACAAAAGTTAACATTTAATTTACAGACCAAGCTCAGACATGATCTTTTCTTATAGACCTATGTTATAATACACAAATTGTCCCATAAACTGGGCAGCTTTGTGATTCAGACAGAGGCTGAGGAGCTCCAGGGTTCAGTGATACCTTTCTGCTTTATCAGGCAAAACCATTTTCATGTGCTTAGCTACCTATACAGCAACAACCAACAAATCTGTAGTGATTGGTATAGTCCACTGCTGCTTTGACAGTGTAATGCTGAATTAAATGCAAACCTTGGGGAGAAATATTATTAGATACTATTACATAGAACAGCAATTCTTCATGCACACAATTCGCATGTGCAGAGCAGTCTTTGCACACTCAGGTGTTGGTACACAGGCATCGTATCTGCTTGCTTACAGCTTGGGCCCTAAATGAAAAATATAATAATTAAGACTACTCTTTCAGACTGGAACAAATGGGAAAATGAGCATCACAGCTAAAACTGTTGAGGATACTACGGATACCTTCCAGGATCTGAGTCTGATTCCACTTATGTGTACTTCATGATAAAGAATCTGGTCCCTTTAAGGTTAATAAAAAATGACACACTGAATTATCTAGCATTGTCAAGGACAAGCACTCTAAGCCAAAACCTCTTGAAAATCATATGTAGTATATCTCCTCCAATTACGTGAAAAAACATTCCCAATAAATAATAAATAATAAATAATGAATAATAAATAATGAATAATTTTCATTATTTGCCATTTTTTCAATAATTTTATTGCCTCTTTACCTGTTTGTTGAAAATAGCTTATTTTCCTTTAATCCATGTTTGAAACTGTTCACTCAATTTTTTTATGAATTTTTGTTTCTCCATCATTTCTTATTTCAGTTGTTTTCTTAGCTACTATAGGTCACTGGAGACTCATATAATTGTTTCTTACTCTCTGGTTGGATGTGTGAAATTGTAGATACAGAGCTTCTGATGTGAAAGCTCCTGGAAAATAAATACTTGCAATTGTTGAGCGTGCAACATTAAAATATGTTTTATGAGATGTTCATGGTAATAAAAAGACACTTCAAGAAAGTATACAGGAAGAAAAACCTTGGTATGAAAACATCCCCAAATAATTTTTTTATTTTGTGTAAGTATTTATGGAAATACTATTTGCTGTAGGGGGCTAGAACTTACATGAACAATATTTTGCCTTACTCTTCAGGGAACCAGAGAAATAACACATAAGTAAATCCTTCCATAGATGTATTTTTGTTAAAATATTACTATTTCAATACCTTGAAGAGAGGAATTGGTCAAAACCTGATTATCATGACACAATCAAACATGTCAAAGCATACAATGGTGAAGGCAGGCTGAACATTTAAAATAGCACCAATAAAAACATAGGCACATTCTTCTATTTAACATCTCCAAAATATGGCTTTCGAAGTCCTACACACACTTTTGGAAGAAGAACATTTCTGCCTGATTCTTGGTAAGAAAGACTGTAAATACTGCTCCAAACATATCCTTAATATGGCTTCCCAAAGCCAGAAAAATAAAGGTACTTTGGGGAGGTCACCAAAAGGAGGAAGATGATAGGACAGGTAGCTCACTCTCTGCATACTGGCTCTGACCGTGGAGATGCTTCTCCTGCCTACTCCTCTGCTTTTTCCCCTCTCCTATCTGTAGCAGTAACACAGCCAGCAGGGCACTGGTTCTTCTGAGTGTGGACAATGGCAACTTTCCCAAATGAGGCTGCAGATCCTCCTAGCTTTCTGTGAACAGAGCAGGAGCATGAGTTTAGTGACTGTATACTGCCGGAAGATGGAAAAGGCAAAAGCTCACTGAAGGAAGGTAAAACTGAAGAGGAGGAGGAGGATTTTCCATTGAGAAACCATGGGGAAAGATAAGGTTGACTGCTGCCAGCAGGGGTTGGGACAGGCTATAAAGGGAAGAGACCAAATCCAGCCTGCCAGCTAGCAAAGCTGGAGTGCCTCGATCATAGAAAATAAAGTTGGGATTCCAGCAATTGCAGGTTATTTTTTTTTCCTAATTTTTGCTCTCCCCATGAAGAGTTAATTTGTCAAAAACATGTTCATGCAGCCATACATACCAGACAAGAAGAGAATTTCTGGCTGAACACCTCTCTCGCAGCAGCGAAGCACCGAGTGACTATGGCTACCTCCTCAGCTGCAGAAGGCCAGCAGTTCAACTCTGACTAAGGCAGAGCAGAAAATCAGATTCCTCCTGGATCACAAGAAAATTCATGAATCACTGGTCCATTGCCCATTCTGGGATGGATGAAGTGCTGTCTGGCTTGTCTGTTTGAGGGGGCTTGGATGTAAAACAGGAATGTTTCTAAATATCGAGACTTTTGTGGATGGGAAAACTGTGCTCAGCCCAACTGCTGCCAGAATGTGGGTGGGAGAAAGGAATTTGTTTAAATAAAAGCTGTGTTTCTGAGAGATAGAACAAGGAGTTTGATCTTAGTGAGATATAAAAGCAAGAGAGAAGTGAAAAAAATAGATGAAGATCGCCAAGGTGTTAGAAAAAAGGAAGAGAATGGCTTCTTGTAGCATTTTATTGAAACTGAGCTTAGGGAAGGCCAAAATGGAAGATGCACACTCATAAATTAGAAGCTATATATTAGAAGACTTAAATGCAAATTGCAGGCAGAGCAATAACCAAGAAAAGGGCCGAAGGAGAAATTACATCCTACTCGAACAGAAACATATACAAACTATCAGTTTGAAAAGGAAAAGCTAACAAGTCCTTGTTAATGAAATAAGGTGGAGAAAATGAGGTATTAGCTTTTGGAAATGACTCCTGGGACAAAGTTGGGAACAGACTCTCTCTGTACTTTGGATTGAGCAATAGTGTCTGTCTGCTGGACTGATGCACACACAGAGTTGAGCTTTGCTATTTCCTTTTATTTGGACTGATGACATTGCTGATGCATCTTCCCCTTGGGTGTATTTTCCAGAGTGGCTCCTCCCCAGGTCCTGAAATACAGGCCTTTCTCTTGCCAGCAATGAAGTCATGACCTACCGTCTTGGGTGGCTGGACAACACATTCTTGCTGCGACTGCCACAAAGCTGTGCTACCGTCACTCTCCAGGCCATCTTGGTGACTTGTTTAACCATGCCTATACCGGGGCACAGCTGTTAGATGCTCACTGCTGCTTTTGTGAGCTCTTTATGTGTCACTGTGTTACAGAAGGCTGTCTCATCTCACAGAGCACGCATCCCATCAGAAAGGCACCTTTGCTTACACTAGCCGCAAAACACATTTTATACAGCCTGTTTTACTCCATCACAGCGGTATTGTGTACTTTGCATTAAGTAAGGGACATGCAATTCTGGTTTCTTTGAAGATGATGTGGAGGGTGGACTAGCAGTGCAATCCTGATCATGGTCCCACCTTTTCCTCAGTCTGAGTAATCAAAGCAATTCCACTAATCCCTTCACAGAGATGAGAGCGGCTTAGCTGTGTTCATGACAATGGGTTGCTGTTTTTCAGCTGGGGCTTTATTCATAAAATGGTCTCTGAGGCAAGAGGACACTTTGGGGGTGCAGCCTTGAAAATTTGGCACCCCAGTGAATATGATATCTCTGCACTGTCCCACGACATGATTTCATTAACAGCCGAATCTTTGGTCATAACCAAGAACCACACTCTGCAGGTGTCTCACACACTTGAATCTGGTGCCTCATGCTTTGAGGAAAAGACTCTTTGATTTAGGATTTGGGTTTTCTTATGGGCTTTTCCAGGAATGATTGAAAAGATGGCCACAAACCACAAACATCTTACTTTTAGGAATATTAGAGGGAAGATATTATACTTCCATAATACCTTCTTGACTGCTGGGATAAAGAATAGTTAGACTGCCAACATGGATGGTGGAGTTTAAATTAAATGCTCAGCTGATATCTCTGAAGAGTGTCTACCAGTATATTAAAAATTAGTTATTCCTTCAAACCACCAAATATGATGCACACAGTACGGGGCGGAGGAAAAGGATGTCTTTGTGGGTTTTACACTGCTCAAACTTTAGTTTGAAAACTGGCTTGAACTGTATTTGAGAGTTGAACAGCGCAGTGGAATTAATTTTCTCCCCCTATATTCTCTTAATCATGGTCCAGGACATGTTCCAATATCGAGAACAACTGCAAGCCCCAAAAGATGGGGCTTTACAAGAGAGTGCAGGGAAAACAGCCCTGCAGCCAATTGCTCCTAACTTTCAGCTAAGCAGGCAGAATAGTGAAGATGGCTTCACTCCAGAATTATCACAACAGAGACCACACAGATGGGGAGATAAAAGTTTTCTCGGTAAGCCCCTAACAAAGCGCACCATTTTGCTCCGAAGCGCAGGGATCCAGAGGTAAGCCACCTGCGTTCTCATGACATCACTGAAATAAAGGCCAGGGGCTGACTACTTGATGGGTGCTCTTTTATTATCATATATCAGGTGTCACCTGCAATTTCATGTCTCAGGCAGTGCGAGAGAATCCATCTGTCATCTACCGGTGAATCTCAGTGAAATTTCTTTTCTTTTGAAACTGAGACTATTAGACTGGTGAAGCAGATATAAGACAGCCCAGATGTTAAAAATTGATTCACAAATCCTTAAGGAATTAAAAAAAAAGAAAAGTTTTTTCTTGGAAATTAACTGATTTTTAAATTTTAGTACTGCCACATTTACCTTCATGAACAACAAGGACTGAATTTCATTAAATATGATGCAACTAAGCAATAGATATGCTTAGATGTGTGCTGCTCATCACATAAGTTCTCACAAGGGTCTAAATAATTTGTAACCCTTTTAACATTAATAGCTGCACATGCCAGTGTAAAACTGGCAGGTGAAGATAAAAAAGCTGACTTAACATAGTATGCTTTGAAATTCCAGGTTTTCTTCTGGGCTGGAAGACTCCAAAGTGTCGCCACTGAAATCCCAGTACAGCTTTGTGGGACAGAGGTCTCCTGTACATATTTTCTCATGGATGCAAGTGGCTCCTAGCTGCTGTGCCAGGCCTATGCTATGAGGCAGTGCATCTCTCATCGCCCTCTGTAGCATGCCCAGGAAATCAGAAGGAAAGCGTGTCTCATCTGCGCAATGCCATGCCCTGCAAATGAGGAGAAGTTACGATCAGCCCTTCTGCCACTTCAGAACATGTCTAGGGCCAGAACATTTCTAGGGCTTAGAATTGTATGTCCGAGGCTGATCAGGGGCTATTTCTGCCACATTTTCTCCTGCTGTGTAGTGGCAGGAGTAATATTAAGTGATGTAATAGCACTTGATAAGACAAATATTCTATGAACGCTTTCAGCATGATACTTAGTGATCAGATACTACTCAACATAAATAAGAATAACTAGTAGATTTAAGCCCAAATATTGTTGGGATGTTACATTTACTGCAGTATACTGCATCAGGGCATTTTCTGGTATTGTTATGACTTGTATTATAAATCACAACAATTGAAAATATTTGGGAAACTTTATGATGTTATCCAAGATGCTCACTTGCTTAGACTAATAAAAGGTGGGAAACTAACATTGGGTTCTGTGCATGAAATAAGACTATTTAACTTTGCTATTTCAGAGGATACTTTACAATAATCTTGGATCCTCTGGAAACATTCTCTTCTTTAATTTCAGTTATAAAATAACTTTTTGCTAAAGTCGAATTTAACTTTTGTGCTAGCTATATATACACAGAGTACTAGAAGACAGAATCAATGCAAGACATTAAAATAAATCAGAGTTCAAACCTCACATTCACATTTATGGCTAAGTTTAGCCTTGCCTTAAGTGTTGGAAAAGGGAAAGCTGAAGATGGGCTGATTAGTGTATCATCCAGGTTCTGCAGCCAGAATAAAAATCAGGTTGGAACTTTTAATGCTACACACAAAAAGAAACAATAAAAGAATAAGGAGTCATATTTTCCCACAATTAATTTTCCACTCCTTTTCATATCAACTTTTCTTGTCTCTAAATTTGAATGTCATTGTATACATTGTGTACATTGTACATATTGCGTACATTTTTTTACCTGACAAAGATTTCCAGCCTGGCATCTCACTGCCTTTATGAACTGCAACCAGCCAATGCACCAGCCTAATCCATATAGGAAATGTGTATGCTGCACCACAGGTTGCATATGCTATGCAGCTATGCAACTATTAATCCTAGTTCCTTCAGGGGAAGTGATATTTATGACCTGGACTTTTTATTCAGCCAAAAGAGTCAGGAGCATCTTCTAATGCCCTGGGTAGTTAGTTTGTCTGCTTAATGATTCAAACCCTTCAACAACAGGTTGGGGAAAAGTTCGGGTTGCTTGGCTCTGCTTCACAAAAGCTCTGTTCACACAGCCAAAATGATCGCTTAGAAATTAGAGTAAATCAATAAAATTCATATTAGCAAGGTATTATCCAATAGTTCTGAATGGACTCAAATATTAAATGTATTAGTGTTATCATATTATTAATTCGTTATTGTATAGAGCCTGCCATTCATATCAGAGGAAAGAAGTTATTAGGCATGATGCCTATTTAAATGTAAGATTTTGAAGAAGTCCTGGTAGATTGCAAACTAGTAGCTGTCTTCCATATTGAGCAAGCTGATGGAGAGCCATAGTAAAGAATGGTCACATATTATTATTAAGATATTCTTAAGATTAAGACAATTCTATATTAAGATACCATTAAGACAATTATTACTATTAGATATAATTTGAAAATTTTAATATGAAATTTGCAGAGAGAAGTCATGTCTCACTAACCTAAAGGAAAGTTCTTTAGTGGAGTCAGTGAACAAATAGACAAAAGTGACCAAATTCTCTTAGCATACCTGGAACTCTATAAAGTTTAAAAAAAAATCTTCCAACAAAGAATTTTTAAAATCTGGGCTCTCACAGGTTCCAAGGCATGAAAAAGTAGCAGAAATGAATTGTTAATTTTAAAGTGCAAAGGAGTTAACAGACAAGTTCCTTACAGACCTGTGCAGAGACTTTGTTATTTACCATATTTATCAACAAAGGGGAAGAGGGTTTGGTATTGAACTCGTGGTATAAAACCACTGTCATGGTTTAACCCCAGCCAGCAACTAAGCCCCACACAGCCACTCGCTTACTCCCCCCTGCAGCGGGATGGGGGAGAGTATTGGAAGAGTAAAAGTGAGAAAACTTGTGGGCTGAGATAAAGACAGTTTAGTAGGTAAAGCAAAAGCCATGCACTCAAGCAAAGCAAAACAAGTAATTCATTCACCACTTCCCATGGGCAGGCAGGTGTTCAGCCATCTCCAGGAAAGCAGGGCTCCATCATGTGTAAGACTTACTTGGGAAGACAAATGCCATCACTCCGAATGTCCCCCCTTCCTTCTTCTTCCCCCAGCTTTATATGCTGAGCATGATGTCCTATGGTCTGGAATACCCCTTTGGTCAGTTGGGGTCAGCTGTCCCAGCTGTGTCCCCTCCAACTCCTTGTACCCCCCCCCAGCCTCCTCGCTGGTGGGGTGGGGTGAGGAGCAGAAAAGGCCTTGGCTCCATGTGAGCACTGCTCAGCAGTAACAAAAACATCCCTGTGTTATCAACACTGTTTTCAGCACAAATCCAAAACACAGCCCCACAGTAGCTACTGTGAAGAAAATTAACTCTATCCCAGCCAAAACCAGTACATCAGGTTAGTTAAGATGAAAACTGACTGAGAAGACCTTGTAGAGCATGTCACAACACTGTGACTGGGAAATAAAATGGCAGGGGAAATTCATATTGATGAACACAAGGCTATGTAAATGAGAAAAAGCATCGCTGACTATATCTAGAAAGTGATAGGTTATAAACTAGCCATTACCATTCAGGAAAAAGATCCTTGAGTTATAACAGTTCTATGAAAACATCACCTCTACCCTTAGCAACAATCAAAAAAGAAAATAAATGTTAAAAATTATTAGGAAAGGAGTAAAGAGCAAAGTAGAAAATATCATGTCACTGCATAGAAACACAGCACTCTTGCATCTTAAACAGTGAGTGCGCTTCTAGTAGTCCAATTTGAAAAATTATATAGTAGAACTAGAAAAAGTAGAGGGAAGTGGAAAAAAAATACAAACCAGCTTTTTATGAGTAAAGACTAAATAAAAAATGACTCTTCAGCTTGGAAAAGGAATGATTGTAGGAAAATAGAAATTAATGTCCATAAAATCGTGAAAGGCATGTGGAAAGTGAATGAGGAATGCTTGTTCACTATTCTTGTAGGACAAAAAACCTTTATCAGTTTAAATTCATGAAAATTTTTGCACAGAAGGAAGTTCTTCTTTACGCAATTCACACAGTCAGCTGTGCAGTCTGGGTGAGCCCAGGATGTTGTGGAAGCCAAATATATTAGTGTGTTAAAGAAAGCAATTAGGCACATTTGTCGAAGAGAACATCCTCCTACAACTGTTAAGCAGAGGGAAGGAGATTCACCTTCCAACTCAGGAAGTCCTTAAGCTTTACATTGCTGGATGCAGGTTATAGCAGGGGAAGATTTGCCTTGTTTTCACAGTGGACTCCTTTCAGAAGTGGACTCCTTTTTTAAGCATCTGCTATCAGCAATGATAATCAGACCAGGATTGTGCTAGATGGTTTTATTCTGAGAAAAATATTGCTGATGTTCTGAATTTCTCAGGTTTTACTGGTTTTTATAAAAATGAGTAGTTAATTAAATTTATAAAAAAGAAATCAGAATGTACTGAATATGAATTTGTCCAAAAATTGTAGATTTGCATGTGTGCAATTTCATTGGCTTCACTGTTATTAATCCTGATCCCCCCCAGTTCCGACCAACGCCACTTTTACAGACAAACATTTGAAACAGCTTTTTTTCATGGTTCTGCCTAGAATTAGTGTGACACAGACCAGCTTGAACTCCCTGCTGAGCAGAGAAGTCAACGGGAGAATTTGGATGTTGTCTCCCTTTCAGCTGTGGATCAAACTAGGCAAACAGTGACTGAGTCCTCACTCTTGGCAGTGGGCTTAGGGACAGGTGTAACAGAGCCCCATCCCTCTGTCTAACAGCATCAGGTCCTACCGATGGGAAAGCAGTCCGGATCCAACCTCTTTACAGTAGATGAGCAAAACAGAAGCATCCACAAACGTGCTTGTTTGGGGGGAGTTTGTTTATGTCTTGGCACTGCAGTGAAGGATATTGTTTTCAAGGACATTTTCAGGTTGATTAGGTTCAATTAACTTTAGGGTATCTATGATAGCATTTGTTTTTAGGGGATGTGTCTTTATCAAGGACTAAGTTAAAAAGCTGGGTTGGGAAGCCAGTGTTCCTCCCCCACATTTCCAGTCTACTGTGTTACCCTCAGCAGGTCACTCCACTTTCCTGTGATTCCACTGTACCCCTTGACTGCCTTTGGGGATCCTTTCAAAACGCTGTCTGTGTCAGAGCAAAAAGCTCCTTTGTTCGCATTTTTATTCACCTGTAATCTCAGAATTAGGCAACCTGGAAAAGGAGATGTTGATAATGTCTTTCTGAGCTTAGAGAAAAATACAGATAATAATGTCTCTGTATAAAAGCGAATAGGTGTTGCCTACCCTAAGGAAGTCCTTCTGCTTCTTAATAAACAGGTAAAATTGTTTGGCATGATATTTTTTTTCTTATTAAGTCTGATAGCAAGAGAAACTTTAAAAACTTTGTTGATCAGAAATGCAAATTCTTATCCATCCTTGCTTTTTAATTAACTTTTTAATTTTCAAATACAAAGATAGTGTTGATGATGACTGGTAAGCTTGGGCTGAGAGATGTACTGATCTAGTGCTGTTCTTTGGAAATCTGCAGAGAAATGAATCTCAGGGAACAAATGAAATGATAATGGGATTTCAGTTCATCAGGGTTCAATTCCACAAAATAAATGTTCAGTTTCACAGATTGTTTCTTAAAGGCCTTCTTCTGTAACACACAGAATTATTCAAGACTCAAATAACAGTTAAAATTATTATAGTTTTTTCATATTATCATTGTCTCATTCCCAGAAAGGCGCCATCAGGATCAGAACCTCATTGTGCTCATCACCAGGCGCAAAGGGGAGGAATATTCACCCTTTGTAACTCCACAAAGTTGCTTTTAGAGCTCTAAATCACCGTCTGAAGGCTCCTAACTTTTCCTATATTGACTATATAGGAAAGACGGAGTCCTAAATACAGGTGCCTGTACTTCCGTTAAATGGTTACAGCAACCTGAAGTAGACTATGTAAATACTTGAATCCACATTCCCCATAGCAAAGATGTACAAAGAGCTGTTCAAGGCTGAAGAGGCATAAAAGTTGATAAAGAAAAAAAAAAGCTAATGTAAATTATTTACTCAATATGGGGGTCTGGACAGGGAAAGTAAGACATGCCTTAAGATCCACAAAGCCATCGACTGGCAGTGCCTACTTTTTTTAGAGCTGGAGACTGGAGCACCATCCCCTGAAACACAGGAACGCTACATTTTTTGGAAGTCCACAGTGTAGCACTTCTATTTATTGCATGTATTGACACTTTAAATACAAGGAAAATCCACATTCTCATCTCATCCATTCCATTTACATCTTCTCTTAAACAGCTGATTTCTTACTGGTGTCCAACCATGCTGACACTGAAGTTGGGGTTAGATAGAAGATGAAGTTGGAAGGACTCAGTCAGTGAAGCTGGAGAATTATCACATTGAATTAGACATGGAATCATTTTGGAGAAATGATCAGAGAGGGATCGAGAAGGATGGTATCAGTGGCTGCACCATAAGGCAGGTGCCTGGGGCTGGGTTCTGGAGGTGATGGTGAGGACTCTCCCACTGGCACCATCAGTAGAGAAGGCTCCAGGCTGAACTAGCAGCTGGTGCGTGGCAAAACTGTGAAGGATAAGGCTAATCTCCAAGGGAAGAACTGTGAGCTTGACCTCAATGTGGCCAAGCAAAGGGATCTAGTAAAGGAATCCGGAATAATGACTTGGGCAAATGGTTTTAGCGGCAAACTTCTGAACTGGCTGATTAGGAGTAGCGCACAAGGGAGATCACAAAATAGACATGATGGAAGACTTACATGGGTGAATACTTACAACAGGTTTGACTTGATTTCAGGGAATAAATTATAAAAGACTAATCAAAATAACTATTTTTTGATGATGAAAAGCAGTAGATGTCTATGGCCAAATTCCCATGAAATACAGTATGGAATTTTTAATGTGTTTACACAAACCGTAAGCTGCCAAAGGACTGATTCTGGCTGCAGAATCTGTCCCATATAAACTGGAGTACTTTGAATATTATTAGTCATCCTCTTCCTAACTGATATCAAAATGGCAGCAAAGAAAAAAAATCCCAAAGATAAGATTTCTGATGGCCTTTTTTTTTTTTTTAGTATAAATGTAGTATTGCATCAAGAAGCAAAATCTGCGGAGGTAGTAGCTGAGCGTATCCCATTAAGGTCTGCTTGGACCTGGTCCTGGGACACAGCAAGCGCAGTTGCACACGTGGGCACTATACGACTGACCCTCTGCTGCAGGTTGCCAAGGTTTAGATTGCTGCAGGGTAGGAAGGATCCTCTGTACACCAGGCTAGCTTATGGAGGCTGCCTTGTAAAGGCTTCCTATTATTGATGAGCAAAATAAGTTAGTGTAGGAGGGAAGCATAAGAACTTGTGGATTAAGGTAATTAATTTCACATTTTTAAGATTATTTTTAATTGCACAGAAATGTTGATTTTCAATTTGCTCTTGTATCCTTATACACCAGCCACACCTTTTATTTTGAGACAAAATGAAAACTGAGGAAAGGAATAAACAGAAAATATTTTTGCTTGAGCAAATTCCTGCCTGGCAGAAGTCTGCATCATGGGATATTGTGTGAATACTTATATACCTAGGCCATCAATCAATAATACAGGGGCTCAAAGAACCATAATTAAATTTAACCATGTTGTAGACTTGATCTATTTTAATCCATAGAAACAAAAGACGTGGATGTCTATGGCTCTGCATTGCCCTTTTCAGTAACACATGGCGTCCACGAAGCCTGACATTCCAGAAAGACTGTGCTGCTTCTGATCTTTGCTCACACCGAAAAAAAAAGGGGGGAGAAAAAGAAGGCTCCCATTTTAATGCTGACAATATATTAAATGAAGAAATTAAATGAAACAATTCTGGGAGGGTATATATAATGATAAGAAAGTAAACTAGCAGTGGTTACATTTTCTATGGTAGACATAATTGATATGTTTGTTGTCTGTGATTCACACATTATTTTAAGTTTCTGAGGGGGATTTTTATTGCAAAATATTCTGCATTTTAAATACTATTTAATTATGGTTTGTTTCCTTAGGGATTATATCACCATGTGATTTTAATTTAGTATATACCCTAAGGGGCAGCATATTTTCAATTATGAAATATTTCCTCCAGAAACAATAATGGTTCAATGATTTATTGCAGGATCCTATTATAAGGTGCCTCATACAAGTGAAATCTGAAATGCAATTGGCTTAACAATATAGTATAGGCAGGACTAAAATGCATGTGAACTGAGCATATGGGCCTTTTTCACAAAAATCATATTTATATACTTTCATCCTTTGCATAATACTTCAATTATTATATCTTGAAAAAAGAACTTGGAAAGCTGAGAGCTATGAAACATTTACATTATTATCTCTTCAAAAAGTTCATTTTTGGACAAGTATCATTTGGATAGGGATTAACTTAATCAGAGATTTTGAATCTTCTTTACTTTAATTTTTAATCTCTTTTTAAAAATATGTCTGAATCTTAAAAAGGCCTAAACCTGTAGTCACAAAGCACTGCTTCAAAAAAGGGGAAAAAAAAGAAAAAAGAAAAAAGAAAGTTTTTAAAGCAGCCACCAGCTGTAAGAGAGATAGTGCAAGCAGCAGATTTGTGACAGAGTGGAGCATGAAACCCATCAGCTGATGAGTGAAAATCCCTGGTTTCTAATTAATCGAGGTACACAGGCCAAGGGATGAAGAGGATCAGGGAAATGAAATCAGGAAAAAGATACCATCAGTCATTTCTGCGGCCCATTGTCATACTTCAGAATCTGCTGTAATGAATCACTCAGGCATTCCACAGATACATTCAAATGGTGAAGAAAATTCATTGTCCGGTGAAGAGTGTTTGATAAAAATCTTTCTTTTCCCCCCTCTTTGTCAGAAGCCTATGATCAGAAAAGGAAATCCAGACAGCACAACAGGTGTGCTTTTGCAAGCCTGGTGAAATCTGCAAATGAACGGAGGCACTAAAGAATTTTTTTGTACTAAAATTTCACCAAAATGAAAAAAGTAGCTTGTAAGAGCAAGCAGTGGCAAAATGCACTGAAAACAGCCGAAGATTAAGGGGATAAAAGGTATAAACGCTCTTCCGGTTGAGAAGCTCCTGTCCCTATGAAATCTTCTTATATGGAAAGGGTGAAAAAATACTTTTTTAGAATATTTTTGCCGAGTTTAGCATTTCCAGATATCGACATCTGCTTTGAAGAGCTACTAATCCACAAGCTAGCTCCAATTTAAGGCAGTACTAAACTGCCACTCTAAAACTTGCGGGGGGGGGGAACTACCTTTTTTTAAAAGGGGACAGTTCAGGTTTTTTCTCACAATTACTTGGTTTCCTTCAAAGACAGAACCAATACAGTTAAAGGCAAAGAGGTTTTGGTTTTTTCCTCTCTTACACACCTGTACAAGCACACACTCATGCAAATACTATGAACGAGGCGATGCCTACATTTTGGATATCTGTTCATTTCTCTCCTGTCAGACTTGTGTAAAGATTTTAGAACTTATGAAAAGATTAGACTGAAATTCTTCACAAATTTAAATCCTCTTTATTTAAAATTAGGGATAACATATCTTTCTTCTTTTTCCTTTTTGTTTTGCCTATGGCTCAACTTCTTGACCCTGAGCATTTCTTATACCAGTGTGTTCCTTAAAGTAGTGTGTCCCATTATGTTTTTAAATAATCAGGTGCTATACTAAGACGTATAAGGATGGCTGATTCATTTTAGATTTAATTACCATAATATAGGGTTTTGCTGTCTATAGTATCAATCACTGAGACACTTTATAGTTGATAATATTAAAATGGCAACAATAATGAGAATTCTGCTTCATGATGAAAATAATTTTAATCATGGGTAGATTACAAATCCATTTACTGTTACGGTTACTGAGAATTCTATTATCTGCCTCCTATTGTGAAAGATGTTGAAACTTGTTTTCAGGAAATGTAAAAGATTATAGAAGTATGCTCTCTATGCAAAGTTTCTATCACAGCAGAGCAACAAAAACCTGCTTAACACCAGGAACTGTTAAAGATGAAACTCACCAAGTGAACTTGCGGCTGCATCTCTGCACGAACGTATGTCTAGCTATGCAGACCTATTTAGTGGCTCGAGGGCGATACTGGTAGTTGCTTTAGATTCTGACCATGATTTCTTCTATTCACAAACAGTACTTAGCCAGGTGACCAGCTGCTGCTGCCTCTGCAATGAAGGTATTACTGATCACTAGCTCCAATCTAATGTATTGACTATACATGGGTAATCTAGAGAGTACTTAGTTCTTCTGGGGGCTGTACCTCTGATGTTTTCCTGTGACTATGGACATATCATCTCACCTCTTTTTTTTTTTTTTAATTTTTTTTTTTATTCCATTCAACTTTAAACAACTATTGTTACAATAGGACTGCCATCAGGTTGGCGTTAGCTGTGTCCTCTCTACAATTACACTAAGACTGGTATGGGGATAGGGAGCTGTATCCCAGAGTCCATCTGGCTGTTGTGGCTTGAATGGTTGAAGATCTCAGACCATTTCCTATTCACAAAATTCCTAGGTGGGAACACCAAACTCTAAATGCCCCTAGCTGGCATCTTCACTGGGGGAACTGGCTGGGAGTCGGAAGAATTGGACGAGAGAATTTCTCAGGCTGGAAGTGTTTTTCCAGGGGCACACATGCTGCTGCTGCACCCCTGTGGTGCAGGAAGAGCTGTGGTGTCCAAGAGCTGGTCTGCTCCAATTTCATTTAAAACAAACAAAGAAACCTCACTGAGGTCATTTTAATACAGGATTTTAGGCAGGGTCTTGTTCTGCTGAAACAAAAAGCATAAGCTTCATCCTGTGAAGCTTTTCCTGAAACCATGTGTAACTATGTGTGCACATATACATTAGCGCTGCTTTGATTATATAATGTAATGAGCTCAGCGGATTTATTCTGGATTTATACTATGGAGCCTCAGAGCAGAGTTTGGAACAGTATCTTGTCTTTAAGATGCCAGTTTTCTAAATGCTTTTCTTTTCTTAAGGATACTGATGAAAATTTATTACTGATTTATCATGCGTAACTCTGCAATGGAATCAGATTTTTCTTTTCCAGCTTCGTTCCTGTTTCCAAATGGGGATTACAAATTTTTTAAAAACTTAGTAGAGAATCAGTTATCATCAAAGTCCCCAGGAGCTCATTTACTGGTGTGCAAACTGCGCCCCACACTGGTCCCCTGCTTTGGAGGAACTCAATGAATAAATTAAATTTCCAGAGACAGCCAGCTTTATAATCCTGGCCTACTGCTCTCCCTTCCTACTTGCATAATTTTTGTCATTCTGGGCTTCATTCTCTCTGTTCAGTTTCCCTTGCTGACCAATGAGTCCGGGGGGAGGGACACTGGGGCTCAGAAAGTCTGGGAGCACGACTTAGATGGAGCAATGGGCAAAATAGTAGATGGATACAAAAGCAGCAAAACACGTTTGTAAAACCGTCTGTCTATAGAGCAAAATTGTAAAATATACTGTCTGCACCTTAATTTGCATGAGATATACCATTAGTAAAATGAACATTAACGAACATAGAATCAATCTTTTTTTTTACAAGAAACAGATTTCTTTTTTTTAATTGCATAGTCCTCCTCAAATATATTGCTACTGAACCTTGTTAAACAACCATAATTTCATCTAAACAATACATCTCTTGCTTTTCTTTATTTTTTACCTTGTGTTTAAAAAAGCATGAGATGAAAAAGAAAAAAAAACACCCCAACTTTACAGGCAACATGATCTTTGAGCAAAAGTGAAATAGGAACAGCAACAAAAAAATCCTTCTAATCAGTCTATTTTGTAACTCAGAAACACTATTTGGAAAGGTTTTCATCAAAGTGATTTTCTGCAGATAGCTCATAGGTGATCAGGATAAAACCTCAGCTTCAGCACTTCAAATATTTATCATATACATGTTTGCTTGAATCTTGATAAGGGTGAGGTTTGGGACTTATGGACACCGAGATAGGATGTCACCTGAGACATTCATCTGATTCCAAATGCAGACAGAAAGAAAGTGCCTAGGAGAGGGCAGAAGAGAGAGGGAGGGAGAGAGTAAGGGATAGTAGGAATGGACAGCCCTTGTTCCCAGCTCTAATATCCCAGTGCAATTATTTTGTGGACATCCACTCCTTGCCTGCACAGGAGATAGGGCTATAAGTGTATGTTATTTTTTAATTACAAGGGGGTAGAAAAAATCCTGATGATGGGCTGGAAGGTGCCATTGCATTGTTATTTTTTTCTCTCCCTTCGTTTGCTGATTATGTGAGCTGGGCTCCTTTGCTAGCCGATGATAAGCAGAATTTCCATGTTCTCTGCATAATTAATCCATCTCTGCCTCTCTTCATGCCAACTCGCCCGTTATCGCCGGCACATGCCTGAATTGCAAAAGAATCCGCTCTTCAATTGGAACTTATTGATATTCTAAGAAAAAAAAGAGAGAGGGAAAAAAACCGAAAATCCTTAAGTTTAAGCCGCAGATTTTTAAATGGATTAATTTCGCTGCAATCGCAGCCATCTAAGGCGGGAAGGCAGGCAGAGCAAATTGAAAGCATCTCCATGTTTGCAGAATTGGGTCCAGAATGCTGAAATGTACTGGCACAGTTCTCTTTTAAAGTCAGAAAATTACCATTCATTTACATCACATGAAATACTTTTTTATGCTAGAAATATTCAAGAGACGTTCCTTAAATGCCTGCTAATGCTAGATAACATTTCTAACTTTCAACATTTTGCTAGACTTTGATATGACATGATAGGAATGCCTGCCAGTGAGGAATATTATATGTACCAGTAATCTCTTTTTATCACATATTTAGATTATATCATCCTCTTCTTAAACCGTCCTGAAGTAGTCTTTAAACAATGTACTCAGTGTCGTGGGCTTCTATTTAGTATAGTTACACGAGCCAAACTTAGTAGGGCACATTTAGACTTTGTCTAGTATGAAGGGGTTTTTAAAGTGCCAATACACAATCCCCAAAGCCAGTTTCTCTTTTTCTATCTTTCACAAAGTTAACTTGCATTTCTTAGCATCATTTCTACATTTAGACGTTCGGCGTTCAGCTCATTTACAACATGTAACGTGTTTTGTTATTTCGATGCAGCTCTTGTGGATTGTACTTACATTTTGAAAGGGCTCAGCTGTACTCCATAGCAGCCTGGCATTGCACGTGGAATAATGAGAGCTAGTGGGGAGCTAGGACTTTGCCTCTTCTCCTTCTTTTTTTCTCAAACATTACCAAAATCCAAATAGTCTTCTCCTTTTATTTCTCTAACACAAAATTCACATCCTTCATTTCCTTGACCCTAGGAAGCAGCGGCATTCAGCAACACCGAGAGATTTCTTTAATGCCTCAGCTAAGCCACAACGTATCTGGCATTCCATGTCCATATGCTAGAAATCAGCAATTTATGCTGTTGTAGAAGGAAATGTTGACACTCGCAGTTAACAGAGGGGGAAAAGTTGCTACACTGACTGCAAATGGAGATTTAGCTGTTAGGAAATCTTTGTCATCATTAGACAGACCTCCTTCATTTTAAAAATACATGGGAAAGAAAGAAAAAAAATTAGAGGAACTGGCAGGCACATACCAGAGAGGAAAAAAAAAAAAGAGACATACAGCAAAACAATCATATTTGTGGCAACATCTGCTTCAGATACAAAAACAATGAGCTTAATACATGGTTGGGCCATTTTACTATATAAAATTAGCACCTGTTATGAAATGCATGTCACTAGTAAGTAAATAAAATGTCAGTGTTCCAGTGTGGATTTTCAGGCAATAAAAAGCACCATACAAGAATGACTAGTGATCATATTAGGATATGTTTTTATATAGCAGAAAGAGAACAAAGAAGGTTTTCCAGTTGCTTCAGAATGATTGACAGTTCTAAGGCACTACTGAACTTGAGTATATTTGTGTCATATTACAATTTTAACATTATGGTTTTAGCAAAATAAAAATGTTTAAAAATGCTTTTTAGAAAAAAATAGTAATGTTCTCATTCAACTCTGTTAGCTCCTAAGAGAAATAGTTGAAAGCACATTTAAAAGAATCAAAATTTTTAAATCACCTGTGAAATTGTATATTTAGCAGAAAAGTAAAATCTCTAAAGAAAGAAATTTCTGTTCTTTCTGCATGTATCTGTAGCCTCAATAAGTAAATAATAAGTTAATAGCCAAATAGTCAAAGTGCTTGAGGTATGCATTTCCAGCTGTGTAATTTTTTTGGTGAAAATAACTATTTCCAACCTAATTTGGGAGAAAAAAAAAATAGTACACAGATTACATGAACTGCATATTATCACAGAACTTCCTAATCTGTTACAGTGAAATCCTGATTCTTTCAAAGACAATCGCAAAATCCTTATTGCCTTTAGTAACACCTGCATTTCAGTACAATTTTAGTAGCAAAATAAGGTTTAATTAAGCTTACACAACAATCAGTGTTGATTTTTTCTAAGAAAAAGGTTCTTCTCCTAAGAATTTATACTGCAAACTTTCGGGATTTACATCATTACACCATACAAAAAATACTTAAAACATGCTAAACTTCTTTTAGATGTAAGTAAATTATAGCTATCAATTAAAACTTTATGCCTTTTTTATTCTTTACATATATTTATATGCCACCTTTTATATTCTCAACCTATTGTATATAATAATACTCTGTAAGAAATATTTAAGCAACTACAAATGGCTAGTTTCTATACTGTTACTTTATATATGTAGGTACATTGTATTGAAGGTGGCATTATAGTAAGCATATACATAATTTTTTACACAGAGAAGTCAAGATATTTTTCTTTTCTTACTGATTTAGGAACCAAAATTTCTGCACTAATACTTTGGAGGATTTTTTGGCATGGCAGTGTAGAATGACTACTTTTCGCACCTGAAAAGAATGCCAACAGCCACAGCATGCAGGGAAAAGGGGTTTTGCAGCACACAATGATCTCCCAGTTATTAATATTTCAGCATTTTTTTCAAATGATAAATGCATATTTCTCCAGCTCCTTGTTATCAAACTCTGTATTGATTTGGCCTTATTGAAGATCAACATGTAGCCAAAAAAATTGAGATCAGTGGTCAGCACAAACGTTACCCTATTTAGAAGCCTAGATTCAGTGCAAAGCAAATGGCTGCAGTTTATCCATGCATGGCACTGCCTGGCATTAATCTGTCCTCAATTTTATAACTGGAAAGCAACTGTAAATGAATTACCAATGGATTTGTAAATTTTACTTAGAGGAATTTCCTTGCTCCTTCCAAAAATATTCACTCTGTTTAATTTAGGGTTTCTGGTTTTGTGCAGTATATGAATTCTGTTTAATGTGCTGGGGATCATTTAGGCAGTTATGCAGTGACACCTATACCAAGGAAGATGGGAACCCTTCTAAGTTCCCATATGCATGCTCTCCGCATATTGGGCCACCTGGTATAAACTACAGCGTAAGCTATGGATTTAAACACACATCAGATATGGTCAAGTGATGAATCAGGATCTTGTGGAATGCCATAGATGTATGGGAATTTGTCTCACTGCATTCAGAATACAAGAGTTTTATTGTTTGTCCAGATATGGAAGCATCATCTACAATGTAAAGACTGACTGACATTTAGAAACATTGGAAAGCCTTTGTGCCTACCCATTTTCATCCTCCTAAAGACATGAACAGTAAACCCCCAGTCCTCGTTATGCTGGAAGTCTGGTAATGAGCATGGGTACGTCATTAGGTGTCCAGTGCGTTAACCTTAGCAAGGAGGTCTGGGAAACCAGTTGTGATATGCAGCCCATGAAGAAAGACCCTTAGAAACCAAGGAGATAAGGTGTTGTAGACAAGTACAGAGAGTAAGTGGGTCTGATGATTTGTCCATAAAAATCCTTGCATAGGTTCCATTAAGAGAGCTTGGCTTTTTGTTATTATAACAACAGTTCAAGTAAAGAATAACACCAAATCTTAACTTAGTCTGCACAACTAACCAAATGACTACCCTCCCATGAGAATAAGTGGGAAGATGCAATGGGAGCCTATCTTTGGAAAGGAGCCTTGATGGATGCCCTCAAAGGATCTTTAGCCTAAAAGATGAACAGTCAGATTACATGTATGTGTAACCTACTACTATGGATATGAAGCAGTAAGAGCTTTCTAGGGAGCTATGAGGGAACAAATAGATTCAGTGTCAAGAAACAAGGAAAAGTCCAGCTGGATAGATGTCATACTTCATTTTAATATAAATAGATTTGCATTATCATTTTATATGCTACACAAAAATGTACCCTTAACTCCAGCTCTAACCTCCAGGATGAACTACCAGCAACAACAGTAAAGAAATAACTTGCCAGATGTTATCACACATTAGCAATTCTTGTGTCTGAGATAACTGTTTAGGTCTAAGAAAATACAAAATTTTCCTATGTGCAAAATAGTTGACATATTCAGATACTGTGATATGGTCAACAAGGTGTCCACGACATTCACAGTGATAGATCCAGGGAGTTTTCTTGCATTCCCTTCCCTCTCTCATTCGTTTTCCTCTGGACCTTGGGAGAGAACTAAAGCATGCATAACCCTGAACTCCTTAGTTCTATGAAAACAAAGTGAATGGACTGTAGATAACTTTCAGTGAATGCCAGAATCTCTCTTAAAGAGCAGGACATGACAGGTAAAATGCTGAATTTACTTGCAGGGTACAACCCATTTTTTTGCCACAAATCCTGGCATAGAGCTCCAAAGGTGGTGTCTGTATTATAAAAAATTATAAGCCAGAGTTTTCAAGGACAGAAGTTACAGCATAGGCACAATATGTGTATTTTTACCATTGTACCAGAAAAGCCAGAAAAAGTAGAAAAACATAACTTTTCCCAGCATAATATATTCACAAAGGAATATTTGCATGAAAAGCCCATAAATACACTCAACCTTTGGCTAATGTTGCCAACAGAGAAAAAAAATATATCATTTCCTGGAACCAGGAACGCCATTGTGTGCTTTATGTACTCACCTTGATAGTTTGTTATTTGTTGAGAGCTGAGCAGAATCAGAATCAGATTCAGCCATCCTCTCTGGCCCTGGGGCAGTTTGACTCAGGAACAGGAGTGGAGTAAACCCGACAGAGAAAGAGTGCTTTGTAACATTCACTGGTCAGTGCTATACAAATGAAATGGTACAGAACCCCCGCTGCATTCAGATAGGCTTTCCAGAACAGTACTTGATGATAGGACTTGAAGATGGAAGATGGCCTTTGGCAAATAAAAAAGGGGGCAACCGTTCCAAAACTAAGAGGGCAAATGGATGCAGGCACTAAAAGAGCAAATCCAGAAATAATGGATGGGGGTTTCTAGCCTATTGGAAAAGAGGATGGTCCTTCTTGGAGTAACTGGGTTTTGTGCTCAAGTGAAACACAAGAACCGGCCATTGAATATTTCCCTGTTGGTGCCACATCTGTATGACTTTGCTGTTGCTTGTTTACAGATATGCCTCAACAATGAAGCACAAATCACTAGAGGAAAAACTTTCCACTGCAGATCTGTTCCGAGGCAGATTGCAGCCTGGGAATAGAAAAGGCAAAGCCGTAGAGTTGCCAACATTTGACAAATCACAGTAAGTCTCTTTGCCTCACTGAGAGAGAGCAAGGGGAGCCCAACTGTCTGAATCTGTGGCATCTAATGAGCAGGAACAAAATGATTTCAAACTGTTAACAAAGAAAAATTCATTTTTTTCCAAAGCTACATTTCTGATGGGCCATTGCAGCTCATAACAAAAGTAAAGCTAAAACCTACACAGAACTGAGCATATTTTTTATTTTTCCATTTGAAACCTGGGATTATTTCCTCCAGGCATTTGGAAGGACAATGCTAGCAGGACCCTGTTTGCCAGTAAAACTCGGTTTTGGAAACCATCATCAGTCAGCATGAAAATGGGTCCAATGCTATGGAAATGAGCTCGTTACTATTATTTTTTTGCTGGCACTCACACAATTCGTGCTTTTAGAATTTTGAAAAGCAGGACATGAATTGCAAAGAAAAAATGAGTTAACAATATTAAACAGTCAGTTGCTAATTACTGAGCAATCCAAACCTGCGTCTGGAATGACATATTCAGACATCCAGCTGGACCTCAGGCCATATGCTATCCTAGATCCTCCTGCATAGCTCCCACTACTGTCAAACACTGGAGTACTGGGTAAAAAGTTCAGCGTACAGATTAAAATACGGTCAGAGCTATATATTTTTAGATACTTTAAAAAGAATAATGAATATCTGCAATCTATCAGTAAAAGTAAAGGCTGAAAGCTGTAGACAGCAAGGTAGGAAATCACCCTGAATCATTATATTTGTTTCACTCTCATTGCTTTGTTTGGAGCAGAAGTGTCCAATAACTCCAGTGCTGTTCTGTCTCCATAAGGAGGTTACTTATAGAGATTTAGAATGTTACTTCATCCTAGTACCATGTTTCAGCTGCCATAGATCACATTTGTAATTGTGCAATGTAATAAATGAAGTTTATTATCTACTTATTGATCCCGAGGTATGATACTTGGCAGAATGAAACATAAAGAAAATTCTAATACAATGTAGTGAGTTTTAATGGTGCAATTCCAAGGATAATAATATTGCTAAAAATATTATTCCCCTAAGTATAAAAAGTCATTTACCTTTAGCTCTAGGTTTCTGCTTGGTCTCAGATAAAATATTAACTTTTAATTTATTTGAATTGTATTCCTTATCATGTATTTTCCAGATAAAGACCATCTATGTTAAAAAGTGTACATTTGTTTAACTAAACCAGATATTCTATGGTATCTTCTTGTAGCAGCGAAGATTTCATTAAGTATTTTCTTACAGGAGTATGATTTCCTACATTTATGTTATATTATCTTGCATATATCAAAAATAACCTATCATAAACAAAATTGTGAAATAACCCAGAGAAGTCTTTAAAAAATATAGGTGTCTGATTTGCATTTGCACATGCACATTTGCTTACCTGTATTGCCATTACAAATTATTTCAGCCTAGATCAGTGATTTAGTGTTGGCCAAATAAATTTGATGTTGTGAATTAGCCAGTGATCTCAGTCTTACAATCAGTTGTAATAAAGCAGAGGAATCTGCAAGTTTAGAACAATTGCCAGGAACTGAGCCTACAACACACAGTCCTTTTGGATATAAAGTTGTAATCCTGACTTGCTTAAAATTGTGGCCAGTGAAAGCATGTATTTTGTGAGTTTTGAATGAGAAAAGACTGCAGCAGTAAGACCCAAAATTACCCTGCAACTTGTGTCAAGAGTTGTTTTCATGATGATTTAGATTGTCCTTAATTCTTACTCATACAAACAATACGCAAGTATGGTCATGTAACTAGATTTAAATAAGAGACATATAAGCAACTAAGAATTAAAGCAACTAGTCAAAGTAGAAACTCATAAAGGAGAAAATATCGTAGTAGAAAGATTTGTTTTACACATTTTAAATTCCTCCACTGTTACTGGAAAATAAATAGCCCTTCATATACAAATACATTAAGGACTAGATAGCATGTGATTCAAGGACTCTGATTTAAGAACAAATCCTCTATGATTTGGACTAATATTCTTTATGCAGCTAGTCAACACTGTATTTGTGAAATATGAATTTGAAAGAAAGATTATTATACTAGCTTAAAGCTGGATATTTACACATTCGCCTCCCATATTCATTAAATATTTTCATGCAGAAAACAGTAAAGAAAAATCCCATGGAAAGCTGAAATCCTAAGCAACTAATTTTCCACTTTAGGAGAAGAGTCTCAGTGATCAGTATGAGCTTTATTATTGCTTTATTTGCAGGAATTATTAGCTCTTTCTTAAATTGGCCTGTTGCAAATCTGAAACATACAATATTTTACATTAAAGTAATATTTAATAGAGAACTGAGAATTGTAAGATAGTTTACAAGTGGAGCTACTATTACACTTCTTGTAACATCTTTCCATTAAAAAGTTAACAGGCTGGATTAATTGCTTCATGATAAATGTTTCTTTTTAAAACCTGCTGTTTTCCATGCAGCAAAACATAAATACCATATACTGTACCACTACTAGTCTGTTTTGAAATACTGCTTTTCTCCCCAAAAAGTTTATGGTGTAGATACATAGTCTGCATTCTAATGTACTAATTCATGCTATAATAGCCTCACAAATCAGGGAACTTTAAAGAACCCACACAAATGTGTATGCTGTTTGTGTGGGAACAAAAATCCCAGCGAGATTCTTGAAACTCAATACTGTCATAATAAATTTGTAGATTGTAAAACATAACATATGACAGATATTATTAATTTGAAAGGGAAAATAATTTCACGTTTTTAAACTGAACATGTGTTTACTTACAAATTACATTATAATTACATCATTTTGTCCTCCCTGTTAGTGATGCATACCAATAGAGAAACCTTGAGAAGAAATCTGCAAAATGCCTGATGAAAATGTAAATAACATCCAGCATTACTCAATTTAGTTTAAAGTGATTATAAAAGTTGCAATAGCTAAGAGGTATTGATTTTTAAAATAAATGTGTACTTTAAAGGTCACAACATGTAGTATAGCATAAGTGTACATTCAAATTATCTATTGCTTTACTATTAATGACTAAGTGCAATTGTTAATTATGGCATTCGTCTGTTTTATAGCCATCTTCACATATCTTCAAAAAGAAGTATATTAATAACTGAGAATAAAAACTGGAGATAGAAACTATAGCCAGTATGCTTCTGAAATATACATTTTTTAAGTGAATATGTTAATTAAATATGTTAATAAACCAATGAATACAGGAACTTAGTTATTTTTGCAGTAGATGTAATTAGGATTTTACTCAGGAAAAAAAAAAATCGACTGTTTTAAGAAATATGGTTTCTGAAGCCCATATCATGTACTAGGTAGTTGCTGCTGCTTAGGACTTAGGCATCTTGACTCAGAAGACAAAAGTATCCTTTTCTTTGATACAGACATTTTAATTCCATTTTCTGCTCTATTCAGAAGTCATGTTGAGTATCTAGGTGTTTTGCTTCAAAATGCCAGCCCTGAACTGCATGTGAATGAAATGAAATACAGCCTGTGCAACCTCAAAACATGGACACTTTGCTGGAAAAGATTTAGTTGAGACTTTGTCTCTTTCAGGTCTTGAAAAAGCATATGGGCATCTGATTAAGCAGGTCACTTAATAGGTCTCAAATACAGACTGAATGTGAAAAAGTCATACAGTTCTTGCCCCCCCAGCCTATAGTCCCAACCATTTCTAGATTAATGTTCCCACGTGTGTAATTCTTGCAAAAGGGATTTTGATCCACTTCAGGCATCCCAGTAGTTGTATTTTAGGTAGGAGGGGAAATTTTTTTCCCCATTCTCAAAGTGACTGGCATAGACAAGGTTTTCACTTTCCCCACAACAGGTCAGAAGATGAAGATGCTGAAACATAGCAGGTGGAAAGAACGCATTCTCCTCATTCTGAGAAAAATACCATTGAAGATATTCTTCAGGAAAGCAATCTTATGAAAAGTTGAGGAAGTGCAAAAGCTAGGGCGCTTCATGCCTAATACAGTCAACAATCTGTATTTCTGTACCATGTAAGTGGACTGTACAAGAGAAAGGTATGTGGACAAGAGGTTACAGGCAGCTGATAAAGACCCACTTCTGGGTGGAATGTGTGCGGAACCAGTACAAGGATGCATTTTATACTAATTATGGTTACTAATTCCCACGTTGGGTAACTGAAGCATATTTTGGGTACCTTGTATGTCTTGCATATCCTGGCCAGCTTGCCATGCCTATTTAGGCACAGGAATTCTTCCAGTCTGGAGGGCAGGCTCCAACCACCTGAACCAACATTTGTGGTTTCAGTGGATGGACTGGGAGTGTGCCTCTTTGGGAAGTGGCCTGGAATTAATCTTGCTACTGTTACTCACTTGGTGAGCCATTTGGGAAAGAAATGCATACACTAAAGCAGTTGCCTGCATCAGGAGAAAAAGCTCAGCATTCTGCAGATTGGAAATATGTCAAATAGGACCCTACCACACGACAACTGGATTTTCTTGGCAGTTGCTCATACTACCCATGAACATTTTTGTGACAGTGCGAAATGCTCTAAAATTTAAAATAGTACGCCACCAAGGAAAGACGGTGTAACTTTACGTGGTCATATATAAACATGTTTCTACACTCCTATTTAGAAACTATCTTCTAGAATATATGCTTTGGTTTCAATGAGTGTTTTAGAAGTATGGTGCCATTTAAACAAAACCCTGGAATAAAGATGGTGCACAGGACATAATGTTTACCCTTTATACGGTAAAGACAGAAGAATTTATTCCTAACTGTACTTATAATACCCTCTGCAGGAAGTATCAGAACACTTTCAAAGATATTTTGATTGCTGATGTGCATTTTCTAATGAGCCTTTTGTGATCATCAACACTTAGATAAGGCCTTTGGGAAAGACAGAAGTAAACAGGGTTGTTTGATAGTACACAGTGTTTCATAAATTATGGATTTTATAAAAATACATGATTTTTCAAAAAATATCTCAGGAAGTTTTGAAACATTGCATAATTTGCATCTTGGATAATGGATTTCTCATTAATAAATATATAAATCATAAATCATTTATTCATACAGTGTAATGTAGCAGTTTATTACATACTGTGTGAATTTTGTAATCAGGGAATCCCCTGATGAAAAAATAGCACAATATTAATTACCAGCACCATCTGTGCTAAACAATAGGAAAAACAATATTTTAATACAATGACTTCATGCATGTCAGTTATCTTCAACATTAAACACTGCAGTTTTGTTGATGTGGTTTACCTTCTACTCATTTAAATAACTGATGTTCTTACAAAGGTTAAAACTATGAATAAATGAATTAAAATTAAATATAATGAAAAATACCAATAGATACAGCATCGATCAAACTCATTCGTCAAATAAGCAATCATACAGGTATAGATACACACATTTATACATACATTTTAAAATTTACCTACACGTTTCCAAAAAATGATTACTTACATGCTTGTTACCTGCAAAAGACTAATGTTCAACTTCTAAGAGTTGTTTTGAGGTTTAGCATTTTTTTTTAATTTTCACTATTCTAAATACATAATGTTCACAACATAAATATGGAATCTACTTGGTGATATTGTGAGTATAAGTTGTCTTGATGTACACAGAAGTATTTAAGGTACATTTAGTATTCCGGAAATTTGCTGAATTTTCCACTGTATCCTGCTACCCTCAGTGCAAAAGAAGTGTGAATTTAGAAGAGTTTGCTTTCTCTCAGTATGACAGGAAAGATTTTATTCTTATATAACCAGGTGCAAATTTTATTTAATGATTTATTGAGTTTAAAAATATGTCAGCTAAATCAAAATTAGACCTATCAACATATTGCCTTCTTGAAAAATTCTGCTGAAGGGGCCAACAACGGGTATTAGGATGAGGGCAGAATTCAAATTCACGGGTTGAGCTTGCCATGGGAAAGTCTTAAATGCAGCTTCCTTATTTCTAAAGTCCCCCACCTATACCCATGCCCACACTACCAATGTGCTACATCCTTCTGTCTGCACATTCTCTTTATTATTTAATTATTTCCCACAGAAACATTTTCTTTCAGTACACTGTCATCAAATTCTGATTATATTTAAACATATGACCACTACCAGAATTTTTTTTCATCCCTCTCATATATTGGGGTTGTCTATCAATTCGCAACTTTCCCCATAACATCTGTGTTAGTTTTTCAGTACTTCAAGACTTCACTGGAATTCATGGCCTTCAAATGTACACATCAGAGCCCTAAAAACCTACAATAGGCTGTGTCCCAGAATGGTGCTTTTAGTTTTGCATGCATATACTTTTGGTGGTAATAAGAATTTATTGGTTTTTTTTTTATTAAGAATTTTCACTTGCTGATACACTTTTTCACAGGTATCGTGGATAACATTGTTTGCTAGAATTTGCAGGAGAGGAGACAGAAATGAGACTCCCAAAGCTTTAGGTACTGCCCAGAACATTTATTTACCATAATAAAAATTAACTGCTTATTTACAGCCATCAGCTCACCTACTGAAGGGCAGTGTGAATTCTCCCAGCCCCTGGGCAATCCGTTTTCCCCAGGCCTCCAGTGAGCTGCACATTATTCTCGAGCAGTGTGTATGTGCTTGCCCATGCCAAAGGCAAGCTGCTCCCTCTTCGCTGCATGGTGTCTTACCCATCCTCCAGGTGGCTGATTCCATACCAGACACGGAGCGCCCTGACACTGCCTTAGAATCATAGAATCATTTAGGTTGGAAAAGACCTTTAAGATCATCGAGTCCAACCATAAACCTAAGACTGCCAAGTCCACCACTAAACCAATGTCCCTAAAAGATGTCTACGCATCTTTTGAATACCTCCAGGCATGGCGACTCAACCACTTCCCTGGGCAGCCTGTTCCAATGCTTGACAACCCTTTTGATGAAGAAATTTTTCCTCATATCCAAGCTAAACCTCCCCTGGTGCAACTTGAGGCCGTTTCCTCTTGTCCTATTGCTTGTTACTTGGGAGAAGAGGCCGACATCCACCTGACTACCACCTCCTTTCAGGTAGTTGTAGAGAGCGATAAGGTCTCCCCTCAGCCTCCTTTTCTCCAGACTGAACAACCCCAGTTCCCTCAGCCGCTCCTCACAAGACTTGTGCTCCAGGCGCCTCACCAGCCTTGCTGGAGGAGACTGTGGCTTTGCACACACTCGCCTTTTGCTAAGGTTGGGTGGCAAGCCAAGGAAACCTCTCAGACCGAACTATAATTCTCTTTAATGCTCAGTATCAGAAATAAAGTTATAAAGGAAGGCTTTGCACTTTCGAACTGCGACATACTGGTACTCCACGAATAGCGATGCTTTATTGTGAGATCCCCAGATACTGTCTCAGGGATTCTGTAGCCTCTTGCTGTCAGTGGATTTCTGTACAAACTGAATCCATTCAGGTATTCATCTCCTTGCCAGGGCTATCTTGGTCTGCTAGAAGAGTTGTAAATCTCATCAGATACTCCATAGGGATGCCTAACCATTGCAAATTCAGTCTAATTTCTTTTGCTTCCTCATTTTGATGTATGCTTGTGGCCACTGTTCCATTTCCATATCAATAATACTCTTCTCTAACTAGCCTGGCTATTCTTCCCTCTCAGTGTTTTCTGGGGTAGTTGAAAAGGTTTATTTCTCCCTTGCAATCTAATAGTTTTCTTAGTTGTGAACATGACTCCAGGCTGATATCTACTTCCATACTTAACATCTCTCATATCTTTTCTCTTTTCATGCTTCTGTGATCTTCCGAAATTTATTAATTAACAGGAACCTCCTCAGAAATATTGTGCAGACTTTTACCTTCTTCTCCTTAAAGAAAAACTCCTCCTCTAATTTTCCTGAGCTTGTGCTATTCAGCGATATGTTTTCCCAATGCCAGTCCAGGCTGCAATCTGGCCATTATGTAGAATTCACTTCCTGCTCTTAGTGACTAAGGGACTCCCTCTTTCTGCTGCCTGTACTTCATTATTTCCTCTTACTCTCTTTGACCTAAGTGGTTCTTCTGACAATGGTAGATTTCTCACATATGTGGATCATTTCTATGGCTCTATATATTTAATTTCTTCTTATCTCATTCCAATATATTATTATAGGCAGTTTTACTCCCGCCTATATAACACATTTTTCACTTTTTAGTGGTGGCTTCTGCTATGCGACAGGGCTTTTCTTCTGTGGTTTTTCAGGTCTCCTCATTTCTCTTGTCAATGCATTTCTCCCCTCATTTACTTCCCCCTTCTCTTTTCTTTCTGGTTGCTCCTCCCTCCTAGTTGATCAATAATTATTTTCAAATGATGGTGTTTGATTGTTTATGTTTTCCTAATTTGCAATGATTTCTCCCCATCATTATCTTCTCCACCTTTCTTGACTAGGAAAATTCAAAATCTTAGTCCCTCCACTTAACACCGCTGGGAAAAAATGTTTTGTCTCTGTCAAGACAACCTTCCAATAGTGTTTCAGTGAATCAACTCTTACAGACTGCTTTTCAGCCCTTAGTTTAATTTCTCCTTTGCCTTTTTCATTCTTCCTTACTAGTCATATTCTGTAGTTGATCATGAGGACATCAGAGTGAAAGACATTTCATATAGTATTGAGCAGATCTCACTCGCCTTGATCATCCAAATGGTTCTGCTGACAATACCTAAGCAGGATTCTGCCTTAGATTTCTGTTATGCTGTATTTTAGTTATCAGGATAAGTTATTTCAGAAACATGAATGTTACATTCAAATATTATTAAAAATCCAATGTTTAATATCTCTCAAATAGAAAAACAATAACTAAGAAGTACATACTAGATAGAAAATGGAAGATACACAAATTCTGCTGATGGTCTAGCTTGTCAAACTGAAATTTGACATTTGAATACGACATTTGAAATCTTTAGAAAATGACCAGCTGGAGAAAATATATATTTTTTTGAATTATTACTGTACTGCAAAATGCCTACATTTTTAAAATACCAAGCACTACACTGGCAATCTGCCAGTATAGGAGTGAGGTATTTAATTTGCATTAGAAATTACAAAATGCTGTAAATACAATACAGAAAGACAGCAATGTTGACTTCTAACAGGTGAACCCTCACAGAACGGTTTAATTGGAAGTAAGTTTGAACTTACTGTCAGTAAAGATTTGCAGCGGATACCTGGCTTTGCAGTTAGGCAAAAGAGGCATCTCATTATGAGCCTGATTCAGAGCTGCTGATTAGTGACACTAGGTGCGTCTGTGGAGGAAGAAGCAGCGCTGGAGTGGACTTCAAATATTTTCAGTCTCTGGAGAATCTTGAACCTCACTGAGCCTCATCCGAGCACTCCTGAGGAGTCTGCAAGCCGTATAAAATCCAGCTATGCCGTTCAGAGGCAGCAGCAGGGATACAGGCAGTAGGCTCCAACTCTGAAACACAACCTCCTGAGATCTTTGCTTTTACGGCTGCTTTATGGTGGACGTTACCTACACAAAATGCCCAAGAATCATGAGCTAGAGTTCGTTATTTTATATGTTGGACCCCATTTATGTAAATAATGCATTTAAGAATGCAGCTTTTTTAAAACCTATGTTACATCTAAGCACATGTTTTTAGCTAATAGTCTTTGTACAGCTGAGACTTACAGGTAAGGTATTTATACATTTGTGGGCTGGTAAATAAATCACTTCTAATGAGGCTTTCTAAATAACTCCTCTCCATTTTTTCCTTAGATAACACAAACATTAGAAATGGGACATTACTGCATTTAGCTACCAAGCAAAGGTTAAGACTGTTTACTAGTTCATTTCTTCTGAAAAGGGAAATACACTTTAAATGTACCAAACTTTCTTTCATTCAGAGTTCACAAAATTGTCTGCATATTCACTATTATGGCTGGATGAATTTTTCTGTTGGGTATGGGAACAAAATATGAAAATAACTTACAAAAGTTGAGGAAACAGGCTATGTGGTATTTGTGTCCAGTTATTATTCAGTTTAGAACAGCTGAAGGAAATAGGTAAAAGGTTCAGATTTAATGTAGATTAAGGCAGATGATTGTTTTAAACTTGAATTTGCGATTAGTGTAGTTACCAAGAGATTGTGCACATAATGGAAACTGTTTGTTGCTTGATAATTTTGTTAAATAAGTCAATAAAGGGACCAAAGACTGAGCAAACAAGGAGACCTTGTTATCCCTTCTCATCAGAGACAATCCTTTTATCTGTCACAGTTTCAAGACATGATACTATCAACAGATTTTTTTTTTCAGAAATAAACATTCCAAAATTTCCAGTCCAGGGAGAAACAAAAGAATTTAGAGTGATAACTATATAAAGCAAATGAAAGAGATGTCAGGAAAGAAACTTTTGGATGCATTCTTCTATGTACTGATAGCCTCCAAGCCATATTTTTATGTTCAGGAATGTAAGTAACAGTTAGTTATCCTATCCTAGTGGATCTACCCACTGTTTGAGGAGATTAAACCAGGGGAATGATAATGCCTGCTACTTCTCATTCATGCTCCAAATCCTATGCTTAAGATGTTTTTGAAACACCAAGAATAGTTAATTCTGTTCCTGCCCCCAAATTTAAATGTTTCTTTAAAAAGTAGCCAGTCTGGCAGTCAGTGGATCCTTTTCTCCTCTATCCTGCGTGGGCAAGGATGGTATTTACCCTAGAGGTACTTTCCAAATTACTGTGCCCTGACTTTGTTTAAGCAAGGCTGAAACATCAAGCAAGGAATTAGTTTTGTCATTTTCAAGTCAACGGAAGCTACATGAGCACATGGAAGATAAATTCATGGGTTTAGAACCTAGACAGAGCTCTTTGTCTCCAGTTCTACACATAATGAAAGCTTCCAAAACATGTAACAAAACTGAGTACTCCTAGCAGATATTTAGATGTTACGTATATTGGTTTAAGACATAAACTACTGAATCTTAAAAGTTCAATATAGTTGCTTTATTGACAATCAGTTCTTCAAGCCATTTGTCCCCTGTGGCAGGTGGCTTATCTTGCTTATTTTTCTACAATAGGCATGCAGTTTACCAGATCATGGAACACTGAGTAGACTCCTGTGCAGTGTTGTTATGTTGCCCTACTTCTCTGTTCAAAACAAGAAATGGCTATGTAGTGCTGATGGGAGACAAGGTTAAATGACTTCTTAACACTTATGTACAGTGTAAGTAGCTTAGTTTCTCAAAATTTGCTAAATATTGAATTAAAGAAATGCCGTTTTCTCTGGACTTTGAAAATTACACTACTTGGACACATCAGCTAGGACTTCAGAACATACGCTAAAGAACCTGCTTTTGGATCCCATCTGTAAGTGCTAATATTAGAGGTATTATTGTAATATTATAAATTTTACCTTATTCTGCCTTCCATCTTGTTTGCACTTTTGTGAATTTTATGAATGGCTTTATTTCATCATTTTTTTCAACTCTCTATTTCACAAATATATATAAAATAGCTTATGTGCAAGGTTGAGGAAAAATGTACTCTGAGGTCTTCTTTTTTTCTTCTTTTTCTTTTATTATGGTGGAGTAATGGTCATATACAACATTTTAGAAATAAGCATAATAAATTTATTGCTGACAACTATTGCAATTAAAAAAACCCGAACTTGAATTGGTTTGCCTTTCATATATGATACTGTATCATATATGAAATTCAAATTAAATGAAATTCATGTCCTAAAAGGCCAGTGGCAGGAACAGGTGGTAAAAATACATTTTTTTTAAGAGCTCACAGCTTTCATGCACTAAATCATGAATATCATTTACACACATAAGAACACATTAACGCCACGACCAGTGGTCTGATACATTTGACTCATGGACATGGAAGTTGGAGACACAAAAATACTGAATGTTAGAAAAGTCATACATGTTATACTTAGTAAGTCAGCACTTTAACATTGATTTTAAAATGGAATTGCAACCAGCTGTTTACCAGGTAGTGAAACTGAGGGAATCAAGTCCCTCTGGACTTGCATGGAAAATCTTGAAGCTTCAATGCAGTGCCAAATATGCTTGAGATGAAGTAGGGCCTGGAAGCTGCTCATATTACCTTCAGCTGAGAGTTAGATCAGTCCAAAAAAGAAAAGAAGAAAGAGCACGAACACAGAAGCAAGCAATACACAGCCAAGTGTTGCACGGTTGTGCATACTCTACCACTCTTGTACTATCAGGTACTGATACCAGTTAGGAAAGATTTGTTTGTGCTGGATGATTTGACAAAACAAATCATAGCATAAGAAAATGGAGTTACCTCTGGTAAATTGACTTGCTTAACATCTGCTAACTTGAGCTATAGTTATAACTCTTCTCAGAAAATCTCTCCTGTGCTCAGAGGAAGGTACACACTACAAAGAATAAAAAGGGTTTTTTCTAGCTCTTCAAAAGGGCACTGGCAAAAAGCCTGGAGGAAAAAAAAAAAAGAAAAAGAAATGTAATGGAAGAAGCAAAGCAGCAGGGGAAAAAAAACCCCAACAAACCCAAGGAAAAAAAAAGAGAGCAAAAAGAATCCTTTTCTAAGAAAAACAGTATTTTCCATCTCCTGCTTGAGAGAAGAGCAGTAGGCCAACGAGAAGAATATACAAATCATAGACAACTCATGTTGCAGAGTTGGAGGCTCACAGTATTTTCTACTTCTACTTTTCCCAAAATCAACCTATACATGAGCTTAGAAGGAAGAGATTAGCAAAGGAAAGGTAGGAATGGAAAATATGCCATTATGAACATCATCATTATCATCACGAACAAATTCCCAGAAAGACAGGAGGGTCATTTTTTGCTAGTCTACACAAAAATTTATTTCAGAAATGGGGCAAAAAGTAGAATTTGAAAAAAGTCAAATTTATCTGCATATTTCCATTGTTCTAAACATGTCTTCAAAGCCTATAATTGCACTATGTGAAGACTGGGTAATATTAGAAAGCATCTATAGCAAACTGGCAGTGGCTATAGTTAGGTGGATTTTCCAACTTAGTCTATTTAATTTCAGTTTTACACATTTACTTTAAAATTATGTTTACTTGAGTCATGTATAGAATCAAAGGCCCTTCTAGAAAGCTTTGTAATTTCAAGATTATTTCATATTAATTTAATTTTACTACCAATCAAAGGCTGTACTATGTGGCAAGCTTTTGAGTGCCAGAGGAAATAATCCTTTATTATTGTTGTTGTTGTTTCATCAACAAGAGGGTCACATAGTGCATTACTTCCATAGGTCAAACCTACTGTGCACCCTGGGGTGCCTTTGTTCTCCCCTCTAAGTGCACTGGCTACCAACTTCCCGACTCCCCTGCAATCTGCAAATTCTTTGCAGCTCCTTCAGTTCCTTACTTCACTCTAGAGTTTGTACATATATCCCTACCGTTCCTCTTCTCCCAGACTGGGATACCCTCTTCTCTTACCTTCATGCCACAAGTTTTCTCTCTGTGTATCCCTTCCCCTTACTATCTTTTTCCCAGTCACGATTCTGACACCCATTCTCTGTGTCTTGGAAACAATTTATTCAGGAATTTCCATATTTTAAAAAGCTGGAAACAGATGCATGCCAAGTGTTATGCTAGAAAGCCTATAGGCTGCTACAGAGGAGGTTTTAGGTTCTGGGTGTGGTAATCAGAGTTCCATCTACTTCTGATTTTCCCTGTCCAGCTACTAGGAAAAGTAATTGGGTTCGACCCATTGATTCACAGAAATTGACCAAATATAAAATTCCAGGCGTTGCACAGTAGAAGTAGGCAGAAATGCCATCGAGCAGGGTATTGAATCTCCCCTCAATTTGGCAGTTAGGCTGTTGTTACTTCTTTGTATGACCTTGCTGCTAACCTATGGATAGCAATGCAAAGCTGATTTCCATAGAATAATTTAAATACACAACTAAACTACAAAGCCTACTTAAAATGAAATCCCTGTTTATTACAAGCACAACTGTGAGAACCATTCTTTTTTCAATAGTAAATAACCCCATTAGTGTGAACACAAAGTTAGCTGAGTAGAGTAGTCATATTTTTTCTTCTCTCAAGATATGCTTTTGTTAGTCCGGATAGGTACAATTCTTCTTTTTCTGTTTCTCCACCACTTAGTTTCTACAATACTATGTCAAAACTGACTAATCGGAAATAATTTCTGTAAAGGTACTACATATTGCCATTCAATATTAAAATGACTATTGATACATATGGAATAGCAAAATCAAACTATATGTTTTAAAGGGAGATTTGAATACCTATGACTTCTAATATGTCATCGTTATGCAAAATAATATGCATTTTTGTTATAAACTGGCATACTTAGTATAAGATAGATAACAACAATACTTTAGCCCATGAACTGAAAAATAAGTATTCAACTGTAAAAGACAATTAAAAATAATCATTGCATTAATTTTTTTCAAGGGCTTTCTACCAAGTCAAATTAAAGTCTTCCTTGAAATGCATGCATTCCTGTAGGTTTTACATATCTGGGCAGTGTGGAGGTGATGAGAGCCACTGGATTTAATACATGCATCTTACTACAGAAAGGCATTATAGTTTTTGATTTGCACACTGTATCTTTCATATGTGCACAGATTTCTCTGCACACAATTATGTTTTTCTATGTCTAAGACACCGTCTCCTAAACCAACTAGCTGGAAGACCAGCTGGAGATCTTTTCGAAATATACTTCATAATCTTGACGGGAGGGTATTTTTATTTTTCTGGCCAGCAGTAAATTTTCTACCTCAGTAGCATGGCTTATGGTACAGTATTAAAGATCCAAGCTTTCACAGCAGGTTGTATTGGCTATGTAAGCTTACACTGATTAAGCTTCTAGGAAGAAACAGTCAAATATAAACACACAAAACAACAACACAAATTCTCAATTGAACTTAGCTAAATCAATGAAATGTGAATTGTGAATTTATCTCACTTTAATATACATTATACAACTAAAACCAATTTAATAAACAGTCAAATCCATGGCCCATAGATTAATCCATATTGATATTTTCCGTGCAGCATTATTTCTACTTTCCAGCACAAGATATCCAATACTACTGCTCTGTCAGTTGACAGTCACATTCGATTCTTTTAATAAAATCCTGTATTGCATTACTGCTAGACCGAACAAGAAGTAAATTTCCACATGGGAAATTTTGGAAGAAAAGTAGATGCAGGTCTTACTATTATTATAACCAAAGGCAATAATATATACTCCCTTTTTGACATATCAAGTCTATTGATACATACAATAGAAATAAATACAAAAAATGCCACTAATTACTGCAGGATCACACTTGGAAGATGTGACCTGGAGCCTGCAGCCTACCTCACCTGCTTGACTGCAAATTCCCCTCTGGTGGCTTTTTCAAGTAGACAGACTTTGCAGGTATCACTGCTCTTTTCATAAACAAGGTGAGGTGACAACATCTTGCTGACATTAATTACCTATAAATAATGATTATCTGAAAATTATGAAGAATGTAATAATGCTGTTGGGCTCCATCCACTCCCTAGCCATGCACACCACAGCATTCTGTCACTGCACGTGTGTGCAACACAAAGCTGGAGCCGTACTGCAAAATCCAGCTCTTTGACTTATTTTCTCTCATGCCTTTGGGAACTGGTTAAGATTCTTTCAAGGGGGGATGTTTTCCTTAAAAAAAAAAAAAGTCAACATTGCAAGCCTCCAATATTTCTTATGACTCTTCCATTTGGCAAACCGGTTTCCAATGAAACCCAAGAAGAGTTTCCTGGCAGCCCACAGGGCATCTTACTTTGCCATCTGCTGGTGGTTCCCAGCTTCCAGGTTCCTCTGTTTTAGGTTGCTCTTTCTGTGAAACTCTTCTAAAATTGGGAACTGGAACCCACAAATGAACAGCGCTACCATGTAGACTTTGCCCAGTGTCCTGACCTTGACATCTGGGAAGGTGTCACCATGTATGAGCATGAGGGCCTTAGTGCTTTCATGGTCCATGGATCGGAGCTGTATGGACTTGCCTTGAAGGCACTGGTCCCTCAGTGCTGCCTTAGCTGTCTGAAAGGTCTGGCTCAAGCTGCGACTTTAAGAGTTTCCAATTTCTCTGCTCTAGAGCCAAGAGGAGGCAGAGGTTGGATGATTCACCTTCCCATTTTCACTGTGGAGAGCTTAGAAGCAAGGCAAGCCATAAAAAGCCACAAGGCTCAGGGCTTGTGTTCTTGTTCATTTTCACATATAATTTTCCATATTCTCTTGAACGGAAATAAAAATCTTCTACTTTGGTTTTGAACAGGAATTCCAGGTTTCTGCTGAAACTGAGAGAAAATGAAAAAAATAAAAAAAATCTGCAGAGAAAAATCAGATTTTATCACAGGTGTGATATTTGGAGTCAAATGACCTGGACCTAAAGGCAGCATTTTCCTTTTTTCACTTCTCGCACACTCATCTGCAGTCTCCTCAGTGTCAAGGATGTGCTGAAATATGCTATAATCACTGCTTTCCACTCTCTAATGGTAAGCATGCACATGAACTTCTCCTATAGCAGTTTCTGGGAATGACACGATCACTCTGTCTTGTAATATTGGAAAAATAAAGCTTATTTTCCCTGAAAAAGTAAAGCTGACTACAAACCCTGCTTATTATATACACAAAATAAATTATCAGAGGGAGCCAAATATTTTTGTTTGTTTTCTAATCTTGTTCAGGTATATTTATTTTAAAGATTACTTGCAACTTCAGATTGGAAATGTGCTTTTGAAATTGTTTTACTTTTCAAGACTGTATGCCAATAGGTTGCCTTTTCACCTTTTTCTCAGCTAGTGAAGGATATGAAAAGGAAAAATACAGACAAGCAAAAATCAGTCTACAAATCAATCTCCAGAAAAAGAAGACATTATATTATTGTAATTTGATATAGATGGTATTTGAACAGAAACCAACCCATTCTCATTAAGAGTGAGATTTGGCTTTACTTTTTCACACTGAAATAGAACTTTAACCCTTGAGCAGTCCCACTGAAATAATTTTATATTGTTAATGTTCAAGGTGAGACCCTGATCCCACTGAAGTATATGGCAGAGATTCCACTAACTTCAGAAGAATCAGAATTAATTCCTGGTCTCCTTTGGCTGTTAGTCTGTCCTGGCATCTACCTAGCAGCGTATGAAAGTAAAGTACCATCACAGAAAAGGATTATGTACCTTTGATAAACATTATGTGATATGGTAATACAGAGGATTTAAAACATATAGTACAGATTCTTAATCATTATCGTATACCAGATTCTTGTCTTTGTATTCACCTTTATTGACCTTTAGATGTATGGCATCTCTCTACAATAAAAGTTCTATAGAGCTCTAGGGTCTAGCTCAGCCCTCCTTACATTTACCTTGTTAGCTGCTGTGGTACTGTTTAATGTTAGGGTCATCATTGCAGGGGAGAAAATGATTAGGGATGTATGTGTTTGGGAAAGGAATTGATAAACTAATTCTGTGGAAGCGAATACTCCTCTTCAGAAACTGTTTACTGTTCTCTTTTATGAAGGGTACTTTCTATTGCAGTGGAAATGATGGATTAGTTTTGTTTGCGGAAACTCCTGAACTTCCATTGTTCAAGGGTCTGTAGTGCAGGTCACACTTGTAGACAAGTGCAGGCAGTTGGCTGGGAGCCAAAGGAAAGTTTTGCTGGAGGTCTCACTTGGAAACGATGACTCCAGGAAGTGAAAGTTTGACTTAGTCAAGTTGTGATGAGCATGCAAATAGATTTACGTTCATTCAAGTTCATTTGCAAGTTGCGGCTATGCAAGTGAGTTTAATCACTCATATCTTGCAAGCTGAGTTTCAATCAGTCTCAAACTGCTGGTATGGCTCCTTCCTTAGTGGCAAAATTGTATTATAAAGTAGGAGGGAACAGAATAAACTTTGTTGATGCAGTGTAGGCTTAAGCATGATCCAATATAATGCAGCGCTTAACTCATCATTCTCTATTTTGTTTTACTCCTATGAGACAAGAGGAAACAGCCTGGCAATGTTTCTAGATTATAAACTCTTTAGGGGAGGGAATATGTCTCTTTGTGTGTACTTTGAAGTGCCTCTGACACCTTGGGGTTCTTTAAAAATGGTAGTAATAATAATCATTTATTGCCGCGCAGTGTGGTCTGGTCTCCCATTTACATTCAGTATGACCTGTTGTGCTGTGTCGCTGTCCTGTTCATCACTTCTCACCTTGCACTTACATGCAACTTCTATTATGGTTATTTTTAGAATACATAAGGCACTCAAATAACATGATTACAAGTGTGGAACAACAGCTTAGGAAATAGATAGGAGGACAGTTCACAGAAAGAGGCAACATACTGCACCTAAGCTGTGCAAGATCAAACCTGACATTATAAAATCAAAGAGAGGAGGGTTTAATATGAAAATAATGTGATGAGATTATAATGAGTACTGCTGTTTGTTTTTTTTTTCAGTTGAGTTACCATCATTTAATGAGCTTCTGGATTTCTTTATAAAATTCTATATGTATGCATGCATGCATGCATGCGGCTATATAGGCAACATATATGTTTGTAAATATATGCATACTCACACTTGGGTGTGTATGTGTGTTTATGTGTGTGTGTTTCATAAAACACACAGAAAATAGTGTGCTGCAGAAAACAAAATGTACCACTTGTAAGGTCCTATAATGCCATTTTCCATTCCTGGAGGGAAGTAAAATGACCATAAGTTTCCCTTTCATGGAATCTGAGCAATCGTTATAGAAAGCTTCATTTTCTGTCAACTTCAGGAATGGGATATATTTACATACATTCAGACAGTTTGTAAGGCAATGAGTAGCAGGGAAGGGTGCAGTGTGGAATGCTCTTCCAGCTCTGGCTGACAGAGGGTACTGAGTGTTTTGTTCTAGTTGTCAGACGTTAGAGCACCCCTGTGATTTCTCCAGCTTTGTGCTGAAGGCTGGCTTGGGTTCTTATCTCCAGGATGGTGCTGAACTGGTAGAGGCATAAAAGAATCTTTATCTCCCCTCTTTACTTCAGTGCAGCACAGGAATGAACCCAATATAATATGACCACTTCAGGTAAAGTTTGTAAGTTTGTGTCCCTCAGGATATTGGCATTTTAGGATGTCTAACATGTACCAAACAATGAAGAAATTTTGCATCAGATCAAACTATTCCCCCTTGTTTTTGCTGTTGAATGAAATACCCAAATTGGTCTGTCACAAATGCTATAACAATCTTTTGTTTGAGACATACAATGACAAAATTTTGCATATAACTGAAACAAATTTTAAAATTATTATGCTTAATCCCCTCCTATATACAGGTAATATCTAATATGATCCTTCTCTGAAACCACTTGTTTCACCTAAACCTGTTAGATTACCTGTATTCACTTCTCCTGCTGGAAGCCTTTCCAAAATCTTATAGTTTTCATGATTGGAAACTTTATTCTAGTCTCCAGTCATTTTTACTTATGGTTAATTTAGTCTCATTTAATTTTTGTATGATCATTTAAATTTCACATCCATTTTGGTGCTCCATCACTTGGGTCACCTTTCTCTGATCATACTAAGTCAAGGTGTGAGTATATACCTCACTAACATGCAACAGGACTCCACCATAGAACAATGGTTTATGGAACTTAACGATAGTTGGAAGTTTTATAATTCACTGAAGATCACAAATTTATTGCAACCTTCAGTCACTTGCGTACTACAATTCTTTACTGATGTTACAATTCTTTACATCTCTTAAAGTAAGACAATGTAATTAAACTTTAGTCTAAATAAATAAATGGTATCCCTGTAGATTTTAAATTGATTTTGAATCATTAAGGTTTGATATTTAAGTCTGTTTAGTGTAGAAGAATGGGACTATGGATTGTCTTGGCTGAAATGAAAGGCAGTTTGGATACATTGTTGGAATAAACAAAGTTTCTAATTTCACCCCCCAAGATGACACTGTATCATAAAGCCACTGGTTAAAAACATTTGATTAGTGACTGCTAAACTGAATCTAAAATAATAATTTTAACATCTTGAGGCAATGTAATTTTCTCTATTTTTAATTTCAATTTTACTTCAAGAGGGATTGGTACAGGTCCTGAATAGTTGTTTTAAGAGATGTGCATGACAAGGTAACATCTGGATGAGATATATTGGTTTAAGAAAATAATTATTTTTATAATGATAATGATAATGAAAGGGATGAAGGTCCATCATTCTGAATAATTTTTAATTTTAATAATGATTTTGGAGAAGATGTAGTTATTGAGAGCAGAGAACATGGGATAGGGTATAAATACTCCAGCTCCACTGCTTAGAAGCCCATAGAAAATGGTAGTAAAGAGGTGTCTGGGGACATTAGTTGACAAGGTCAAGTAGTTGGATTTAATCAAATTCATTTTGCAACTGGAGTTTTAGTCATGGTTATAAGACAGAGAAGTCATCTCAAGTAAGGAAACCTAACAAGAAAGCAATACATCATGTGCATGAAGTGAAATAAATTGCTCTCAGCTATTTACCTTCATGTCAGAATTAAGGAAGGTTTTGGAAGTAGTGTTCTAGCATGAGCTATTTAAATACCAGTAAGAGATAATGTAAAACAGTTCAGCTTTGTTTCAGTGATACTGTGAATCTCTGGTACCAGTTTACCACTATTGCTACTGGGATACACTGATGTCATGAACTGATTCAGGACGAAGATCTGTATTTCATTACCTGTTTGAAAGTTTGTATAGTTTTAACATAAGGAACTGATTTTCAACATCTTCTACTGCCATCACTGAAGTTTAAGGGAGATATGGCATTAGTTTCACAGAGGAGAACTGGGCTCTTTGACTTTCTTATGCAGTTTGAAAATGGAAGATGCTGCAGATCAGCTAGAGAAACAGAAACAGAGCTATCTTGTAGACCATTGCTTATAACCTCAGTTTAAGATTCAGATCACATAAAATGTTTGAAGTCTAGAGCTCTATATGAGCTAGCATATTTTGGAACAGATAGTATGAAATTGTGATGATTTCAAGATCTACAATACTCTCAGATAACAGGGGAATTTGTTCTGAACAGGCAATCACTGATTAATAATTGTTCCTCTCCTAAAAGGGAGATACTGGAACTGGACTTGGTGTGTGTCATAAATGGCATCTCTGGTGTTTTGGTTTTTTTACTAGGTGCATTTAGTATATGCATACCTGTGTGTTTTAGGATGAAGTCGTTATAAATGCCTTTCTCTGAAATGTAAAAACTGGAACTGGCTGAACTTAATTCCAACTTGTTTTCTTGTATTCCGTTCAAGATGCTATTTTCCATACACAGGTATTTTAACAAAATGTATACAACTCAAAATAAAATAATAAAATTAAAGAAAAGAGATTATAGTTATGTATTTTTACAGAATGGAGATATCTTAGAATTAAAGGCTCTAGAAATAGGACTGTCCAATTATATCATCTAGTCCAAACAGAGGAAATCTAAATTAAATTTTTTTTTCCTATCTGTTTTTTGAAGTTATAAATGAATGCGCTTCACCATTTTTTTGAAACTTTCATTATGCAAAATCTCACCATGACAGGTATTTTCTTGATTAGCATCCTAAACTTGCCTTTCTAGAAGTCTATGCCACTACTCCTTCTTATATATTATTTTTTACTGAGTAACTTTTCCCAAAGTTATCTCCTGATAATATCTTGGTCATAGTACAACACACTTGGTTCTCATCAGCATACTCTATAAGCCATTCCTCAGGTTACCTGACTTTCTTTTATTTACTGAAAGTTCTTTATTTTCATACTGCAGTGCACAGGACCAGGGTTAAGATCCTTGGGCAAGGAGTTTAACAGAGAGAACAAGAAAAATACATCAACAAGTACTGAGGAAAATACTAAACGTAGATGAGAGAACCATGTAAGTAAGTGAATAGGAATCAAAAGTAATATACAAGGTGACTAACAGGTAACAAAATAAGGCATACCTATCAATATACATATTTTTCTGTCTTTTAAATGATCAAAGCTTTGTTTACATGAGGTAGAAACTGATGGTTCTTCATGTAGGTCCCCTATCTTGCATCCAGAGGCCTTCTTCCCAAACTTCAGGCAGAATGATGGGCTGGAGGCCAATTAAATAGGGGAACTGTTTGTTGTACGTGTTGTTGAATTGGATGCTGCAGGCCCACATCACTTCAGGCAGAATGTATCAGAGTTAAAAGACACTGAAAGTCACCCATTAGGTGTCATTTGAGAATAAGAGAAATGTTAATTTAATATAAATATTGGCTGGCAATCTTCTATACAGTAAACATGTACAGAAAAAGGTTCACAACCCACATTTTGGGCAAGATAACCAAACGTTGATCTGATCTCACCTGCAACAGGGTTAAACTAAGGAGATATCTGGGTAGCACTTTCATTTTTAAACCATTTGATAGCTACTCCACTGTTTTTCTACTACATATTTTGAAATGTTTTCTATTTTAAGAGACACAAGTTAGCCATTTAGGTGTTGGTATATCCACATTATAAAGCAGTGAACAAAATGAAAGCTGTATCCTGCAAAAACTTACTGCCAAGCTCCAAACTTAATCTTACTTTTACACTTGCTTGTGGGGATATTCACTAGGACTCAAAATGCTCAAAAATATAAGTAGCCTCAAAGCCATAATGTGTCCTAGTGCCACATGGATTTTATGGAATAAATTAATTTATGCTATAGGTTTTATACATGTAATCTGTGAATGTCTTTGAAAATTAATTCAGAATCTGATATTACACTTTCTTCGGTTGATCTATTATGGTAATCATATGAAATCCACATCCACTTCTATATTTAGCCATTGTTTGAAAATGTAGTGAGTTTGCATGTAGTATTTAGATGTATATCTACTCAAAATTGTTGATCAGTCTCTAATTTGGAAGGAATTTTATACTTCACGCTAATGAAGGATATTAGAAAAAAATTAGTACATCTTGGGACATTTTATTATGAAATATTTCAGTAGTGAGTCTACCTGTAATTATCAATAACTCAAACAATATTTTTCACTTTACAGGACAAGGTAAGAGGTTAAAAACACTTTAGAATAGCAATTATCTTGTTTTATCATCACAAGCAGATGCATCCTGAGAAGCAGAAAAGACAGCCTATAAACCAGGTGTCAAAGTACCATAAACATCAGGAGTACAAAATACATCATGAAGCAATACATGAGTACAATGACAAAAAAAATGACAAGAAAATACAGAAAAATGGTTTGATTTCTTCATTAGCTTGAGAGAGGTAAATTTTCCATTCTGTCATCCTAATATTCTCAGTCCAGAAACAACATGGAATCCCACATAGTTGATATACAGGCTAAAATGATAGATTAAGGAATAGATGCTATTTGGAAGCAAACTGGTGAGAAGGCAAAGGAGGTAGTACTGTTAATGATGTAACAAAAATAATAATGAGACATGTGATGCTAAAACAATAGAAAAATTCTTCATTAATAATTCCAACATGTAATTCAGGGAATCGATGACTAAGGAGCAACATTTTCACACATAAAATTTTGCCTTTTTTATTTGCACCAGTCCTACAGAGTGAGTGAAAGGGAATTTAAAATAAGTGCAAAAGCTCATTTAATAAATATGCTCATCTGTGGCTATTTCAGTCATGAAATCTACCATTTCATGGCCAGAGAGTGGCCATGGCAACAACCTCCTGGGAAAGGATAACATTTCAAAAATCTCTCTAGGATTTTGTTGGGCAATATCCAAAACCCAGGAAAATACAAGTAGGAATATAGGATCCATAAATTAGATTGTTTGGTGTTCATTATAGAACTACTTCCATATAAAGGGCAGCTAATTGGAATGAAACAAGCTAAGATATTTACTATATATACAAACAAACTCAACATTATTGTGTGAAAATAAAGCCTCTGGAGCTGCCATTGGCATTCTCACTGTTGTACTGTTGCTCCAGTTAGGTTAACATCCATCAAAATAATTTGTGACACATGGAAGCAAAGACATCATCCACTTTTTTAAGACTATTTGCTGTGAATGAGGTTATCCTCCAGAATACTGTGTACCAATAACATACCTTTTGCTTACCAGTGGCAGTTAAGAAATTAGCATTCTGGATTCAGGAGTAAACAGACAAATTTGTAGAAATATGCTCAGACATTCTCTAGAAGTTAGGCATCCGGCTGCTGTACCCATGAAATAATATCTAATACACAAGAAATTTAAAAAAGCAAACACAGTAAACTATGTTTTTGTTACAGACAGTAAGTAACTGAAGTTAGTGGAGTTCAATGAGAGTAAATTTGGTCTTCTCTGTTTGATCACTGTGACAGTACTAGAAATACAGATAATGGGATAGATTACATTTCTCACAGAACAATTAAAACTAAATTAATTATAGCTAGAGCCAAATATTGCACTTCAGGATTTAAAGACCCTCTAACTATCAGTGACGTGGACCAGAGCAAACGCAGAGGAATGGCCTACTCTTGGGTTTGTCAGTAGTCCCCTAAAATAGGCAACACTGGGCTGAGACCAACTCATGAATGTCTCCAGTCACACACTGTCCAAGTGGCACATTTTGCAGCTGGAAAAACTGCCCTAGAGCAGTGACTTCTCCCTGTTGTGTCATGAGGCCTCACCTCATTGCCCTGCTTGCTCTCACCTAAATGCAGCTCTCCTTGTTCCTTACTGCCCTCATTCCTTACTGCTCTTTGTCACAGGCTTTTGCACTACAGGGACTTCTGGTCTGATCCCATACAACAACAACTTCAGTATTCTCACACTCTTGAGTGAAGCAGGGTCAGTTTATCTCGTTTTCACAGGTCAATAAAATACTATTTGCATGGAATCAGTGTAAGTCATCTTTAGCTAATATTTTGGTATCTATTTTAAGAGAGGGGTCATTTATGTTATGTACAGGTATCTGCTTGCTCTGCCATAGAGAGAACCTAGAACACTAGTTAGATTTCTAGGTAAGTGAATATGAAGTGGATCCTGTCCATAGTAAAGACATTTTAATATGTAATGTAAAAAAATTAATAATAGCTATTAATTAATCAGTATTTTATATGAATGTGGCCAGCATTTTGTCTTTTGGACCAACAGACATAAATGAAAGGTCAGATAGTTAATTTTACTTGGTTGCTTACATTAATGTGTGCAAAGTAATTTGTTCTTGATTGGAGAACACTACAAAAATCGTCTACACTCTGTTGTACTGATGAAAATGATTTTATGAAATTGAGGGCAACTTTGTCGCTTGGGTGCCTGATGGGAAATGGTTAGGAAGTGGTTATTCTTCAGGATTTTTATCTGCAGAGCTTCCACCTTAATCCTTTGAAAATCAGTGAGACTGGGAAACAATCAAGAACTCTGATTTCCTCCTTTTTATGCTATAATAATTCCTAACTACCAGTATCAGTCAAAGGATTGTCTCTAGAGCAACATTTTTGGAAGCAGCTTGATTCAAAATTTAAGTTTCATTTTCAAGAGGGATTAAAACGGAAGACTGAAAAGGACTCTAAGCTACTGAGACACTTCAGAAAATTGTAACCATACTTTTACCTTTTAAAGTGCTATGTGAATTTTTGGATGTTACTTGTGGATTTAAGGAGGAGAGGAGAATTTGAATTACATTTTGTTGTGAGCAGATATAATATGGAGAAAAACACTATGTATACTGCTAATATCAGCAAAATCGATGTATATAAGTCAACCAATTTTGAGAATAATTTAGCTTTACTGTGCTGTAAGGTGGACTATTAAAAATCTTATAAATTTTCTTAAAAGAATATGGGGTTACAAATTACTTAGTGACTCTGAACTGTACTTTCCCTTTGTTCTTCAATCCATTGGACTATGATATCTTTCACTTATTTTACTAAGTCTGCTGTGCAAAGTAAGCATCTAGTTCTGAAGGTAGAAAACTTAGGGCGTTCCACTTTCCAAAGACTGTTTGCATGGTAAGATTTCCTTTCTAATGTAGTTGACTCTATTTATAGGATAATAGCATAAATTGAAGAGTTGCATAAATTATGAATACCCCCTTAATAAACCAAAACATATCCATGCTACTGAGATAAACCCAAAATCTCAAAAAGAGATGCTATGCTGGCATAGACTTTGAGGCTTTTATAATAGATTTTATTTATTCCTTTTTATGATGAAAATGATGATGAGGCAGAGGTTTATATATTCCTTACATTGGTAAACAATACTAATTCTGATACATACAGAGGGCAACTTATGCTACTGCTCTGAGTGGGGGGACCCTTATTTCCACAATATGAGGAACAGATAGGACACAAGTAGAGATTATGCCATAGACTCTACCAGCTATCATTATGCATTTGTGTAAGAACATTCATTAGATGGATACATAGCAGAAGAAAAACTGCGTTTTAAAAGCTGATGAATGTGATTATAAAGCCATAACAGTAAACTGGTAGATGCACTAGAGGTACCACTGTACCTACAGGGGGATTACCATATATGTTTCCAGGTTTCTAAGATTTTTAAACTCTTGATCATGCTTCTATGTATGTTGTTGAGATGCTAGTGTGTATGCAACCTCCTTCACCTAAAGTGGGCAAACTGAGATGCCCATAATACCTAATTTGGCTATGTGCAATGATAGAGACACTGCTAATCACTCCCCAAAGGGGTGCTACATAACAGTTACAGTGGAATGGAAGACCAAGGAGAAGAGAAAATGTTATTTTAGTCAAGTTCTGCAGCTAAAGTTGCACTTTATACTCGTGTCACTACTTTAGGAGCGTCACACTCCGAAGTCATAAACAGTAATTGTACAATACTAATGTTATCTTTTCAGTGTTATGCTTGTCTACATGAAATACTGCTGTTGGCTTATTTAAAAAGAAATAAAGACAGAAATAAAGATTTTTAAAGCACTACAGCTGTCTGTTCTCCCTTTCCCCCTCTGTTTCTGCTATTCTACTATTCGTTGCATTTTTCTTCCTTTTTCTTGTATTTTCTTCTGAACTCCTCCCTCTCTGTACTTAGAACCTGGAAGAAAATTCATGGTATATTATTGTTAGCATCTCTGAGAAAAGTGCATCTCTCAGAAGCCCAGACCGTATAGTGTTAAGACTGTGCTAAGAGTAGTATGCTCCTGGGGAGGGTAAGGTCATGGAATGCAGAGAAGCCCTCTGACTTGTAGCAAAACTGGCCTCTGAAGCCCATGCATATGCCAAAACAGTAAGTTACTGCTGCTGTGGGCTGCACAGTCTTGCTATGGGCAGAAATTTGCAATGTGGTGTGAGATTATATACATGTTTCAGTAGACTTCTAAGTTTTCAGTGGCCATCTGTAATCAGTGGGGGTGAATGGGCTGCATTTCAGACAAACAATGCATCCAGAAATATTTCCTCATAGGACACCATTCCTTCCACCCCACACTCCAGATGCTGCCATATGTGTGATACAATATCTCATTCTGAACATGCATCTATGTTTTTAGCTTTCTTCAATCAAAAAGCTTTCTCTAACTATGCCACAGCTACTGAATTTTCTTTTCCAGCTGAAGGCACAGCATACTACATGTTAGCTTGTGCAAGTCATTTTTGCAGTAGAATTTTGCTGATCTTGAGATATATTTTTCCTATAAAGGAGAAGATGGATGTCAAAATTAGGAGCTGTTTTGTATGTATAATTTTTCAGAATTAAAATGCAAATTTTTCCAGGGTATTACTGCAATCCTGTGCAGTGAAAAACAGTATTTTACATTATTATAAAGAGAATTATGATGGCTATTCTGTGATTGTGATTTAAAGTTGCCCAAAAAGTCTAAGCAGTTTGGTAGACTAATAGTTTGTTCATCCATAAGATTACTTGAGCAATATCAGAGAGCATCCAGTCAGGAAATGAAGAATAATCTTTGCCACTATTTCTGGATAACAAATAAGATATAAATTTTAATGCGAGATGAAAAGTATCTTGCATAACTGAACTATTCAAAGAGAGCAGTGATTTCTGCTCTAAATAAATACGTGAAAAGAGACAGGAAACTGACACCAAGAAAATACTAAGCTTTGCACCAACCAAAAATGAACCCAAATCCAGAGAGTACCCTTTTTAGTAAAAGTCTGCTTAGGAATCCAGAAAGTTTCTGAGGTCACCATTTATTTCTATGCCATTCTTCCTTCTCCATATGGACTGGACATGGGTTTTGGCCTCTAAACACTGGCAGTTCTCCCAGAATGGATGCAAAGGTCTGGACTATCAACATGAAGTCTGACTCAGCACTGATTCCAGCACTCTGTGTCTCTGGCTTCCTACATTGCTGCATCCATTGCAATCCTGCGGCCAGGAACTTCACTGTAGGGTTGTGATCACTCCTAGGGAGTAAAACATTCACAAAAAATGTAGTAGTAATTCAGTTCTAACTTGTTTACAGGACTGGTTGAAAGGGCAATACATATCCACTGGTCTCACCCATTCCCTTTGGATATCCTCAGATCTTCTGTAGGTTCCTGTGCATGTGAGGAATCTGCCTTGCAGCATTTTTCCTTTGTGTCGTCTAGAAACACATTGGTAGAGCTTTTTCTTCTTTATTTCAAAAGTCAGAGGAAGCTTTACTTCTAAATTCAAGGCTCAGACTGATCATCTTTCAGCTGCTCAGTGATATATTTAAGACTGTTTTCTTGTTGTCTTAGAATCTAAGTATGTCTGGCATGACCACACAGAAAATCTCCAAATCATGGAATTAGAATAAACTGTAGGTTTTTCAAACAGCTGGGGAAGGTGCTAATTGTCCCATATTCATGTTATATGGGTATTAACTCTGAGCCTTAATAATTTCATTGTCAGTCTAGTTAACTACTTCACTATTGACCAAAGAAAGGAGAGGAATAAAGTTACAAAAAGCTATGCTGTATATTCTTTCTAACACTGTAAGTGGATAATACTGGAGAAAATACCACCTTTTTCTTCTTTTTCATTCAGAGCTAAAGAACCAAACACTATGATTAAGATCATGGAAGAATCCAAGTCCTTACAAAGGAAATTGAAACCTAAGAGCCCAATAGAACCTATGCAACTATATTTTTAACATTACATATTCTTATGGGGTGTTTTAAATTGTCAGTACTCAATTATGCGCATATCCCAGAAAGCAAACATATTTTCTTCCAAATTCAACTGCCGCCTAAACTTTGGGGTATCTTCATTATATATTAATATCTTCGTATACAACAGCCTGTATCCAGATTTATGTGAAAATTCTGAAGTGATTTTGCTCAGTGTACACTCTTTTTCACAGAAAGGATAGGAAATCCATACTTGCTGGTGAGGAGGTTAATTCTGCTGCCAAGAGAATATTTCGATACTTTAGTATTTCCTCTTCTCAATGAGTGAATGGAAAGGCTGTTTTAAAAATCACCAAGTGTTTTCCAAAGAAGGACATATTTTTTAAAAGTATGCATGTTATCTTTGTGTAAGATAGTTGCTAACACTTGAAGATCATGGAAATCTAAGCTGCAATTTTCCTAGTTTCTTTGCCAGAGTACAGGCATTTCAAGAATTTAAGTTTTGAACTATGATAACCATTCAGCTAGAGGGTTTATATAAATCTTCGTAAAATCTTAGTAAGGTATAGACAATTGGAAGTGAAGAAGTTTGAGATTAAGAAATGAGTCTCTGTGGAGGTGATTTTCTTTTTGAGATATTGTAATTAACTAAGAGCATATGTCTTCTGAAATGGCCCTATACCACCACTGCTCACATCCAATTACTATTTCAGTTGAAGAGCACTACATTTTTAAACTATTCTTACTCCATCATTTCTAATTATCTGTCTGTACCCTCAGTTTTTGGACAGATGGCCACCATTCCCTCAGTACAAAAACTGGAGACATTCTTTCCCCTGCCCCCATGCTCAGATGCTGTAGTTGCCTCCCGCAAGGGTTACCATTCCCCTGGTCATGCTGGCAAAGCACTCTGTGAGCACTTTCTGGTTGCTACAGGCAATGTCCAACAGGTGAACGTAAAGAGCCAGTGAATAGCACAGACATTGAAACTTTGGTGTGGACATCATTATAGCTACAGCAGTTCAGAAAATTATGCAACTAGGGGAGGCAAGAGGTAATTTGTAAGATTTAAAAAATCCACTCTGAACGACGCTCTCTGCATGTTAACAGAAAATGCTGGGGCTATTTTCGAGCCCTGAGGGAAAGCTACACCACTCGACTGGTGTCCATACAACTCAAGACCCTGCCCCACGAAAAGAGCCTTGCCAATACTTCATATCGGAAACAGCTCCTGGTGAACTGCACCAGAGATCAGTTTAACTGTTGCACAGCATCAATGATCACGTGCAGCGCTCGAGCTGTGCCCTGGCCCAGTCTCAGCTACTAGGCATGGCCTGCTAGAGCTTTTTTTCATCTGGGATATGCTATGTGCTACTTGTTGTGCTAAAGAAAATGGGTAATTTCCACACAGTACTAAAATGTACTAAATGAAAACTTCTCTGTGAATCAGGGAAAATAATTCATTAATTTAGACCACTAATTACATTTTAAAACAGCAGGCGTATGTATGTTTCTTTTTAGAATTTCATAAACAACTTTTTAACCTTTGGGTAAACAAGTCCAGAATACACTGAAATACACTGAAATGACTAAGTGTAATAATCCTTTAAGTGATCAAACATATCTCTGTGAATAGTCAAAGAAATAATACATCTTTATATGTCCTCTTTTGAGCTGACAAAGTAGAATATGGCCTTAATGCCTCAGAATAGACAAAATATGTAACTTACATTGCTGCTTAAATATTTACGAAAGCAAGAGTAAGCATAATAATGATGCTCTTATGTAATTTACCCTAAACAGTATGTAAGAATAAACACTCACTTGTGATACAGACTCTAGCACTGCTTCATTTTGCATTGCTGTTTATCACTTATTTATAACTGCTTTATAGCACGTAAAGTATATTAATTTTTAAGTTGCAGTTTGTATATTGTCCAAATGTTGGAAACAGGTTACTCAACTCCATTCTTTTACATTTAAACAGCAGTAGGTTTAAAGGTGGTATCTGTCAAATTACCTGTTTAGACTGAAAACACTGTGTGGGAGGCAGGCAACAAAATAGAAACAGAGAAGAACGGTCAAACTATATGAAGGTAAAGACGTTGCTAATGCTGATTAGGGAACTGGACTGAAATTTAAGAAAATGGTAAGAATGGATAAAGATCAAATATTAACTTAAATTTGAAAGATGGGTATCCATTCAAGCCCCTGTTTGAGCCCAAGTCTGCCACAAAGCTGTAGCAGAGCATTTAATTTGGTAGACTCTTATCATGTTTGTCTATTGCCATAGAATACCTTATTGAAAACACTATCACTAACACATTGGTACTTAAGCATGAGCCTACACCTCAAGTAAAGAAATTGAAATATAAATTTGGCACACCACAATCACTTCAGCTAAATGGAACACACTTATTATTTACTCAGATTCTTTAAAGTATCTGAACAATAAAAGCTTAATACAGTTCACAGTTTCCATCATGTTCTCTTCTTCAATTAAAAAAAAGTGTTTTTGCAAATTCACTTATCATTTACGAACATTATTTTCTAACACAGTATGATGGAAAATTTTAGTGCATCACCATATTAGAATTTCTGCTGCTTATATGACAACTTTTGCAATATTGGCCAAACAAAAAATCACTGAAAGTTTTGAGAGGTCAAGCTGAAAGCTGTTTCTGTTGAGAGTATTTGGACCACAGAGGTAAGAGTTAAAGAAATGCTTAACAGTTTACCTGAACATAAATCATTTAATTCCAAGCAGTGAAGCTGTAAGAACACTTAATGTGTACTACATTCCTGTGTCAGATCTGAAATTTCTAGAAGCACGGTAATAAAGATGTTTCAGTATCAGGTGTCCTTACTTGGCATCAGTGAAATCAGGCTGATTTTTTTGTTTGTGTGGCTGCTGCTCTCCCCCCAAGATTCCTGCGAAGTTAATGTTTGACAACACCGAGAATCTGGTAACGTGTGTGCAATGCTAAGCAATACAATGAGGTACAGAAAGCACGGTCTGTTCATAACAGGTCATTACGACTGTATCCGTACATTAGATGAGTTAGGTCATTAAAACAGAATGCTCAGGAGAAATTTTGTTCTGAAGACACAGACTGTAAACCCGAGCATCGCTAATGATTTGGCTTTGTCAGAACGCTTACTTGGTATCAGTAACGGAAGCGTCAGGTGTCGGTTTCTACTGTTCGAGAGACAAAATTTCTCTCCTATCACCATTCAGAAGGGCAAACCGAATTAAAGTCTAGGTAGTTAGTCGGCTTGCCGTCCCCCCTCATCCGAAAGCCAAAAAGAAGCTCAGCCACACGGCCGAACGCTGACGACCACATGGCCCATACTCCCCGTGACCCACAGGCTACCGCAGACCGGTGTAAGCGGCCGGACAACGGCGGCGGCGGAGGGCGTTGGGGAAGGACGCACAAGCGGCCGCCCGGAGGGCCCCGCGGCGGCCCCAGCCCCGCCGCCCGGCAGAGCTCTGCCCGCGCGCG
>NW_010972991.1:15772235-15772492 GCF_000737465.1 Haliaeetus leucocephalus | reverse complement strand
AAGCGTCGCTCTTCCCACAGGCAGCGCTGAGGCCGAGGCAGCGCGGCGGAGCGCGGAGGCGCCCGGCTCTGCCAGGACGCCCCGGCGGACTCCCTGCGCGGGGCGGGAGGAGTCGCGCGGGCTGCCCGACTGTCACGGAGTTTCTTCGCCCGTTCTCCTGCCGTGCCTCTTTCAGGAAAGTTGCATCTCTCTCCGCCACCAGAAGCCCTGACAGAGCCGGGACAATTGAAGCCTCCCGCCTCAGCACCCCGTACCCA
>NW_010972991.1:15770270-15772225 GCF_000737465.1 Haliaeetus leucocephalus | reverse complement strand
CGGAGCGCGGCGCGGGGAGCGGAGGCGGCACGGCGACGGCAGAGAGCGGGCGAGAGAGGGAGAGAGCGAGGAGCCAAGCTCTCCCCTCCCTCCCTCTCTCCCTCCCTTCCTTCCTCCTCTCTCCCTCCCTCCCTCGCTCCTTCCCCTGCTCCCTCCCTCCGTTCTTTCTGCTTCTGTCTCTCCTCATTCTCGCTCTCCGTCTCACCCACCCTGATCTCCGTTCCTCTTCCCCTCTTCCTCCGTCACACACGCACACACTCTTTCCCTCTCCCTGTTTTTCTGTCATTTGACTTTGCATCTCACGGCGGCCACCGACTCCTCAATGAATCCCCTTTATTGATCTGTCACCCTCCCTCCACCCCCGTCCCCTCCCAGCTCCACTCCTGTACCTGGAGCAAGGCAGGAGCGGCAGCCGAGCAGCATGTCCCGAAGGAAACAGAGCAAACCCAGGCAGATCAAACGTAAGTTTCCTGAGGGGGGCTCCCTCTTAACAGACTTTTATTTATCTCGTTCTTGGGAGACGCGAGCGAGGTGGCTGTGGGGAGCAATAGGGGGGTCCAGAGTACGGACCGAATGATGAAACTTTGCAAGAGAGGCTGAGGATGGGGAGAGAGGAAGGGGACAAGAGCGAAAGCCAGGAGCTGCTCTGATGCGGGGTGAGCAGGCTCCTCACTGTCTCGGTTTTTGCTCCTTTGGAGCTCCTGCTGCCTCCCCGTAGTCTCTTCAAACTATTCCTCCGACTTTCGGAGTGGGATCACTTACGTTTTTTCGAGTTGAAGTGGCGCCGGGAGAGCAGCATAAAACAGCTCGCGAACACCGTACCACTGAGCAACTTTTTGCGTCTAACGCGTGTGAACAGACCCATGCCGAGCCTGGGCTGCAGTAAGTACCAGAGGATCGCAGAAAGTGTGTGTGTGTGTGTGTGTATGGAAGACGAGAAAAGACCCGCGGGGGAGCCGGTGGGTAGCGCCTCGCCGGCTGCGGGCCCCGCCGTCCCCCCGGGCGCCGTCCCCACGCGGCTGGGCGCGCCTCCCCCCCCCGCTCCGCGCCTGGCGCTCTGGCGCGGACCGCCCACGTCCCTCCGGGGCTCGCTTTGCCGCTACACCCTAGGCGCACACTCGCCTGTGCTGTTTTCGGGGGTTTAACACTTTAGAGCCGTTTTCTGTATTGAGAAACAGGTGCTGAAGGCTTGTAGTTGAAAGATACTCTGCCTAATAGCGTTCACAGTTCACTTTTCTTGCCTGTGACACACGACAGAGTCTTAACTTCGTAAACTTTTCTGTGCTTTAGATTATTCATCCGAACAAGTCTAGCGGTCAGGACTAGAAGAAATGTCAGGCGTTTCGAAAGAGGGTCTATAAATCATTTTGTTATAAAATCAGTGGCACTGATCAGATGTATCTTCATTGATGTTCTGTATTACAGAACTCCATTCAAAGTAACCACCATGGGACGTGGAGAAGCTCTTTCAGTAGTGTTTTCCTTATTGATTTCTGACTCCAGAATGCTTATTAATAGGCCACTTCGGATGGAATATGTATTGAACTGACAAAGTGATTTAGCAAAGAAGAAAATGAGCTTCATGTCGAATAAGATCGGTCACTGTAAAGTGTTCGTGTAGTATTGGCTGAGCATCCTTGCTTTGTAGAAATTACCTTTTTACAGTCTTTAACCTGATAAATACAATAACCATCATGGTTTCAGATTTAGTTTTCAGTTTACTGAAGTAGCCTAATAAATGACAGAAACTTTCTGTGACATATTTTTAAGTTAAATATCATGTTGTGATGCAAGAAACTTTGATTTACTTTGGAAATTGATAATCCTAAATAAATATGCCATGTACTTTTAAACTTATGCCTATCTTATTTATTATGAATTTAAATGGTATAATTAATCCTTTAAAGTCATGCATTTTATGTGATACAATTATGAACATTATTTAGGAAGACTTT
>NW_010972991.1:15692770-15767770 GCF_000737465.1 Haliaeetus leucocephalus | reverse complement strand
ATTTTCTATATTATCTTGAGTTTCAGTTTTCTTTGGACAGCAGGATAAATTTCAAGTATGTAGTCAAAACATCTATTTTTTTCTTTCCTAGTCTTACACTGCCAGTAGTCTTCCTAAGTAAGGAAACTGTTTAATACAGTGCTGTCTTTTGTACAATGCCAGGTCACATAAACCCCATAGTTTTTTGCGTGCCATATATAAAAAAAAATTTGTCTTTTTAAAAGCCAATACGTGTTTATTATCCTGGGAAGATAGCCCTTCTACTTGTTGCCTTTAAATGAATGCTGTTTGTCTGAAAATATTTCTTGAAGGTTGTTTTCCATTATGACATTTTTGTGCTCTTGCCCGACAAGGCATATATTATAAAAGTTTATTTCCGGATGTCATCTTGATTTTTTTTTTATTTTTTTTTTCGTTAGAGTCCATAATGACTAACCTGCAATTAAAAATATATATAATTACATCAGTGATACAGTACTGCAAAATAAAATTTACTGCTTAGAGAAGTTTTGCAGTTGCTATTAATAATAAAAAAATGTATAAAATAGTATTTTTCTGTGATTGTGTATAATAGTGCTTTTGCTCATTTTTCTTTTTTTTGAGGAGTGGAATCCATGTGAAAGAACAGGGAAAAAAATTATTTTAAATTATTGGAAATGTGTAGGAAAATCTACCGATTAGAGGCTCATAAATCATTCAATGGAGTTTTGTAAGTTTAATAGAGGCAATAGTACAGGCACAGTGATGCATTGTCATTGAGATCCAGTAGGCTTATATGTAGGTGTTTGGTTTAGAAACAGAATTGAGGGGTGAGAATCTCTCTTTTTGCGTTTTCCCCTCTCCTATAAAATTCCAAATTAACATAAAATACAACCCACGGATAGCTTTAACATGTCTCATTGCTAAAGTAGGATAGGAAATGAAGTATTTTCTATCTTTATCTTTTTTAAAAATAGACATTTTTCTTCCCTGACAGAGTTTCACTTTGTACACTCCTTTAAATTGCTCTGTAGCACATTAAAGGCACTTACAATGCTTTCAGTTTAATCAAAGCAGAGCACTAGGTAAGCAGCTGCCTGTACCTCTTGAGTATGAATCATGAATGATGATTTTTAGTTTTCTGAGACTGAGTATTAATTCGTTGCAAACAATTGATCTTTATGTTGCAGGATATTCACACCGTATGTTAAAACGGCATATACATTTTCAGTCATGTATTAATAGAAAAGTAAATATTTTTAAGACATTCAGCTGAGAGGGAAAATAATGCAATTAGATATTTTAATTCTTTTCTGGTGTCTACTAATTCCTGTTTTTGTTAGCTGTATAATAGCTAATGTACAGGTTCGTATAGGGCTCTCTTTAATGAAGTGAGGAGGAAACCTGTCAGTACTGACAATTATTACCATTAAACATAAAATATACTTCATGAGTACTACGAAGGTAGCTTACGAATAAGAAAACTTGCTGTAAAGTCATACAGCGTACTAGTAAAAGCCATTATTTGATCAAAACACCATTTCTTAAGTCAGAAGAAAATTGTTCTACTTTGCTTGGTAAGATAACTAAAGCAAATTAGAAGATGGACAAGATTTTTGTTTTTAAAAAAAGAGAGGAGCTTTTTTCTTTCATATTATACACATATGATTTTTATGACTTTTTAAATATGTTCCTAAAGAGGGCAAAGGAAGAATCTCAGAGATTCTTGATGAGGTATTTTAACAGTATGTGTGTCTCAAATTTAGTTTCTGGGCAATCACTCTAACACAAAGATATAATTGCGGTTAATTTAAATATAGCCTGTAAATTAAACGGTAGGTGAAACCAGTTTTGCTCTTGGATTTGCATGGATGTGCCTTCAAGGATGTTATCTTCACAGTGAGGCTTTCACCTGTGGGTTTTGATTATTTTTCTCTATTCAAATGAGGGACCAAATAGGCTTCCTACTAGATAAATGTACGTTCACAATTTTTATTAAAAATCCTATGACATGTATATTATGTAGTCTTAAAGTCTGCTTAAGCTTTCTTTGCACTGCATTCTTCAGGAGTGCTTTTAGTAGTTCATGTTACAGGTATTCAGTTTGTAGCATTTTGCATAGCTTCTGTTGGAAATCTTGAAGTTAATTTCTCTTCTTTGGATGCAGATGAAAAGATTTACTTAAAATAATAAGTTTGAATTGTGAAATTACTGTGCTTAAGAAAGGGATGTACCCCTTTAAAGGTATTAGCATAAAGATAGCACATTTGTTTATTATGTTTCAAAATCAGCTGCTAGTATCTCTGCCACAGGTAACAATTGACTTTTCAGGCTTCAAGTTAATAGCCTTGTCTCTTGCTTGTAGGGATCAATATTAGTATTAATTAATCACCATTATCAGCCCTAGAATCTGGTTCTATTTGTTGTTACATCAGCAAAATATCAATATAGAAAGTGGACTCTCTGATCGTCATGGCAACTTCATCTCTTGGGTCAAAGAAAGTTTATCTTATCTGTGCATGGAGAGTGGCAAACTGTTTAGGGATCTAGTTTGAACTCTAAGAACATTGATTTAGTTTTTGTTTGTGAATAGAGGCTGAATTCCAATCACAAGGGATAGGTAAGATTTAAATATTAATGCCCACAGGCTTGTCTGAGAGGGTGTCATTACCATTACTGTCGGATTGTCTTTTTGAGATGACACAATGGTAGAGGAGAATTGTGTAGTCAGGATTATTTACAGTTTAGTAATTTGTGCATTGGACAAACGGGTTTTAAAGTAAAAGTATGGAAATTCTGTAGCATTCATGCAGTAATATTACTTCTCCCACGCTATGTATGGTTAGGATTTCTTCCACTTAGTTGAAGATAAGTATAGAATTAGCACAGAAACACAGAATATGAATAGGTAGAAGGAACATATTTTATTATGCATTCTCCCTTAAGAGATTTTTCAAAAAAGTGTCTGAGAAGTCTAGAGAAATAATATCAGTGTTCCATTCATTCTTGAGTTAATAGCAAATAGACATGGAAAATCTGAACGCTGCAGTCTGGTTACAGTTATTTTTGAGTTTTATAAGTTGATACAATTATCTTGTGAGTTTGTGATAATAATATATTGATAACACCGTTTTATCATGTCACAGCTCCCTTTTTCTATATTCTTAAGTGCTTCTTAAAAGAACTCATCTTAGACAATGCACCTGAGAATTCTTAGTATATATAGTCATAGTGTGGTTAAATCTTGTTCTGAGAGCTTTAAAGACTTAATGATTACAAGGCCAAGTCTTGCTTTGAGAAACAAGTGCACTTTCTTTACCCAGTTGTTTGTAAGTGTATGTGTGTATTTATTTGTTTGATAGCTCCTTATGACATGCTGTATTTGAGACATAGATGAAGAGTATCAATATGCTTGCCTCCTAGTCATTGGCTAGATAGTATTTTTTTTTTTCTTCATTCCTAGGGCGTGAAGTAACAAAAATCTGTGTGTCTTACTGAGGCAGATAAATACTGTTTTGGGAAATCCCAAATGTATTAAGAGCAATTCAGTACATTTGCAATATTGGAGAAGAGTTCTTGTAAAAAATTAAAAAAACCCCAAGCAAACAAAACCCAAACGCTTGCATAAAGCTTACACTGCAGAAGGAATCACTTCTCGGTATTGACATTTTTCATTGATTATTCAGTTTTATCTAATGCTTTGAAAGGGTAATGCCATCATGAGTTGGTAGCAGATGCGAGCGGTTGTCACAGTAGATCTTTCTTTTTTAGAAAAGAAAAAGGGATTTAGTTTGATATAAATGTATACAATATTCAGTTATGTTTTAATAGCTTCTGATACTGTTTGTGTAATCATAACCATGAAAAGAGTTTGTGTAAGTTAAAAATGTTATAATAAACAAAAAATATTCCTGTCCTGCTATTACAGATGTTGAATAAATCATATCCTGCTTATTTTCCATCTATCTTCTCATTTTTCATATGTCCCATATTTCCTGTGTTGAGGAAGGGTGTTACATAACATTGTCATCCTTCGTAAATGCTAATATTTTTTAATATTTTGAAGAATTAGCTAGGATTTTAAAACATGTTCAGAAAGTGAGATGGTGCTTTTATTAGTAATCCTCAGAAACCTTTTGTATTTATAGAGCTAATTTCGTGGAAGGCTTATTTGTCTATTCGATCTTTATTTATATTCATGCAATTTCTTAACTGCAAGTGTGTAAATAAAGGTAGAGTGTGACCTTGAACTTCCTTATTTTTTGAGTACTACCATATCGATTTATAGAACTTTCAGTCTTGTAATCAAGGTTTGTTCAGTTATAGTAGGTTTACAAAGGGAGTACCATTTAGTAACAGGTTATCAAAAGTAACAATGCTTTAGTAATTAGTGAGTTACTTGGACATGTCTTTATAAACTCTTCTCATACATTACTCTTTGCACTCACATAGATGAGTTAGAGTGATGTTGCTTTATTCTTCCAGACAACTAGACTTGAAGCTTTCAGTCTGTGATTAGCCGATATAACTGCATGTCACACGCCGTTTTTTACTGTACTTGTTCTTTCTACCTTAGATTCAGTATAGCAGAGGACAGTAAAAATCTTCTTGAATCCAGACACTTTCCATTTTTCCTTTCCAAATAATAAAAATTAATACAAACTGCAGTAAAATACTACAATATTTTCCATGTTACTGGGTTTCCTATCTGTCTGACCATTTTTGGAAGGTACAAAAATATTGTATGAGAAACTTAAGGAACACACTCTTCGACTTCATTCATAGAAACAGTCTTGTTGATGATAATACTTAAAATGAATGTGCAAATGCTTATAGGATAGGAGCTTAAAAATACACGCAACCACAAATGGTATGTAACAGTTTGCTGTATGTAAAATTAGAATGTAGAGTAGAATGGGGACTAGGTTTAAATGAAGTGTTTTCATTATGTTCAGAGGAATTCCATGGTTCAGTTTTGCCCCCTGTGCCATACATGTTCCTTTTCATATTATCTATGAGAAGTAAAAGTCTACATATTTTTGCGGCAAAAATGATATAGAAAAATGTAATTACTTTTTAAACACACTTGCAATTATTATTGAAAAGTGATTTTTAATGAGAACAGAATGAATTATACTGTAAAATAAGAAATTCCTCATAGACCCAAATATGGTGAGAGAATTTTTTTTGTGTGTTTATTGTAAAGATTTTCTTTGCTGAAATGGAATAATCTTGAAAATACTTTTTCTGATGATACACGGAGGTGTTCATTTAGGCCGAGAAGAAATTTTGTAGAGGGTGATACTATTTTTACTTTTGTAGTTGCAGCACAAGCCTCAAAGGAAGTGCCATGTTTTACTCCTGTAATTGGAATCATCATTAGAACCCTGTTATTTAATACTTGATTATATTTCTATTATCAGGCATGAAGGTTAATGTTTATAAGATATTGTGAAAAAAAATTTGCAAAGACATTGTCAGATCTACTTGAAATTATGCATATATTCTACAGATACTTATGTTTTGTCTTCACTTTTCACTTTCAAATTCAGGCTTCATATTAGATGGCAGTAAAGATCACTTCTCCAAAAAGTTTTGAAGAAGTACAGCAAGGGCTTTCATAATACATTTTCTGCAGCTTTATGCAAAGAAGATGAGCCATCTGTAACTGATGCATCAAACTAGGACACGGTTGTGAAACCAGGGAAGACAATGATAAAATTATCAAAGCTGAATTTGCAGTGTTTTTTTTAAAAAAACTGCCCCCACTCCCTCCCACCTTCTAATGTTACAGTCTTCAGTTAGTAAATGTGTATGAAAAGACTTTTGGACTCAGTAACAGATCATTTTTGAAAGCTTTCAATCAAATTGGTATTTAAGTATTGCATCTGCTAATTGTACTTCGTCCATTTCAGAATGGACATAGACAAAATGCTCTAGTTTTGTAGGATGCAGAAGAGAAAATCTGTATGTCCATAGAAGTACTGTTGTTTTGGGCAGTTTTAATGTCTCAGTAATCCATATTCATACGAACAATGTTGGAGTACAATTGAATAGCACTGTGTATGGGAATAGGATGGAGTACCTCTGAGAGGCCCTTGGCTTGCAAATAACTTCAGTTTTTAAGGAAACCGCCTAATTTTTTAATGCAAGTGCATATATATTTCTATTTAAAAAAACAAAACCCAAACTTGCTTCATAGTCTTTCCAAAAAAGCATCATCGTATTTCAGTGAACGCTAAAAAACTTAAGAACTGAGAAAAATCTCAAATATTTGACAGTTTATCTGGAAAAAATATTAGCTAGTTGCTAAAAATACAAGTGCACTCCTTAACAATGTGCATCTTGGACAAACAGACGCATATTTTGTCATCAAGTTACTTAAGCTTCTGAAGTCAGGGCTACAACTGGGTCAGATGATAAGATGAGCACAACAGAAAAACGAAGAGTGGCTCTGATAAAAACTGATTGATTGATGTCTGGCTTCCCCACCATCACAAGCAGTTGACAGTTAGTTTGGGATCAGATGATTTGGCTTTTGCGATAGAAGATGGGGCCTGGTAGGCAAGTCTGAAGGACAAAAAGGTCGGTTTCTGTATAGTGTCAGGCAGTGCTGGGTTCCCACAAGGTGGGCTATTGGATTATGTTTTTCTTTAGTTACAAGACTTAACTTTTCATGGTCCATTGAAAGGCCAAGTAATCTGGTCAGTATTAATACAAAAAATAAGGCTGTATGTTGTGAGGTAAGGGAATGAAAACAGAGGGAGTATACCTGTTGGACAAGTGAATTACAGAAATAACTATTTTTTGCTATTTACTTTCTGTATTTACTTAAAACATCATAATTTAAAGCATTACATGATTTATGAACATTCTGATTTTAAAAAATGGTTTCCACAGTAAATTTGTCACTGCGACTGCAATGAGAGTTTTATGTTACGTATATATTGAGGGACTGTAATGAAACGTGGATAAATTAATTTCAGCTTGTGAAATACTGTTATTCTGTGAGCCATTATGTACAGGATAGCACATTGTACCTCATATACAGAAGTATGTATTTTTCACTAGATTAAGAGCAATTAGCAGAGTATACTTAAATATCATTAAAATAAACTTATGTATGTGAAGTGTATTTTTGTAAACTGGAGATTATTTATCAATCTATGACCATACCATGAACAGATGAGTGTTTATGGCATTTTCTGTGGTGGTTTTTTTTTTCTGAGCACATTTACAATTAGCACTCTCTGTGTAATAGTCACAGAAGGGAAAAAAAATGTGTAAATGGGTATCAAGACATAATAGCTTTTAAATGAAAAAGATTTTCAATGCAGCCATGAAAATGTGTACAACTGCCACAGAATTGGAATTGGGACAGCTTGGATTTGAATTTAGATTTTTGGACAGTTTGATACTCACTAGAAATCCTTTATAATGTATCGCTTTTCTCTGAGTTTTAAGGGTCACATCTCCAAAGGACAGTTGGGTCTCAGCTAATGCTGCTGGCTTAATATCAGTAAGATGAATTCTGCAAGGTGCTGTATTGCTGATAGTATAGCTGGAATGCAGTATGAAAGAACCTGTAGTGTAACCTGGAGTGCTACCAGTAATAAGTGATCAGTGTAGGCGAACTGGTGGTCATTTGAACAGTGATTAGTTATACTTCAAGAAAGGTTGTTTTCTTACTGTCTAATCTCTGGGGACCTGTTTCATTTAAGAAATAATAAAAAAATGGTCTTGTTCAAGAAATATACAGTTTTATCCTGGCTATTTTGTAAACCTCTTTTGAGGTGTATGTTAAAGGCATGTTTTAAAACACAGAACTCAAGGCCTAGGGAAGTATTTATGAATGCAGATTTAAGACGAGACTGTGGAAGTGTTTAAGAGCTTCTTCCATTCTTATTAGTATCATGGTGCATCTCTTTAGCATCACAGCTTTGTTAGGTTTTCGTATGTTACGCTGAACTCTCACAGCATTACTACAAGTGGTCTGAAATGAGTTGTAAAAGCCCATGTATAATTTGCAGATAGGGTTCAGATTTTCAGGTGCGTTTCTTTGACAAACAAGTTGCATCACAGAATAAGTAGTTCTTTTCTGAAAGTCTTGTACTGAAGTTTTGCCGGATGTAATTTTATACTTAATAAAAATGAAGAGAGCTGTATTAGACTTTCCTTCAAAATATACTTATGTCTGACCAGAAGTGGTAGCCTGCTTTGTTGCCAGTTTGGGAGTTTTACACCTCTAGGGTTCACAACTGAGACTCATTTAATTATACAAAGAGGAAAATCAGGGTTGGTGAATCAAGAAGGGGAAAAAAAAGTCACGTAGCCAAAATAACCAAGATCAGCAGTTCTTAGAAATGGAGAGTAACAATCAGCTACTTAGACCAGCTAGACTGTAATTTTTTGATTAGTCCTGCAGCTTAGGAAATCTCATTTAAGTGGGAGTGTGCTTTGGGAATGTTATGACTGGTCTGATTAATCTGACATTCATTTTGATGTTCTTTGACTGTTGGTTCAGAAGTTTTCACTGTCAAGAAAGAAGGTGAAATTCAGGTATGGAATTCTTAGGCCACCAAGTTCTTGCCAAATGTGTTTTTCAGCATCAATTGTCAGTCAAAGTGTTGTATGGCCTTTGCATTGTAAAACAAATGAGAAAAAAATTTTGGAGTGTTACTCTTGCTATGCTTAAATAGTTTTCAAGTCATGAGAGTCATTTGTGTCTTTGTACACATTAGACCACGCATTACCAGCATAAGAGAAGAATCATACCTACTTTGCACTGATGTACTTGTCTTTGAAACTGAAAACCCACTTTTGCATTCATAGAAAAATCTTTTGAGAACACGGATTCATGTGATGCCATCAGGAAAATAATTGCAGTTTTGGCTTGTATTTTATGTTTAACTTGGTACAGTTTTATGTTAATCTAGCCCCACAAGTCTTCCAGAATGCTGTTTGCTGAAGTGCTGAGTTGTGCAGTGATATGGATTTTGTTTGCAGGGATGTTAAAAAACATAAAAAATAATTGGTGAATGACTAATAACATTTATTGTTAAAATATTGATTTGTTATAAGAAAACCATTTTTAAATGCTTCACAAATCAGTTTGCTAGTCTTTATCCATTTCTTAGTGGACAGATGTTCCTGTTACTAAAAGTACCAAGATGCAGATGGTATTATTTGGCATCTTTTCAGAGGCTTCACTGTTGTTATCTGTGGTGAACTGAAAACTAAACTGATACATGATTCTTCAATGGCAGTTCATATTTGCAAGAAGTTATTTGAATAACCATCTTTGTAACAGGTCATGTCAGAAAAAAATCTCTAAAAATAAATAGTCACAAATTAAATAGAAAGTTTTGTGTGTCTGCATGTATGGAAGTGTTTTGCCTATTAATTTGAACTTGAGAACTATTTTTAGCAATATCTTTTTTAAGAATCCATTAAATCTATACTTATTTAAATAAACGTGTGTATATATGTTTCTCAATATATGTGAGAAAATAGTATTAATTGAGGCATGTAACTTGATGTATAGCAGCAATTTATTATAAAATACATTTATTTTGTTTGAAGAAAAAACATTCTGCAGGTAAAGATATTATTAATTAGCAAGTATCTTGAAATTGTGAAGTAATTATTTTTGAAATTTTCAAGTAATCTTGTATGCTGTATCTTAAACAGACCCCTTGAAACACACAAACTCTGGAAATACGACCTCCATTTCAGTAATAGAAAAATGAAAGCTTAAGTTTTAGGTTTCCTACTGTGGTCCATACTTTTCAGTCCCTGGAGTTTTTTTGATTTTGTTTGTTTGCATTAGATACTGATGCCTGATGTTAAGAGATTCTCAACACCTACAGCTCTTGCTGAAATCAGTTAATAATATGCCCTAACTAGTGCTGTCAGGAGTAGCATCCAGATTCTTTCATGCCCATTTCTGTCGTTAAGCTATACTGTTATCCTCCTTTTACAGGAAATTTCCATATGTGTTTAGTATAAATGCATTATATACCTTGGACTTTAATGTGTGTTAAAATAGCCAAGTATAGCTCTTAGAAGATTTTCCTTTCTGTCTTCCAAAAGACCTGCAGAAATACTTCATTTCAGATTAAAATCTTACTTTATAGCAAGATCATAAATAGGGGAGCGACAATGAAACCTCTGAACTTGAAGAGTATGCCGTGCCTGTTTTATTAAGCTGCTACTAATGGTGTGGAGTTTTGTCTTAGAAATAGGTTCTGTGCCTTAGATTTTAATGTTACACTGTTATAGGCACAATCATACATAGTTTATCTCCCCTAGGTTGTTATCCTAAGTTTTGAATTTTCGAACTGCTGTGCCAAAACCAGTTCCTCTTTCACACATATCAGATGTTTTACATTCTGAGTGATTTTAAGAAAAAAAAACCAACAAAGGCTAATGCCAAGTCTGATAGGGGTTTTTGCACCTTAAGGATGATGCATCTTCAGTGTATGCCTAATTGCTTTGTATAGCTCTTATTTATAATATACCAGAATGTATAACAATATAATGTTACAAAGAAAGCATGCATATGGAAAACTGGACTTCATTTATAAAGATCATGAATCATTTTCTAATAGAAGTAATATAAAACAAGACTGTAAATGAAGGGTTTTGAATTTCTGAAAATTACCTGTATAAGAAATGGACACAGAGATGAAATAAAATTGGCAGGGGTAGAAAGTTTTGCATGGAAGTGAGTCATGATGTTTGTTCTCAGCCTTTTGAAAAATAGAATGTAAGATTCAGTGAAAGTAAAATGTATGTATGGGAACTGACCTATCACACAACACTTGGTTTAGTTCTGATTGAATTATTCATAGAACAATATTTTGCCCATATGTGGTCATCTCCTTTTCTTTCATTGTTTTTAAGGTTTTCACAAAAAGTCCTGACTTTTATGCTTTAGCTTTTACATTCTAAGTTCTTCTATGTAAGATGTTGAATATTTGGTATTGTATTCTTGCTTATTTACATTACATTTCAGTTTTTGTGAAGGATGACTTGAATGCTCTTAAACATGAGAAAAGCCTCAAAAAATTTGTGAGATTTCTATCTTTTCCTAGAAGGGAAGTATGAAGAAGGAAGCACTGTTTCTTCGTTCGAGAGCAAAGAGAAAGAAATAAGTGAACCCAGGGAATTTAAGACAACATAATACCTTTTTTTTTTTTTCCTTCCTTTTCTTTCTTCTTTTGGGAGGGAATAGCATAGAACTTGTTTGTATTATATACAGGAACACTGAAAATCTGTAAGCCATAATTATTGAAAGCTTTGATAGATTTTTACATTCAAATATATTTTGATACTTGAATTATGGGATTGCATTTGTATGTGAAGTGTTAAGAAAAGTTGTAGGCACCTCTGATGTCTGTATTTTGGTGTTTAATTAAGTATTAGGCAACTTATTAGAGGAACTTCAGGAGAGTGTGTTAAATGTTCTGCATTTTCTATGAAATAATACTTGATTAGTGAAGTATGTGGAATTAATGTTTGAATTCCATTTTGTGTTACACATTAATGATGCACTGCTCATTCTAATTGTAAGTTCATGCAATGGCAAGATGTTATGCATGTGATAACCTGCATATAACAGCAAATATATATTTAGATTATTATGCCATTCCTTTTTTTTGCATTTTGATTGACTGAGTGGTTCATCCCTCGTATCTGATGGTAGTTACTTATCTGATGATAATTACTTAATCTCTATTGAAGTGGAGCAGTTGTTACTGAGTAACAGATTCACTTTTGAAATACAGCATTGATGACCTTGCTATAGGAATTATATTTTGACAGAGTAAGAGGAGGACACATTCCATACTCTGTAGACTAAAAATATCTTAATAATACATGTATGGCCTTTCCATTTTTCCTGGGCGCTTTCTGGTGTTAAAAGAAAACTACCAAGCAGCAATGGTAAGGCCATATATCCTCTATTAATGGAGAGTGATTTACAGGTTATTATTTGTGTTCTTGGCTACTAACAGGGAGTATTCTGTAGGTGGAATTTGTAGACAGACTTTGTTGCATTTTTGTGTGAAGCTTATGTGTACTTCTCTTACATTCCCTTATCATTCAGTACATAATACTAGTTTGCTCCTTTGTATTTTTCCTCTTCGAAGAACAATCAGTATCATTACCCAGTTTTTGGCAAAACTTTAAGCCACAGACTGGAAATTATCAGGCAGGTACTGTTAGAGTCTAGAATAGAACCTAGGGCCTTTAAGACCTGTTCTACCTTATGCAATACAGTTTTTGGAGTACTTTTAACCTTACTCGTCTCTCCAGTAAAGTTTGCTAGTTGTAGAAATACCTCTTAATAAAAAAGCAAGATGGAGCCTATTGCCTTGATCACATCATTCTAATAAAGAAAAGCCAGCCCAAGAAGAGATTGCTCACATTCTCATAAATATATATATAAGAAATAAATAGATCTCAGACATATATAGCTGGTCTGCCTGTACAGTTAAAGGGACTAAATGGACTCCAAAGGCCAATAGTTTGCTGAGTGAACAGAAATTATGTAAAAGTAGTGCCACATGACCCTTCCAGGATTCACTAAATGGATAATTAGGCTAAGCCTTATATATGCTTGTTGTGCCAGGCACATGGGAAGAAGTTGGTGATTGTCATTTGGGTAAATGGTATAAATTTGGGAATGGTGAATTTGGGAGAAGACCCTGGTTCTCAGTTATCCCACTTGACCTCCGAAACACTTTTTAAAATTGCCAGTAAATAGAAAGGATAGAAAAAGTGTATCTCGGTGTTCTGCTGGCTGTGACTACGGGATTGGAAATATAACTATTGTTATGTATTTATGTGTATTACCTTAAAGGAAGTACTTTTCTAACAATTGAATGGCAGTGTTTTATTAGCTTTTCTTCATTAATGTAAGTAGTAAGACCTAAATTTGTTTTATTGTCTGCAAGTTAGTTATTATTTTCCTATTTTGAAGAGTATTTCTAGAGTGAAGAACAGTCCTCCTACAAAACATTAGCAGTATCTTAGCCATTTTTCAATTGTGGTTTGTTTTGTTTTGTTTTTTAAAAAACGTATCATCAGATATAGTACCGCTGTCTCATAACAGCTGGGAAATTACAACTTTTAATTCACAATTTCTATAAATAGTTTCAGAATACTTATTTTCTAAATAAGTAACTGGAACTTTTCAGCAAAGTTGCTGAAGTTATGCCATATTGGAATCAATGGCAAATTTTCAAGAAATCGAGGACAGTCCTTCATAGTTGTGTTGTATCTGGCATTCTACCTTTGTTTTGTGTCACTAGTCACTGGAGAATGAAAAGAGCAAATAAGCTTAGTAACAAGAGTTGTTTTGGCCACCCTATTAATGACTTTAAGGGCATTGGGTTTGTGCCCTTTTTGCTTGATAGTGCTCTGTGAAAAAGATGTGAAGTGTGACTAAGAAGCAAAAACAAAACTGCAAAGTTTATTTTCCTCCCTCCTTGATTTTACTTGTTACTAGAGATGAAGGTCTTCTCGCTGCTATAAATGAACGTGAGGGCTGCATGGGGAGCTCCTGGAGTGTGGTACTGTAAAAGGTTGAATCAGATCAGCTTAAATAGGGATTTCTTAGCACTAAGGGGTCACTGATGGAGGTAAGTAAAGGGTGGCTGTTTTTTTGTGTGTGTTAGCACCTGTTTTATTTCCAGTGCTTAATAACTGATGTAAAGAGGAAACAATGACTTATTGCATTAGAGATTTAGAAAGCTCTTAAATTGCATCAGTCAGCCAAGACATACTTCAGCAAAAGAACAAAGATCAAATATGACAGTATTGGCATTTTTAAGATAACAAAAAAGGAGAAAAACAATGAGCAAAAAATCTTTCAGGACTGACTTGCATGTCTCAGGCAAAAATGACATAATTAAAATGCAGTCAGAAAGAAGCAGGTCATCAGTTTCATTGAAATCAAAGTGAATTTTTCAAGTACAATTTCATACTAAATGTTAATTTAATAATTTAATGGAGATCAGTGAAAGGTCAAGCTGGAATGCAAAGGGTTAAAATGCTGAACAGTGACCTGAACAGGGAGTTGTTGTGTCTCTGAATCCCAGACATACTTTATTAGGACAATCCAGCTGGTTTTCTATTTCTATCTCCTCATTATCAACACGCTTATGGTATGGCCTCTTCCCCCTCACTTCCAATGCCAAGAATTTGGCAGGGACACCATGTGAGGAGGTCAGAGACTGATTGAGAGGAAAAACGAAGTTGAGACGGCAGCAGAGATGCAGAAAGAGGGAGTCCAGTCGGTGAAGAGCTAAGGTTTGCTGTTTACTGTATGGAGACTACCAGCAGAAGTGTGGGGGTTTTTATTGGGTTTTTTTGTTTGTTTGTTTTGTTTTTGTGAGCGGTGATTATAGCTCTATATGAAATTAAACTACTGACACAAGGCTTGATTTTCTTCTCACTGAAAATGGTGTAAAACAAGAACAGTTAAGTGTAAGGACTTGCATATATAAAATCAGTAGAAAAATGAACAAAATTGAATCTTTGATTTCTTCATGATGTTTGGCATCTTTATATATTTTAAGAAGAAAAAACCCTGAAATCATAGTATTTTTCTTTGAAAAAGCAAAGACATAAATAGAAGCAGCATACTGTTAAATTGCTTTATGTGTTGGATCTAGCTTTCTCTGGCTGAGAGAAAAAAACAACCTCCAGCAAATGTTCAAAGGAAGGAAATGGGAGGAAAAAAGACCTTCTCACAAATTTCCATAGTTTCCATTTCAAAATACATCTATCACTGCCTTATGACACATACTTTACATCAACAGGTACATCAATTTAGTACTAATATTGATGAAACCCATTGTATGAGAGTGTTGATTAAACAGAAAAATAAATTTGAAGTTTTGTGTGCCCAAAACTATGCGTAAAGGTAGATGGAGAAAATACAGAAAGATGTTCTATAGAAGATCGATTTCTGTTGGGAACAGACCTATTTGTATTTCTTCAAGACAATATGCAGTGCTTCACTTCAGTATGATATGGATTATCTCAAAATTGATCTATGGTTAATACTGTACTAAAAAATATTTTTGGTTTTCATCCTTTTCGTGGCATTCCCCTTTCACATAACGGAAGAGTGTCTGAACGGAAAAGTGAGTTAATTTCTTATGAGTGCGGGGAGATACTGATTTTGTAGTTCTTGCATTCTTATAATTCATATGGAAACAGAGAGGGATTATGTGTCCACAAGGAGTGGCAGGATTTAATCTCAACTTCACAGAAGTCTTTGTCAGATATTTGCTTTCCAGTTTTTACACAATTAATATATATTCATTACAAATAAGATGTCGGTGGTCTCTGCATTTAAGCTGTTGTGATGAAGGCTGATGTTTGACCCTGTGTTACAGTTCCAAACTCTAGGACCAAATTATCTCGCATCCTCTGTGTTCAAACCCCAATTTACTCCTGTGGCATGTGCTATGTGCTTTAGGGGGCTGTGACCCTTAATATATGGACTGTGTGTTAAAAGAAGAATGCAACATTCCTAGGAGGCCTTGGTCCTTAGAAGTTCCAAATTTCTTGTTAAATTACGGTGGGGGAATATTGTCCTGACTAGCATACGGTCATGCATTTCTTATAAGTGCTAGTCGTGGTGATGTTTTGATTGCATGGGAAAACCTAGCACTTAATGGAAACAGAAAAGCACAATTTAGAAAAGGGGGGGGGGGAGAAGAGGGAGTGAGAGAGAGGAAGAGAGACTTAATTTGCTGAAAGGATGAAGGAAAAGAAACAAAATTCCTCTCACTGTTAAATTCAGGTACCTCCTTAATTGAACAACATGAGCACACAAGCAGGGTGCAGATAATAGACAAAGGATAAAAGAAAGGATTCACTCTGGGCTGGGATTAGAACCTGGGGCTTTCCAGATGTGAAGAATAATTTATACTCAAAGAACTTACTGTCCTAAAGGAAGGGAGAGCATTTTAGTTGAGTTATGCTGGTAAAGCTAATATTTCTGTATTCATTTGTAATTTTAAAAGTACTATTTATGCTTTTATTTTTATACTATTCACAATAAACTCATGACACTTCTGCCCCCTCATAACAGACACCTAACAATGAAGCAGCTTCAATTAAGAAGCAGAACATCAGCCTCTGGCATCTTATTCTGTTGTTCCATCTTTTTTGCTAGGGAGAATTCATTTGTTTCTTAATTAAGAAAAACACCAATAGCATGAAAAATCTGCTTATGGTACCTGAATGGTAATTAGGTGAAAGGTAAAAAAGAAACACACACATACATTCCAATAGCAGCCAAAATGAACTTGAGCTGATAAAAATGAACTAAACTACCCTTGCATAAATCGAGGCTGAGAGAAGTGTACAGTCATTATGGCTAAGACAATATGCAAACTATCTTCAAAGAAATCAAATTGCTAGAGTGTTTTCATTTGCATGTATTAACTATTAACATAATGAGGAGAAGTGACATTGGACCCGGATTGTGTGTCTGTTCGGATTGATAACTCTACCGCATCTGCAAACAGGCGCCCAAAAATCAGACTAGTAGTCAGATCAGTGTTGAACTCTGAAGTGCGTATGGTTTTTTGTTGGGGCTTTTTTGTTGTTTTGTTTGTTTGTTTGTTTGTGGTTTTTTTTGTGTGTGTTGTGTTTTTTTTAAAATATCTGGAACCCAAACCAACATGCTGGGATGTTGAATGCAAGCTATCCTTTTATTTTTATTCTTTCCAAAGGTGATCCTTCTGCTACAAGCACTTACTTCATACTTTCAAGGTACAGATACAAATTTTGAACTTTTTTCCATCATGTATATTCCCACTTATATAGCAGGATGACTGTTATTGTATGTTAATCTGGAGTTACTGAATGTTTGTGTAATTACTCAGTGATTTTTTTTGTCTTTCAAGACTGTCCTCATATATATCAAAATGTCCTACTTAAACTGTCAGTCACTGCGGTCATGAACAGAGAGAAAGCTTAATAGAACTCAGACTTTTGAGAAGTGAGTTACATGCTATTTTATGTGATTACTTAGGACAATAGCAAGCAATGTTTGTGGTAGCAGTTGTTATCTGCTTAAATATTGGGAGTATATTTAAATTGTTATATGACAGATACTATATAAGAACCTAGATAAATCTAGCACGTTCTTTGTCAGAAGAAAAAATAGAAATAATTATAAAAACTGAAAATTTTTTTCAGATTATTCATATGAGGAAAAACTAATATAAACTAAACTGAATGCAATTTTTATCATGGTTCTCTTTGCCTAAGACCTTTCCAAAAGGAAGTTATTTCTTTATATTACAGATCAAAATTATTAAAAGAATGTAGTTTTGGAAGAAGGTGAAATGGGATGGGAAGCAGGCATATGGAGTCCTTTAAAATTCAGAATTTATGATGTTTACATAACCTGGGAAAAATATTTTATAATTGTTACATTGTGTTTCTATACACACATGCAATGTTTTTGTGTAAATTATATCCTTTGCTATTCTTGTACTTTGAGACTATGACAAAATAGTAAGTGCTTTTGCATTGCTAGAAGGAGCACATACAAATTTCATCTGTGAATGTAAACCCTTCTTCCAAGAGGTGAGGGATTCCCTTGAGGTTCTTTGACTGGTGTATGCATCTGTTTCTTCACATAGCCCAGCAGTCATACTCCAGTCTGAGAGGTGAATCATGTGAAAACTTGGATTTTTGAAAAGAATATTCTTAAGGCAGCCTAGCTGTGTGGCTGAAAGTATGGGCAATATCTGTTTAACTAGTAGTTTATGTAGCAAAAAAGTCCCTCATGTTAAGAGAATTTAACATGCACAACATGTTTAAACTTCGTAGCATAACCAACTTTTTCTTTAATGAAGTAGGCATTGACCTATAATAAAGGTATTATGATAACACAAACTTCTTGCCCTTAATAGTAGCTCAGGAAACAGGTGTAACCCAAATTCTTAATTTTTAAAAAAAATTTTTTTTTTCTTTTAATGTGCTCAAATGCTCAGTAATTTCCCCATGCATTACGTGTATGTTTTTGGAAACTGAAGAATGCTGGTCACAGTTATTTTAGTTTAGGTTGCTAAATTGTTATTTTTACTTTGTAACTAAGAGATGATCAATGTAGGAACACTGAAAACAAATATTTTCTCTTTGGCACTTTGTGAAAGTTAAGAGTAGGATCCTGCACAGTCCATATGGAGGATATTCTAGTCCTGATTCTGTTTCAGCCTCAAGTCTGAGAATTAGCGTATAGTTTGCCATACCGCAACCTGTTATGCCTTTTGTCCTTGGAAGATTGGTACAGAAAAATCTCTACAGTGTAGGAGTAGATGTGAAAATGCCTGTAAGAACTTGTTGGGTGCAAATCTCCTGTAAGGGCATATTACAGAGTTCCACAGAATGGAAGACTTTGTGAAGGATAATCTGAATTTCAGATTATCTCTACCCATCCAGTTGAAATGTCTGTTTAATGCTATATTAAAATTCATTATGATAACTTTTTTACAGAGACAATCCTGATATTGTGGATCATGTTAAAAAAATAAATATGTAGAAATAAAAATTTGGTGTAGATACATTTTACTTGATATCAATATGTTTTTATTCTCTGAAGACCTTACTTGAGGGCTTTTGTTTTCTTCTGTAGCAAAGAAGATAACTTTCCAAAGAAATGAATAGTTTGTACTATGTTGTTATATTGTGTTGGGCACCTGATAATGATGTAAATATCAGGATGCAGCCAGTAATTAGATACCACAGGTGCCAGCATGTGACATGACTTCCTTTCAGTTTTGAAATAGAACTGAAATCTTAAGTATCATAATGTATATAAGAAATCTTTTATGTGTATTCACGTCATGAATAAAAGTAGATGAAAAATGTTAGCCGTATATGTTTTAAATGTACTTCCATTTTCTGTTGTTTGAAAAAAATCTGAACAAGAGCCAGATATTTCAGCTTAAAAAAGTTTACAGAATTTTGCAGATGTAAAACTGCAATGTATTTAATAATTCTAATTAGCATTAAAATTTTGGTCAAATATTCAAATTCTAATTTGCATGAAGCCACAAAGGGAAGAGTCTTCTCATTAGCTCCCTTAGGATATGGAGTGAGTAAGTGTTCATCTTTGTGTATCTGCAATTTTATTCCCCATTTTTCAAATCCAGAAATTAGATGTGTCAGAAACAGTGTGCACGTATGTGCGTGTGCCTAAACGGATGCCTATTAATATTAGGAGGATTCCAGACAGTCTACTCTGAAGAAACTAAGAAAAGTTTTAGGATCTTGTATTTCTTATTGAATTTTGAGATTGATTGTGGGGGGGATTTTTTTCCTCTCTTTCTTGTTACACTACTATAGAATCTTGAATAATTGTGTTTGTTAGCACTGGTATCCTAATCATATGGGGGATAAAAAGTTGCCATAGACATGCCCTAATTTGCAGGCTTCATTTTCTTTCAAAGGCAGAATTGTACATGAAATTGTTTATCAGTGCATTTTTGTATGTGATACAGGGATTTCAGTGATCTGGGTTTAATGAAAAGAGGCATTTAAGGCTTGCATATTCCTTAGTGCTATGCTACTGACTTAGGCAGGATTAATATACCAAAAATACTGTCTGGGAGACCAAATACAAATAGGAAAGTTCTTGGTTTTAGTCCCTACCTTTTGTTTACGAATACTACACTTGTAGATTTTATTGAAAAATGGCCTGCTTCCCATTTTGGAAGCTCTATGTTGTTTCTGTTTGTGATTTTCTGTTTTTGATGTCTGGATAGGAAGAACTGTGGAAAATGTTTAAAATCTGCCTTTTTTAAATCTGCTGCTTCCTGCAGAGATCAAAGGCCTCAATCATTTCTTTCACTAAAATGGGAGCAGCGGATGGGAGAACTGTATGGCAAAGTCTGCTGTGCCTCGTAAAACAAGAGCTTGGAGCTTGGCTTATTGGATCTATGATGTTCAAACTGGTGGTCACCCATTCATGTCTAATGATAGTCCTCTTTTCCACAGTAAGTGGCATAGCTCTGTGCTATTCAGGAAACAGTGTAATAGCATAAAGAATCCCCGTTTCCATTTACTGAAAGTAAAAAAATATTTTTATGATTTTGTAAGTCTGTTAATGTTCCTAAAATAGCACTGTAATTCAAGTAATGTGTAAGAATGATAATGGCTGTAATAATAGTCATAGAATTATTCATATTTTTATAGATGGATTTATATCCATATTAAAGAATCCCCCATGAAAAGGGAAGAAATAACCATAAATTTGTAAGCTTCAGTGAGAAGAAAGGGTCAATACTAGGTGGGAATTACCTGTTCCTTACTCCTGCATTGAATAAGAGCTCCTGAAAACAGTATGTTTATTTGGCTATGCTGTGTGATTTACTGTTGGCCCTGTATGTAATAGCAAAAAAAAGAGTAATTAATTTTCCTTACTGGGTATGATTTGCTTATAGACAAATTGTCATATGAGTCTACAGTCTAAAGTTTGAATTTTGTTTAAAATATTTTAATTTTTTTATTTTCATTTTTCTGTGGAGGAAAAGTGATGGGGTGCCCCTTAGCAAAAGTTTAAATAGTCATGGTAAAATGTGTCTGGTTTATCACAAAGAAGTGAAAATTGAATCCTATATTAATTGTATTTTTTGTAAGAAAGCTCCTCAAGGATTTCCAGGACACATTCAGCTACGCTGGCACCATTTATATACAAGCTTGCTGTGCTACTTTTGACCATTGGTGGTACGTATTTTGGGAATCTTCTGTTAATACCACCTCTCCTCCCCCAGGTTTGAATGATTTGTCAGATTATTTTTTTAAATTCCTAAATATCCTTATTGGCCAAAATTATCTGTGGTTTAGTGACAGGCACACTGGTCTTTATTGAGGTGTGTGTGGGTTTTGTTTGCTTGTTTTTTGTGGTGTGTGTTTGTTTGTTTGTTTTAATGGCTGTTAAGAAAGGATATTTCCTCTTAGGTCCTAGAGGGCCTTTCCGTGAAACTTTTGAGGACCTTTGTCCCTTTAATGTGCATTATCAGTTGCCTGTCTTCTTTTCACGATGGATGTCAGAACAAAAGTAATGCCTAGCTGTCTTGCCAAGGGATTATGCAGAACATTACTGAAGAAACCAACCAGACATTTATATATTAAAACATAAAAAAAGATTGTTGTAGTCACAAAGTTTGGCTTCTGCTTCCCCCTATCTGCACTTTCAGTGCACTCCACTGGATGTACCGTTTTGGATATCACATTGAAAAGGGGGAAAAAAAAAGAGATGTTGGAGTGGGAATGTCAGAATGGTGTATTAAGTTGAGGTGATCTTCTCAGGAATTTTTATAGGAGAATAATGATCTTAAATGATTTTTAGGCTCAGCTTCAATACTCTGTTTTGCATATCTTCTAGTAGATACTGTAACCTACAGAGAAGTCTATTGGCATAGCCCATAGACAGTATTGGATGAGACTGCTGAGGCATAGCCTGGTAGCACATGTGTTTCTCAAGGTATGAGAGGCAGTAAAGAGCCTCAATAGTTACACCATGGCAAAAATGAACTCTCCTAGTGTTCTAATTTCATTAAGATATTAAATGTATTACTTGCATAAATTTTGATTGGTTTTGACTTCCAATGTTCTTTAGAGAGTGTGACAAGAACCACTACTAGTCTATTTTGCTGTATCTTAATTTTGAAATTTAATCTCAAAGAACAAGTAATCAGTGGTTCTTCATCTGCTTAGTTCTAGGTGACTACTGCAGTGCTTACAATGCATAATGATTGTGATGACATTAGCTGAATTCTCATGGCTGACACCGGCTGCTGATCATGTAGGATGTTCTTCTAATACAATGTGCAGCTGAGATTGAAAACTGCTGCTTTTAAGAATATACTGGATGTTCTTTATGTCTTAGGGACTTAAGTGTATTTTATGTAGAATATAGTATAATTTGTCTAATTTTACTTCCACAATAAATATTGAGTAACCATCTATCTCATTGCCTTTAGGACGTAATGAAAGATGATTTTCTTTCCGATATCATTCCTGCTTGTGGTGGGGGAAAAAAATAACATTAAATTTGGGGAGTGGAAACGAAGATACAATAAAAATTATCCTGCGTGTTATTTACTTTTTTTTAAAAAATTTGTACTAGGTTGTTTAGATACATGATAAGCTTGATAGGAAACCAAAGATACTGAATTCAAATAGAATTAAGATCTCACTAAAATTGTGCTTTTAAGTTTTTCTTATAATTATTTTAGATTAGTATTTACAACTTTATACTAAAGTAGGAAAAATGAGTACTTTTTCCCAAATCCAGTGATGACAGAGCATGTTTTTAAATACCTTTCTAGTGTGGCAAATGTTAATCCTTTGAAGCACACACATGGGTCTGAATTTGGCTGAGAGCCACAAGGCATGTATCATACTTTCTGGAGATGAAAAGAGGAGGGGAAACATTGTGAGTGGTTCACAAGCAGTAGGTCCCCAGTGATACCACCATTTCCTTAAAAAATGGCTAAGCTGCATGTGCAGCTGGTTCTGGGAAGAACCAAGTGATACCCTGAGCAGTCCCTTCTGGCTCACCCTCTCCCCCATCTGGGGATTCAAGCCCACCATCAGCCTTGTGCCGGCAAACTGTGCAATTGGTCATGTATCACAGCTCTAATACGTAAGTAGTACTTGCTGTCGAAAACAAATGTATCCAAACACCCTTCTTAAGCCACTTCTGTTGTGTTCTAGTTGTAGACATGCTTTTCAAGCCTAATGATGTAAAAGCATTACACTTTTCATATCAAAGTTTTAAGAATCTGTTTTCACTGCCACAGAGAAGTATGTAAATTCAGAATATTGGAGACAATAAAGCTTGTAAAAGTGGGAGGATCACACTAGGAATGCCAAATGTTACAGTAGTTTTTGCAGAAATACGAAATTCACCTCTGTTTATTTTTGGCTTTGTTTATGGTTGTAAGATCACGTTGCATTTTCCTGGAGTAGATGAGCACATGTGCAAGGAGAAGGCTGAAATCTAATCCATCCAAATGAAATTTTGCCATCTCAAGGAAGATCTAATAAAAGACAGTAGCAGGTTTTTGGGTTGAGGTTGCAGTGCCAAGTGGCATGATAAGTCACATTTAAGTGGTTTATCAAAATGACTGAATATATTTGATAAACATATATTAATATTCCATACTTTTATCTTGCTCTTTGAGTATTAATGATCTACGATGAAAGTGTATCAAATAGTCACAAGAATTTATACCTTTGTAAATAACTAAAAGAAATAGAATGTAAACTGTCAGTTTGTAGTTGATAGAAAAAAACTACTTGAAATTGCTTCAAATATTTAAGATGTTTTTGCTAGTAAATTGGCTCCTGGCAGTAAGAATGATCTAGCTAGCAGGCTAGGTAACAGGCTACCAGCTGAAACTGGTTGGTTACCCATGCTAATCAGTGGCTGACCAATAAGCTTCAAAATGAAAGGCAAAGAGAAATTACAACAAGGTAGCTAATATTTCTTCCGATTTTTGGAGGAGGGAATGTGATTAAGATACACTAAATGGAAATCCATACAAAACCAGTCAAATTGTTAAAATATTCAAATATGCCTTACTGTAACAAGAAAGCACTGTAATATACTGAAATCAGCAATAGAACAGCTGTGTTTTAAAGGACAGTACTTTGAATGTCACTTGACAATTTGCTTTCAATTAGAAGTAATTTACAGGAAGATGCCCACAAGCTAATCTTTACAGGATAATTAAGTTCCATTTTCTTTACTTTTAATTAAAAAGCAGAAAAGATTTAGCTGATCCATAAAAAATGTTCTGTTTAAACATTCATCAGACTTCACACTCTTTTTTTTGTTATTTGTTGTAGCAGATGTTATCAAAACTGCAGTCTGCTCTGTTTTAAACCCAGTATATTTGGGAAGTGAAACACGAGTTGCAATAGGCGTGTACAGCTGAGGTATGATCATTTAGCTTCTCTGTATTTGAATAGCTCTAAAATGATATCCATACTCTGGGCTTTAATCTTGCTCCTTCCATTGCTTGCCATTGTGGTGAAAGAAAGCGAAGCAGATGAACAGCTCTGTGGATGCTAATAGTATTTTCCTCTTGCTTTTCTTGTTAATTTCCTAATGCCATTAAAACCTGAAGTCTGAATGTAAAGATGAAACCAAGTATCTTTGCTGTTAAATTTGCATGTTAGCAAAGTTTTCTGCACGCCTTTAGAATCGATGAAAAGGAGATAAAATAAATTCCTTTGCTGATTTCACATTGAATGGAAAAAAAAAAAAAGTGCAGTGCATGTGTGAATGTCTAAACACTCAAATAGCTATACTGGAATGAGTTAGTGCTAAGTTTTTAAGGAGGGAAGATGTATCTGTTTCTCCCAGATACTTCCTCATCATCTTTGCAGATTTTCAGAAATGAAAGAAAATTTAGTTCTAGAGTTTAAATTTGTCCTTTTAAAGTAGATTCATACAGTGGAAAAAATTACACAATGAGGACTTGTTTAATTTTAAATTGATGGCAGACTGCGTGCTGTGAAAAATTCTACATACAAAACCGAAGGTCTAATACTTTTTTGAAGTGTGAGATCTAATTATTTGTTATACTGGCATAGGCCCAGTTACTTCAATGAACATGTAAGACTTTATCTAACAGGGCCATGATGTTAACAAATATACCTGAATACTTGTATTAAGCCTGAAGTATACTCTTCATGAATGTTTAACTCGGAACTAAGTTGGTGATTATTTTCCATAATCATTTTGCAGCTGAGAATAAAACCATAGAATCATAGGATGTTTTATGTTGAAAGGGACCTTCAGAGATCATTTAGTTCAACCTCCCACTCAAACCAGAACCCATTTAGATCAGATTCCCAGTCATGTTTTTAAATATCTAGAAGGATAGAGAGTCCACAACCTCTCTTAGCAACCAGTTCTACAGTTTGACTACCATCATTGTTGACTCTTTTTCCCTAATATTTAATCAAAATTTCCTTTGCTGTGTCTTGTGTCCATTGCCTCTTATCCTGTCTCTGCACACCTCCAAGGCGAGTATGGCTGTGTCTCCTCTGTACCCTCCTATTAGGTATTTAAAGTCAGCACGAAGAATTCTTCCTAAAACTGGACATCCCGGCTCTCTTGACCTTCCCTTGCTGTAGCCCCTTGGCAGTTGTGTGGTCCTCTGCCAGACTCACTCCAGAAGAGTCTATGTCTGTCTCCTACTGGAGAGCCCCAGAGTGGACGTAGTACTTAAGATGTGGTCGCACTGTTACTGAATAGAGGGAAATAATCACCTCAGCCTGCTGTCTAGACTCTTGCTTATGTCCAAGGATGTGGGTGGCATTCGCTGCTGCAGGGGCACACTGCTGATTCATGCTCTCTTTGTTCATCAGGACTGCTGGGTCTTTTGTAGCAAAGCTGTTTTTCAGTACATTGGTGCCCAGTCTGTACTGGTACATGAGATTAATCTGTCCCAAATGCAGAATTTAGGATCTGACTTTATTCAACTTCGTATTTCTGACAACCCACTTCTTGAGGCCTCCTCTGAGTAGCAGCCTTGCCCTCCACTGTCTTAGCAGCTCCTACCAATTTGATACCATTTCAAACATTTTGAGGGGCACTCTGTCCTTTTGTTCAGACTGTTAATGAAGATATTAAGCCATATTGACCTGAGGGATACCTTTAAGAGATGGACTCCAGTTGGGTTTGATGACAACCCTTTTAAACCTGGTGATCTAGCCGGCTTTCATTTACTTTATAAGACCACAAGTGCAACCGGTATGTTATGAGGTAAATATTCTTAAAAGGTTGTTAGCTTTTGAAAATAAAGGTATTTTATGTATTTTTTTTCTATAAATGAATACTAGAATTACAATATCCACACACACTGAATTGTTCTGAGTTGCAATTACAGAATTAAAAGTTTCTAGTTCTAGATTTGCTCTTGAGTTAGCAGTTAGATCAACAAGGGCTTTCTAAATGCTTATGGATTTAAACACAATGCCTTTCTACATAGACTTGGCGTGATTAAAAATACGATAGAACAGTTTTTGATGAAGTCAAGAGCAGTTAACATTGTCTGTAAAGAACATAGAACCAAATTCCCAGAAATCATCCTCAAAATGAGCTTTTTGAGAATTTAATGTTAAGATCTGTCTTGCTTAGAGCAAATCGCTTACCTTTTTAAGCTGTGCTAGTGCATAGCTTCTTGTTTGTACATAGATGCATTTTTAGGAAACATTTAATACAAGCTATCCAAACGACTTCAGCTATCTTTTTCTCCAGTTTTAACAGATTTTTACAATTGTAACTTATAATTTCCCTCTACAAAATTCTTTGTAGCATCATGAAGAGGCAGAAGGAAGTGAGAGAGTAATTTGTTGTTGTAATTTGGATGTTTGTCATTATTTTATAAATGTGTAAGCATGTTTGCTTTCATCAAAAGGCATATGGAAAAATGAGGATACTCTTATGAGTCACATTTAAAAAAGGCTAGAGGACTGTATGGAAATAGATCTGAACACGTGCTTGTTCACAGACGAGTCACTTCATATGCAGTTAAGTAGATGATTTATGGTCACTCTCAGTGTAAGAGTCTAGCTATCTAACTGTTTGGCATCCAAGATAAGCTAATTATTTAGGTTCCTCTGTGGGAAGGGAAATAAATAATTTTAGAGGGTCATTCATTCTTTCACTTTTGCACCCTACTTCAAGGGTTACTTTAAACTGGCATGCTACTGAGAAAGGCAGTGATGACCTCTTTCTTTTGGCTGTCAGTTCTTAGGCTGTTCACATATGGCACAAATGTTTGTGTGCCCATAGAGTGAACTGGAGGAAGGAACTGTTCGAAGTGAAAACCAGCTTCTTTCCCCATCCCCCATGGTTCAATTTTAATTCAAATCAATTTCTTTATCTAGTTCACCTGATGGCCACACAAATACTTCTGCTAATCCAACAAGGAAGGCAGTGTGACTATAAGAGCAAGCAGAAGGGTAGGATAGCCTCTTTTGGGAATGCAGCCTGCTAGCGTTGGCATAAGGAGATAATAACACTACACTGCTAGACAGCTGTTTTAGGATGGAATCACTCTGTGATACTCAAAAAATATGCTCTGCTTTGTTTAAAGTGGTAGGTAGTGATGTGTAATTAGTGTAGCAGATATATTGGTTGCTCATTGCTTATACTAATACTGCAAAAGGCAGAATACTATCTGTCTTGAATGAGAGTTTTGTATGAGATACAGCTGCAGTATTTTTTTCCTTATATGCCTTAGAGCCTCTTTACTTATGTATATACTTATGTAAGTAAACTTTCTGTGGATACTTGTCTTAAAGATACTCTGATTTTTTCCTCAAGAGTAAAGAATACAGACTTGAACTCAGATTAGTGTAAGAAATTATATTCTTTAAATATTTGCTTTAGAAAGGTAGAACTAGATAGAACTGAACTGTTAAGTCTTTGTCTGTGATACTAGTTGCCTTTGATTGTAAAAACTCGTAAATACAATACCGTTGCTTTTCTGTGTTTGACTCTATAGAAAATTTGGTTATATAATGTATTCATGCTACATTTGGTTACTTTTTAGTAACTGGATAACATCAGTGAAGCTTAACACTATAGGGGATTCAGTCATAGTCTTGAGATGTGAGTCTTGATGAATAATTTGAGCTATATTCTGATCCTTTAATACTGTGAATATAATTTGGGTTGAAGTGTTCCCAGTCACTTCATTAGTGAAGTTCATATGATTTGCCTTGATGGACAGGGAAAACATGATGATTTGCAAAACTATAAACAAAATAGTAAAACATTTTCCTGCTTTGAATCCAGAAAGTTGAAGATAGTCTATTTTATATTCTTAATTTTCACTAAAATATGTTAAAATTTCATTGATGTGCTACTGAAAAGTCATTTCAGGATGACATTTTAGCATTATGACTGTAGCATAGTTGCCTGAATTTCTCTGCAGAGCAACTTTCCCATTTAAAAAAACATAGAAACACAGGGTGGTTTGGGTTGGAAGGGACCTTAAAGATCATCTAGTTAAAACCCCCCTGCCATGGGCAGGGACAACTTCCACTAGACCATGTTGCTTAAAGCCCCATCCATCCTGGCCTTGGACACTTCCAGGCATGGGGCATCCACAGGCTCTCTGGGCAACCTGTTACAGTGCCTCACCACCCTCACCAACCATGAAGTTCTTCCTTACATCTCATCTAAATCTATCCTCTTTCAGTTTAAAGCCATTACCCCTTGTCCTACTACTGCATGCCCTTGTAAAAAGTCTGTCTCCAGCTTTCTTGTAGGCCCCCTTTAGGTACTGGAAGGCAGCTATAAGGTCTCCCCAGAGCCTTCTTTTCTCCAGGCTGAACAACCCCAACTCTCTGAGCCTGTCTTCATAGGAGAGGTTCTCCAGCCCTCTGATCATCTTTGTGGCCCTCCTCTGGGCTTGCTTCATCAGGTCCATGTCCTTCTTATGTTGAGGGACCCAGAGCTGAATGCAGTACTCCAGGTGGGGTCTCACAAGAGTGGAGTAGAGGGGCACAATCACCTCCTTTGACCTGCTGGTCACACTTCTTTTGATGCAGCCCAGGATATGGTTGACTTTCTGGGCTGCAAATGCACATTGCCAGATAATGTTGAGCTTCTCGTCAGCCAACACCCTGAAGTCCTTCTCCTCATGGGTGCTCTCAGTCCATTCTCTGCTCAGTCTGTATTTGTGCTTAGCATTGCCCCGACCCATGTGCAGGACCTTGCACTTGGCCTTGTTGAACGTCATGAAGTTCACACCTCTCAAGTCTGTCAAGGTCCCTCTGGATGGCATCCCTTCCCACCAGCGTGTCGACTGTAGCACACAGCTTGGTGTCATTGGCAAACTTGCTTGTATTTATTTCGCTTGTATTTTTCCCTCAACTTTACTTAGCTTCAGTGATTTGCACTTAGTCTTGTAAATCCAAAAATACTGTCAAATCAAGAAGCAAAATACTAATTCAATTCTTTCACATAAATGTCAACTCAACTGATAATTTCAATTTTTTGTGTTTCTACTGCTTTTCCTTCCACTGTCAATATTAGATCAGAAATTTCAGGTTTGTGATGATGCATGTGTCTCTCCTGTGTTTCATTATGAGGGTCACATGTGTTCTTATGCAATTAAAATAACTCCTTCAGAAAAAAAATGCTGAGAAAAAACTATGAAGTCATTACTCATATAATAACTTTTCATCCTTTTCTTAAATATACTTTATGTAGTATTTTAAAATTATGGTGCAAATTGGCTGGAAACATGACTTGCCTACTTTAGGGAGGAGGGAGGAAAGGGTGCTAATGGAGTTCAGACAAGCAGTAATTAGCTAGGCCAATAAATAGGACAATTTAATAAATGATTTATAGCAAGAAAGAGTAAGATATATAACAAATAATTATGGGATTTTTGTACTTAAATTATGAGCAGAAGGCCAAGGTGTAGGCAGGGGAAAGTGTCTCAGAAGAAATGTTGTATGGTTTTATATTAGGTATAATTTGATATTAAATGATATTGTAATAACTAATATTATTTAGTAGTTAAAATATTAAGCCCATGTGTCTGAGAATATTATAGTATTCTAAAAATCGTATTTCACAAAACCAAATGCAGTTAATCTTAAGCATTGAGAAATGTGCAGATTTGACATGTAGTAGGCATTTAGTGAGTCTGTGAGAATCCAGATGGCTGAGGAGGGACTGGAAACATTTTACAATAATAGTTACCTCTTTTGTGTAATATTCAGCCATTTCACCTTAGACTTCCTTTGCTTTAGAAATTTTTATGAATGCAGAAAAGCAGTCAGAAAAATTCTGTATATGTATGAAGAATGGGGAAATGACATGAGAAAAGGGGAGAAAAGAAGCTCTCTGGAGAAGTGAAGTAGTCTGCATGTAGCTTAAGGAAATGCAGCATCATCTAATGGAAAGACAGGACAATTGTTTGGGGAAGTTGCAGTTCATTTTCACCTGGTCTACAAACTGTTGCTATTGCTTCTCAAATTTCATTATTCAGCTGCAGCTAAAAATATAACTCAGAGTAATTTATTTATTATTGTAGTTACTGCAATATTTATACCCAAGGGAGGGAAGAGATGCTCCCATGGAGTGTGGTGTATACCTGGATGTGCTGTGGTTACTTTCTTCAAATCTCTTATAATGGATTAGGCATATCTAACCTCTCCTACTGAATGAGTGTCAATCCAATACCTGCTACTGAATAGCTGTCTTGTACAACCAAAGTACTTAAGCATTTTGGGGAAGTGGGTCATCTTATCTAGTGTTAACCATCCAAAAGGTAAGCAACTAGCTAGTTGTCTAAGCTTTCCTTAGCAATCATGGTGGTGGGCGCTTCCTGGGAACTGAATTCTGCCATGATAATGTAGATGTCCAAGAAGAGATGGGATGATCTAAAATAAAGTGGATTAGATTAGACATCTGATTTATAGGTGCTTAAAATTAGGTAACATGAAACCTTCTTTTGCATAATAGTTGAGCACATATTTTAGATTTTAGAAGGAATTAAGAGAAGGATAAGTCAATGCTGGATGCGTGTAACTGTACCTGTAATTTCTAAAAGTTATAGTTTGCTAGCCTTACTCTCCTTTACAGTATTTACCAGAAGTTAAACACTGGTATCAGAAGACAGAGCAAATTCTTACATAGAAATTCACTTGCTTCAACCAATGATAGATAGTCTAATGCACCTAACCCCCCACCCCCAAGCTGCAGCTAACTTTATTTTACCCTTTATACCACACAGTAAACATTTCTTTTCATAAGAAAAGATTCACATGTTTGATGGTTGATTTAAATGTATTTTTCTCACCTCAGTTTGTCATACTTACATTTTCCTAAGTACTTAATTTCAAATTTCATCAGGACAAGACAAACATTCCTATTTCAAAAGTACCTATTTAAGCTAGGACTGGTTTTAAAACAAACATTAACCAACAATTTTTACAACTTTTATAAAAAGATCCATTGAATATTTTTGTGAAAATTAACAAAATTTTACAGAAGTTAAAATTTTAATTTTTTATTTTTATTTAATTTTTAACTATTTTAAAATAGTTCTACTTTGTGACATATACCTTTTTGAGTTTATACCTGTAATATTTGGACATAAATGAGAAAAAGTATTACAACCCAAAACTCTGGTATAATCTCTTAAATGAGTATTTAAGAATATTTTATAAAATGGCAATTCTTCTAATACTCTAAAATATTTTTGCTTTATTGACATTGTAGTGCAGTGTTCATTTGTTTATATTAGTAGAGTAAGGCATATTGTTGCTCCATAGATGTCAAAAGGGTTATAAAAGTTCTTCTAGACCTGTAGGAGGTATCCATGTTTAAACTGCATTAACATGACATATGTTAGTGTAATTCATACATGTATATATACACATTCTGAAGGAAAAGTTACACTGAGGGCTGAATATCCAATTTCAAAGCAGCAGTACTCCTGATCTTCTCATTTTGAATATGAGTGCAAAAAGGAATTTGTTTTATTTATGTAGCACCTTTCATTACCATCACAAACCTTGAGGCACCATATAAGACAATAAAATCAAACGTGATAAAATAAAATACAAAACAAAGTCCCCGGGATTTTCAAATGGGAAAGAAGTTCAAAGGAAAGTGAATGTATTCCTACCTTGTAAATTCTAGAAAAAAGTTGATGTTTTTAAAAAGTGAAATTAAATAGTTTTTAGGAAAGAGCAGTCTCAGTACTTTAGTACATTCCCTTTGGCAGCTTCCTGTGCAGTTACAAAATTTGTAAATACTGAGTGTTACCTAAATGATAATATCTATCAGAATTCAACATTCAGTTATACTCAAGTGCGTGAACCTGAAGGCTTTAGAATTCATCAGAAGGGGATATCTAAACTCACCGTTATGTTTAGGCTTACCCTTTAAGGAACACAAGGTGGACATAATATGATGACAGTAGCCACAAAGTGCAATTGGGGGATGAGACAAGAGCGGACTCAAAACCCAAATCACCCAAGATGCACAGCTCTCTTGGTGAACAGTTGTTTGAAAGTCAGACTAAACTGACATCATTCATCTCTAGTTCCAAATCAAAACTTTCAGGGGGATAGGCACTAAATAAGAACATACCTCTTCACAGGGTGACCACTATCTAAAAACTGTTTTACAAGCCTTCAGCTATGGCCTTTTCAAAGCCTTGAAGAGATCTGTTTCAATCAGCATATCTTACTGTGGTGTATGTCCTTAAAGATGGGGGAAAAAGTCAGGAAAAATGGCACATGGTCAAAATTTAGAACACTTTTGGTACTATAATTTAGAGGTGGTAGGAATTCTTTTATTACCAGTATTACAAGATGCCCTCTTGATTCAGTAAGTATGTTAGATTTGGAAAAAAACTTACGCAAATGTGTAAAATGTACCCAAGAATCTTCCTCCCATCCTCCCCCCTCCCCCAGGAAGTCTGAATCTGACATCTTTGTGCCTATGAGAGAAGAGTACGTTTTTTTTTTTGTTACAGATAGCCTAGTCTAAGCTCAAACAATCTCTAACGTGCTGTGGCCTATTAGTAAGAGGTAAATATATGCAATATTTGATATTAATAGTTACTGTTGTGTGACAGCATTAGGCTGTCATGAAGCTATATAGACCTGTTTTTTAAAACATAAGTTGAAGAAAATAGACGAAATTTTTACAGAGGCATTTACATGGCTTAGGTCCAAATGATTACTCTGATTTTTCCTGTGTAGATCTCTCTTCTTTCCTTGTAGGGGAGAATTCTGCAATTTCTGCAACTTCACAGCCACCAACACAATGATAGATATAGCTGCCTAGTATGTAGTACAGAATGTGCCAATTATCACATGGGAATTTACAGACTGAGTTTGCTTAGATAGGCCCACAGGTGGTTAATTAGGTAATTGGTGAATAGGCAAGCAGGGCAATATATTTTCTTAGGTGTCTCCTTGTTACACAACAGCTATTAAAATGTGGAAAACCGTTCCTCCTCCTAAAAGGTACAATCCCACAGACCTTTTCTTCCAGGAAGGTGTGCAACTACTAGATGATGGAGGTGCCTCTGTACTAAATCCTGTGTCCTACTTTCTAGGACAGTCTGGGAGATAAGAGGTGTTGGTTATAAACTTAGGAGATCACACATCTTGTTTCTTTCTTACTCTGGGCTTAGTCCTCTTCCCACTATGTCATTTCATAAATGGGCAAAGTGGAAATGGTCTTTGTTCGTCTTGTGTTTTTGGCTATATCCACCATATTTTTCCCAGATTTGTTATAATTGATTCATGCTAGATATACTCAGGTCAGGCTCTTTACCTGGAGGAATATTTGGCTGGAGACTCGTAATTCTTTTTAGGCATAAAATAAACAATTGAGCTGTTCAGCTATGCCAAGGTGGAGGCAGTCCTCAAAATGTGCAAAAGCAAAAATTTAGGGAATAAACTTTTCTGTTACTGTAGCTTTCAAAAGCCCAGAAAGCTAGGTTGAAGCGTTGAGGGTCACAGTTTTCAGTGTAAGAGTCTGAATGCTGTGCAAGTGCCATATTTGGTCCTAATTTCCCTTTTGGATCTGGGCCTCCTGTGCTTGAAGTAGACTTTTTGCCTAGACTCATTGACAGATGCCTTCAAAAACCACTCCCTAGCATTCATACATCTCATCAGTTGTGTGTGATTGGTTTAAAGGCCAGAGACTTACCTTTGGTCCTGAAGTCCTGTAGCATCGACTGCCTTGTGACCATACTGTTTAGGACTAAGCCCCTCTATAGCAAGTATTGTCTTAAGGAGAGCTAGATGGAGTGATCAAAACAGAATCAGGAAGCGAGATTTCAGTTCAGCAGTGTTAGTGACCATAGATCCAGCCTTCCTGGATCACTTCCTGCTTACCTTATGTTTACTGGAGTAGTTGTAGGTTTGATTTAGGTTCCATATTCACTGACAGCTGAAGACCTAAGCGGATTCTCAACAGTAAACCCACACCTACTAACCAGATTATGAACATACTTGTTTTTCTTTTGGCAACAGTCAAGCTTGACTATAGAAGCTTTCACGTGAGGTCATCTCTGCTGCTTCTCATCTTTAGCTTGCCTCTTTCTTAAAAATATTTGGACCTTAACCAAAGATGTGAATTTAAGCATGGCAAGCCTGTCAGTCTGCAGATTACTGCATATTCTGTGCTAATGGAAATTGCACATCTTTTATGAAAGAATTGGGATTGTCATCAAATACAGTTGTAAACTGAGCCAGTATGCCTTTCATTAGGGTAGGCAAGTAGTAACTCCAGTGGTCTGGTCAGAGTCCTCAATAAATAGTTTCTACTTTCTCTTTCAGGTGTCACTGATACAGAATTTTTCACTCTATAGTATACAGTTAGGAAGATTTGCTACTCTACAGAAACTATGTTTTATTCTCAGTAACGCATTCTGGTATATTTTGTTAGAGTTAAATTTAGGAAGTTCTATTAAGATGAAACATGCAATGCATATCAACTATCTATGGAAGACAGTTACCTTCATCTTTGAAGTGGAGGAACAGAAGCAAAGTTTAGGCTTAAAGTTGTATATAGATTACTTACTAGATAAAAAAAGTATTGCTGATAGCTGTTGTGGAAGAATACTTTTGGTGACTAGAATCTCATGAGTGTTTGGGATTTTCATCAACCATCAACATCAGTACATTCTCTTTTAAAGCCAGGTTAAACCAGGTGATCTGAAGGAAATGGATTAGTTAATTCCTTGTATTAAAGACATATATATATTCCATAGTATTTACAGCTGAAAATAAAACATATATTACAGAAATCTAGATTTTTATTTTAATATCTAAACAAGATGTAAAGAAAATAGTGCTTTACAGTCTCCTCATGTTTTAAACTTGAAACGTGAACATTTTCTTCTGGTTTTAGCTTCACATCTAAATTTTGACCTGTATAAATTTTGACATATGTGTAATCTCTTAAGTTTTCAGACAAAAATAAAGTGCAATAAACACTGTACCTGGAAAATGGAAATCACAGTCAAGTAAATTGGCATGCACAACTGTTTTTGGGCAAGGAGAATTAGCTCTACTAAGTGGTATTTTTATTGGTAAAGTCTAGAAAATGTTAGGTTTTGGCATAGTGATGTTTTATTAATGAGATATTTTTCTGCTCTATTATGAGACTTGCAGTGGGCAACAATTTCACCTTGTGCTGAATGCTAGAATTTGCAGACAAGCAATCAGGTCTTTTTCACTGTTCATGCGTCTAGTTGTTAATTTAAAAATTGAGGCATATCCTTTAAATGTTTACTTTAAAAAAAAAAAAGTTAAGAACTGATTGGCCTTAATGCATACCATATATTTGGGTACCTGGTGATAAAATAAAATTCTGTCCTGCAGGGGACAGAAAAATTGTTAAATATCAGGTAGAGTGAATAGGAATTACTAAAATTACTCATATATAGTGAAATTTAGTAAAAGGGACCATAATTGTAAACTAGACAATTTTTTTGCCTCAGTTTGTATCTAGTGAACTTTTGAAGTAAGTTACTGTGGGCTTCGGTGGGTGTAACTGTTGGCAGAATCTGATCAAAGTGCCATTACTTGTACTCTCAATTAATTGCGCTCTTGATTAACTGCATCTGAAGAAATAAAGGCTAGGTTCAAAATCACTTCTGAAATGGCTGTGGTTTGCTTCTAGTCTTACATGGCCATGTATTTATAATTAGCAGACACTTCACATTTATCATGTGTTGTATTAAGATTTTATACTTGCCTTTCTAGAGTTAAAATTAAAATTTTGATCACTTTTTTCTTAAAGCAAAGCTTCATGAAAAGGCCCAAAGGTTTGAATTAGGAGCAGTTATAGCTTCTGTCCCTGGCTTAATTGTAACTTAGTTGATTAGCAAGTACTTTGTGACAGGCAGTAAATTTCCATAGGTTGATGTTGCAGGGCTTACCTATCAAACACAAATGACCTAGAGGGCTAGTACCTGACTGCTTCCTCTGACAGCATTTGTAGACAGGCTTTATTGTAGATTAGGACTCTTCACTTTCAGAGCTTAACAAGCAGCTGTGGGCCTAATCGTGAAGCTGAGTAGAGACAAGGGACAAACATTTGTACTCCTGTCCTTTCACGAACAGAGGCCAAAATGCAATTTATACTCTGGTCTTGAAAGCTGTATCCAGTTCTCGTGGTGTTTGCTCAGTTTCTGACTTTCATGAATGAATTGGAATTTTCTCTGGGATGCTCAAAGACTGCTCTGTTCTGTCAGAAGAGATAATGAAGAGCTTTAATATTAATGGTGAGACAATGATTCTGACAAACTTACTTTTATACTTTGCTGAAGAAAAATGATAAAATGATTGTATCTGCAAATTGAGTAGACTCTGATGAACGAAATTTTGAACAGGTGAAGCCTGCTGATTCCAGAACTGCTGAACAATCAGCCAGAAATGTGTGATGCATTATCATGTGATCTTATTGGTTTGGATCATTATTGGTTGATATCTTTTTTGATGGCCAACTTGGTTAATTCTTACTGTGATAAAAACACAAAACTTGCTAAGAGCATCTGAAGTGATTGAAAATATTGCCTCTGCTTCAGGCAGCATTAGGTCTGGTTGTAATAAATATGAGTATTTACAGGGTAAGTCAATTGTGTGATTCAGCACACATTTTAAAAATTCAGGAAATACCAATCAACCATAAATATACTTTACCTGCTGTTTCTCAGATTGGTGAATGAACATGTAGTTGGAAAATGTCCATTTTTCTTACTGCACTGTAATTTACGGCTTTTAGTGTACCCTGTTGCTATTACATAATATTTTCTAGCTCAGAGTGGAAAGTACTAATAAGTCTTTGCATTTCTCTAATATGTTATCCAGTGTCAAAGTACTTAAAAGCATTAATTGATTAAAGCTTGCTATGTGTCTATGGGATTGGTAGAGACTCCCATCACTTAGTAGAAGAGTTGTTTACAGAGAGGTTGCAAGCACAGATATCATTCCAGATGTGTTCCTTCTATGAAGCCTTCTCCCTTGCAATATGTTCTGTGCCTGCCAAGTTCCTTACAGATTGGCACCTCATTCTTTTTCTTTTTATCTTTTTTTAAAAATAATTTTCAGCATTTACAGTGTGGTACAAGTATTATCAGTAGATGGTTCCTTTTAAGGACTGAAGCACTGAAGGTACCAAGTACAGGTGTCAGAGTTTTAAAAATGTAGGTATCTGGCTTAGCAGGTTACTCTGAGTACCTGTGTTAAATATTTTAGCCCCATTCATCCCTGCAGTCTGCAGGGAGACCTCTGTTCCTTCAGAGGGCGATTCATTACTCTCACACTGAGGTTGGAGAAAGATGCAGTACCTTGTAGGTACCACAGAACCACTTCTGAGCTCCATGGAGGTGTCATGAGGCTTGAGGCAGGTGCCACACACTACGCCCTTCGCTCCTTGGAGGACCAGGCTGAATTCTCTTCGGAGACTAGTGACTTAGCTGAGTGTATCTGTCCTCTATCAACTGACTGCTCTAATCAGGAGGTGAGAACAGTTTTTGCTAGATGTCTTGAGGTCCCATTACACTTCCAATCTTGCCTAAAATTTGGTCACCCGAGAAGCTGGAATCATTTTACTTTGATAATAACATAGCCCATTTGGTACATCTTGAGATGCAGATCAGTGAAACTGAGGCATTGTTTTACATTAGTAGACTTTCTGCTATTCTACAGAGGCAGATACATATAACTGTTATTTTGGGTTTTACACTTCATGCTTTGTTTATCTGCCTTCAGTAAATGATTTCCCTGGGCAATATCTTATCCTTACATCATATTTCTAGTATCTCAGTAGCATATGTTGTACCCACTGGAGCACACTCAGTGGTAATGTCTTCATGATGCTTTCTAATGTCTTGTCATCAAATTGTACATCCATCTTGTGCTTAAAGATAAACAGATAGAATTTCTGTAATCGAAAGAGCACAGCCACAGCTCTTGTTCTGTGTGAGAGTAGCTCTAAGAACACTGGCTTTCTGTGTCTCTCAAGACCTTACTATTAAATCCTATGAGCTTTGGATCAATCATACTTATTAACTACACCAAGAATTCTGCTTTGGCTCTGTAAGGTCATGTAGGATTGATCAGTAAGTTGTAGCTGATTTTTCAAAACTGTAGCAAGCTGTATTGCTCTTTCCAGGTTTAGTGAGCTTATTGTTGGGAATGCTTACTGTTTAAAGGAAGGTGAATTATAACCAAAGTATTTCAACAAACAAATAATTTCATGTTTTAGAAATCCAGGCTAGGTGTCCTGGCTCCTGAAGTCCTGCCCTAAAACACACTGCAGTAAACAGTAACTAAGGTATTGCAGGATTTGCTGCTGATGTCAGTGAGAACTTATTTCTTTTGATTTTCTTTAAACTTCTGTAGTCCTGAAAAAATGTTATATGACTGAAAGCAGAAAATAGGCTCCTCCAGTGTTCCTTTATAAGCAACTTTGTCTCTTACTGTTATTACAGATAAATAACTAATACAGATTATATTTAACAACTACAATTAAGTAGAATTTTTATGGAAAATTATATATGTAATGTTTTCATGTGATGAAATAGGTATAAATGGCTGAATCATTGCAGCTGCAAAGCATCACATAGTAACACAAATAAGGAAAAATGTTATTTAACAGTGAAACCCTAGTGTCACTGGTTACCTCTGCAATAACATGTTAGATTCCCAGAAGTGAGACCTATACTTTGAAATAGAGCTTTGAAGCATAGAAGCTTGGCTCAAAGCGTAGATTCAAATTTAGATGAGTGTCTGTACTGTGTATCCAAGCTTCAGTCTTGAATTACAAGCTGCAGCTGTTTGGCTGAAGAGTTAACAAAACATGTGTTAGATAGTCATGTATTGACCAACACAGTTCCATAGGTAGAATTTTGTATGTATTTTTCCAAGAAGTGAACAGTCTGCTGTGCTTTAAACTGTAATATCTGGTTGAAGATTTATTTTGTAGCAAACAAAATAGGGCAAAGTCAGTTCAAACAGTGGTAATGGTATGCCAGTGTATGTAAAAAATATACATACAGGATCGTAAATAATAATAATAATTACAAAAAACAGTTTTATGTAGGTAAGCAGTGACAAGTGTATTGTAGAAGTGAATTATAACATTTAATCTCAGGTCCTGAGGAAGTTCTGACTTTCATGCCTATGAATATCTTTTTATAATTATTTCATTGCTCCTGTGGATGACGAGTTAAAGATTAGAGTTTCCTATGGAAAGTCCAGTCAGGGAAGTCTGATTATAAGAGGAGATTGTGAGAATTGCACTTTTATTATTTGGGAGTTAGGACAGATTTTGATACTGGTTGGATATTTTAAGTTTATTTTTAAAATTGTGCTTAATATTATTAATTACAGTAAGAACACACATAGTAATGAGATGCATAGGTCTTTGTGATCAATTTTATGGTTATATTTGATGGAGTAGGCATTACTATTCTGATCGTAAAAAAATAATTTAAAAATCCCCTCAAGACTACAAATAATAGTATACTAAAAGTCAAATTTCCTTGGAAATAGGAGACACCATTGAAGCAAGATCTTTAATTTACAATTTTGTTCTTTCTTGCCTGAATTCAACTTCCTGTGCAGTCTGGATTGTCATTCCCTGGCATGTTGGTTGGAAATAGAAATATTTGAAGAGATCGAGTGAATATACTTCAACAGAATAAATACAGATGCTTTGCATTTGTTCATAAGAGACTGTCCTCTTCAGCAACAGTTGTGGTATGGCTGAATGAAATTGAGGCTACTAGAAGCTACCAGCTGATATTAGAGACTTCCCCATTTAGATTCTTAAATAGCTCATTGAGAAAATAGAGGTTATATTTAGTAAGGAAAATAATTCAAAGCAATGGGTTCTTCAGCAAAAGGTGACTTAGTGGGTATTTCAGGAGTGGTGCAACTCTTACGCAGAACTGTGTATGCCCTCCCTTAGAAAGTGTCTGATGTCCCCTCAAAATGCAGATCAGCCAGGTGGCAGTGTGATAGTGTGTCCTTAGCTGCCATAACTTCCTTTTCTTGGCTTCTTGTTCTTGACGATCAATGAAATCACACTGGATACAGGAATCTTCACTGTAAAATTCTAAGAAGACATTTGTTTGCATTAGGAGGTTGTATGATTCAGAGGTCAGAAGAAGTCTTAACAAAGCAATTTATAGTTTATAAATTACAGTAAATTATAGACTTTACTGTCTCAGACAGACAAGAAATAAATATACTTTTATTGTTTTCAGATAGGGAATTAATTTTTTGTACAAAAGTTTAATTTGCAAATACAATTTTTAGTCTCCATTGGCCTGATTTTTATTGGATAAGTTTCATAATTTTGGATAGTTTTGCCCTGTGAAATCTCAAATTAAGGTCACTTTTCACTAGACCTGTCATCATATAGTGCGTGCACAGCACCAAAGATAAGCACTTGCAGTGATGCAGAGCAGAAAAGCCAGCAATGGATAGGGCTAGACATTTGGCTAAAGATATATTGGCCTGTTTCCATTGGGAAAAATGTTATGTAGTATAGTGCCCAAATGCTGCTCGTAAGGTAAACCACGTAAGGTTCAGTTTATCCACCTTTGAAGATTAAAGGACTTGAATCATTCCTGGAAGGTGTAGTTGGTTTTTTTGTTTGTTTTTGTTTTTTAACCCTGTGGTCCCAAAGAATCCAGATCTGACTCAGAACAGTAAGCAATTAAACTTAGTGACTAAAACCCGTGCTTCCTCTCTTGACAGTGAAGAATATGTCCCTCTTCACCTTTGAGATGAATTAGAGGTGTCAGTACTGTGATTTGTACTTTATGGTCTATTTCAATATTTCCAGAGCTTTTTAAATGATTCCCAATTCATAAGGAGGATTTATGAGTCTGAAAATGTATAAACCTTCTGGATGGTACTTAAGATCAGTTTAGGCTCTTCTCTTGAGTAACGCTAACTATTAGCATGAAATAATAAAACAACCTACAAAAGTCAGTAGGACATAAAGTAATATTGTTTTATGGAATAGTGAGTATTTTACATTTTATTCACTTTTTTTTTAATTATTATTAATAAGAAAGATCCACTAGAGAATCAGTACAAAATGGAAAAAAAGCAAGGGAACTGAGGGAAAGAAGATTTGAAAATCTGCCAAAGGAGAGAAGCACCATCTGCATCCCACAAGGCATTATCATATAGTTCTCAATGAGTATTCAGCACGTATTTATTTACCTCGGAGACCTGACCTATCACCTGTTTCCCTTTGCTGTGCACAGGGACTATCCTCATCATAGACATATTTGTCATTGTTAAACTGAGTAGAAACACCAGTGTAGGTATGCACTGATTTACCTTTGGACTTCGTGTCTATGATTCTGGTGACTGTCAGCTTCAGTCAGCAATGAGAGGTTCTTACTGTCCATCTTCAAAGTAAAACTTTGACACTCAAGAAGCTTATCTGCACTTACATATTGAAAAAGTAATCAGCTGAATGTATGTTGTTCCTGTTTATACTCCCATTACTTGTATCTAAACCCAAGGTTTTATTACATGAAGTTGATGAAGGTCTTCTATTCTTTACAAGAAGACAGAATTCAGTCTGGAGTTAGCAGGTTAATTAGTAGTCACATTGATGAGCCTGCAGTTTCCCTTTAAAAAGACATTTAGACTGACAGCCCATCTCCCCTATGGGTGATTCTGAGGCCAATATGGACTGTTGATCCCAGTTTGAGTATATCAGAGTATATTTTGAGTTTCCATGCATTTTTAATAGCCCTGTTTAACACTGGTCAGATCAAGATAAGCACCAGATATTTTTATTGTTCCAGTGATGATTTTCACTGGAAATAAGATATAAATGAAACTATGTATCTGCTATACTCACTAGTTTTCATATTTGTATAGCTATAATCACATATTAAAAAAAAAAGGGCTTCTAGACTTGGTGCAGAAATTATTTAGAATGCTGGCATTAGAACTGCCAATTAGTAGACCTCTTGCTAAGTTAGTTTTTTATTAAATTGTGTTGAAAACCATCAAACCTTTGTGGAAAGTTTCCCTCCTTTCCATCCCTCCCCATCCTTGACACCCCCAAGAGTTAGTCTTTTGTAAAGATTATAAAGAAAACTCAGTTTTTAAAAGCATAGAATTAGTTTTCTTTAGGTTAAGTCATCTGTAAGAACACAGTAGTACTTAGGTCCACAGTTTTCCAAAATATTTAAAAACCAATCTGATTTCCTTTTTGCCATTTAGTTCAAAGAAGATATTTCTAAGGATCTCTCATGTTGCAATTCCTACTCTATAGCTTTGTTTCAGTCAGATAATAGGGCTTAATTTTAAAATGCTTGTCCTGATGCATTTTTTTCAAACTATATCTGAAGTTAACTGTTTTGTTCTGCTAGTAGTATTCATTTCCTCTTACCTTTCATTTAACTAATTTGATGAAAAAACCTGTTGGTGTTACAAATATCCTTGTCCATCAAGAATAAGATATGATTTTGAAGAGGATAACTATCAAAGTTTTGAGTCTTCTGCAGTAGTAGAGCACACCAGTAATAAACAGAGCAAAGGAGTAACCAACAGTAACAATGTTAGAAGACAAGTTTGCTGAAGAAATAAATTAATTAGATTAATTTATTTTTTATTAACTTAAAAATAATTAATTAATAGATCTATCAACATAGCGCAATTTAGTTCTACACGGTGCCAGCTGCGCTCCAAAATGGTTTTGTTTTCCTATGTATTTGTTTCTAACAATATTTTCTTGGTACTATGGTCTCTTGCCTATGTGTGGTCATAAATCAGCTGTACTGGTCTAGACAAAAGTGCCCTAGCTTCCTGCAGTAGCTAGCTGCAGTAGGCTCTTCTGCCTTACCCTGTTCTTGACTGTGAGGCTTAAACAAAATGTGGCATCTTTATGTTTGTATGTTACGTTGGAAGGCTGTGCTTCACAAAGTATGAGATTTGAAAAGTATTTGGTTCTAGGCACAAAGGCTTACGAATGTCACGATGGATGCCTGCAAAGTACATGAGGATGAGAGCACCATGAGAGAGTCTGGTGACAGGGAAGAAAGCATGCTTATTTTTTTGAAGGCTGGTCCAAATTTCTGCTCACAACCTTTCTCCCTTGCCCTGTTGCTTTCTTGGTAAAAAACAAACCAGATTCCTTCGTCTGGTACTACCTGTTTGGGTGAAGGCACAAATATGTTGGTTGGTACTGCATGCTACTCCCTGAAATTTGATATTGGTTGCCAGAGAAAACTGGAAGGACATCTGAAGACATTAACTGGCAACAGAATAATCCTTAAGGATATTTCAAGCCTGGATATTGATGATGAGAAAAAACCTCTTATTCTGTGTGTTTCTTTTGCTGGGACATCAAGAAAACTCTCAAAAGGGTACAAAAAAAAGAAAAAAAAATCCAACACTCTTGTGCTAAATAGATAGCAATTAAATGTTAGTACTGACATGATGACAATAGTTTCTTCAGTAGTATTGGCATAATACTCTAATATTATCGATAGTGTTTTATGCTTCTATTTTTAGTAGCAATGTCTCTTCTATAAAGATGTCCATCTTGAAAATCTAATTATTTTCAGAAGAAATTCTGTTACCATACAGCATGACAGTGTTATACAGCCTGTGACAAGCAGTGAGGTGGGCTTTTTTTAGTGTTTCCTTCTGTATTATTAATGATGGCTGACCATTATTATCAATACTGTTATTACATTTTATATTTTGATTTCAAACCTCTTCTCTTCTTCTCAAAGCCATCTTGAACTTGATAGTGTTTAATAGTACAACTTACTTGAGTTGGTTGTCTGTGTGTCTGTAATGGAAAACACCCGATTCAACCCCTAGTTTAGTCCTGGATACTTGTTCTACTCCAAGTGTTCTGGGTTCCCTCTCTTTTTCCAGAGCACTCTGTGGTGTGACAGTTTCATGTAATGTTAGTTATCTTCTGTCTTTTTGATCAGTGTGAAGCAGAAACTATATGCAGAATTTGTGCTATATTCAGTTCTACTCACCTTAGTACCAGAAGATGTAAGAAAAAAAAGAGGGTGCTCAAAGGATCAGTGAGATATCTGAGTAACTCTTAGACTGTAGTATGTGAGAAAGATTAAATTCTAAGAACACTTACCTTTTAGTAAGGTGATAATTTACAGGGTCGTGACAAAAGTCTGTTAGTATTTGAAGGTACAAACATCTAAAAAAGGTAGTATCTTTAGAGGAGTTACCATGAAGGGGAATGGACTGAAACCGAAAAGCAAATTTTCGTTGAACGTTAGGCAAAATGCTATAGTGACTTCTTTTCTATTAAGGAATAATTGTTCTAAGGAAGTTGTGTAAAAGCAGTGTCGGTCTTTAAAACTGAAATGGGCAAAGTATGATAACAATATCAGAGGTTCAGTTCTGTGTTGCCACGTCAGCACTGGCATGGTATAATTGGCCTTCCTACAGGCTGAGTTTGGTGGTACTGAGTTCAGTTAACTAAGCATTATTCTTTTATGAATACCATGTGCAACGTTAAACAAAATACTGCACTTGATCTTGCATGGTTACTAATCATATTGAACCTCTAAATGTTATACTTTCAAAGTTAAACAGGTACTGTGTGTATTATATTATGAAAACCATGACTTCCATTATTACAAAAATAAGTTCACCCTTGCGTTTCAGCAGTCACACAGTGTGCAGGAGCCAGGTTTATAAGAAACTTAGTTTGCACTAAATTTAAGTTGCAACATGTATGTAAACTGAGCTTTGCCTTTCTAGGGTTGTGCTTGTACATATATGATGAATGTCACATGAAGAGCATCAGTGAAATTTTCACAGGCTTAAAGTAGAACGACAGCGGACAGAAGAAAGGCACTTATGGTGTAGAACTGAAGGAAGGATGAAGTGAAGAACTTGTCTAATGTACAGTCAAACCTCCCATGGCTCAAACACAGGCAGTGCTAATTGCATTCATGGATCTGTTGGAGCTATTGCCTCAGTGCTACAAATGGTCTGTATGTAATTAAAATCTCACTAGAACATTCACTCTTGATTTGATAGTTTTGGAGGAATTAAAGAATATTCTTACAATTTTTTCACCTTTAAGTCTACTTGATGGTGGGGTTGGAAGTGCTAGAATACTACAGTGCTCTATTGGTTTTGGCTTTTGATGAGATAGTACAAGAAAATGTGCATCATCTCCTGATATTATTACAGAATTGCAGAATGACTGAGGTTGGAAGGGACCTCTGGAGGTCATCTTGTCCAACCCCCCTGCTCTGACAGGGTCACTTAGATCAGACAGATATGTTAGTAGCTGTGGCAGGACATTTTAAAAAGCAGAAATTATTTACTGGAAAATGTTTTGGCAAATAAGATTTTTTTCATTAAGGGGAATTACGTTTGACAAGAAGTCTGTTGGGGAAGAGAGTTTCAATTTATTTTGTGGATTAGTTCTTTAGTCATATTTTGACATTATTTAATGTTAAACCAATAGCAGTAGTATATAATTGTCACTACTCTTATTCGCACCATAAAATGACACAATCTGATAGTAGCTAGAAGTGCTTTATTTTTAACATGTTAATACAAACAGGAAACATTATGATGTAAGAATACTGAGATGTTTCCATAAATATTAAATGCCATGTGTAAAGATTTAAAATACAAAATTATAAAATTCAATACTAAAATTTAAGAGTAGTGATTTTGTCATGGAAGAACATAAAAACAAGAATGAAAAATAGGACCACGACATAAAGAATTGACATTCCAAACCATATTTTTTTTTTTTACTGTTTCTTCCCTTACCAGATCTTTTCAAAATACTGAACTCCACAGAAAGTTTTAAAGAGTGTATGTTTTGTCACTTAATATTTATCAGCTAATTTCCTTTGGAAATCAGTATTTGGAATTTAGTTTCTTAGTTTTCTTTTTCGGCAGCCATAGCAATTTAAGATTATTTCGAGTAATCTGCAAGTTTTGTAAAATAGCACTGCAAATTGATGCAGGTGTATTAGTTGAACTTTGAAAGGCTTCTTTGAAGTGTGGAGTTTTAGTTGTAGGGAGAAACTGGCACTTCCATGAAGGTGCAATTGTTTACTCCTTAAGTGAGAGAAAATAACAACTCTTCTGGAGTTCTTACCTAATAGGGAAAAACCTTGGCCAAATCAAAACCAAAACATAAGCCGGTCAATGATATTTTGATAATCAAATTGTAATACCAGTGGAACCAGTGAACTTTTCAAGTGAGTAAGTTTACTGAGAAGACTCAGCCTGAAGTAAGATTGCCTCATTTAAGTTTGGCATGTAGAACAAGGTATTAGGAAGTTTGAAAGTATAGGTGAAAAATGTTTTCAGAACTCCTGTTTGCTATGAAAAAGAAAGAGGAGATGGGTTATTGACTGATCACTGCCAAAGCATCCAGTAGCCTAATTTGTAGGAGTTTTGCTGAACCAACTTGCAGAATAATAAAACAACAATCATGATAAGAGGAGAGGAGAATGAATTCTTGTTTTGATTTGATGCTTATTGCTTTGAGATTTACATAGCCTCATAATAACACTTACCAGCCATCTGGTTTCCAGAGGAAAAAACTTTTTTTTATTCTGAAAAGGCTAGGACATAACATGCACCATTTAAAAGCTCATTGTCTGGAAATGACATAATGACTTCGTGTTTTCAAATTATTAATTAGTGATTAACTCAGAAAACCAGCAGGTTATGCCAACTCCAAGGGAAATGCAATGTATTTTGTGCAACCTGGCAATTCCTACCAGTGAGGAATCAAATTAAAGTAGTAAAAAAGTGAGCAGGGGTATTAAAGAAATCAAGTACACTGTAACATGCACTTCCAGTCTATATTAAAAGGTGCAGTTTGCTTATTTGTATTTTTGGGTTTATATACCTATATGTATAAAGATACATAACTGTAAATGACATAGAAATGTTGTTACTTTTCAATAAATCCTATTGTGTATGTGACCTACACTAAGGTATGCTTATATTATATATTCCTGAGATGTGATGATGAAAGTTAATTTTTTTCATGGTGATTGTAAGACGTATATGCTGATAAAGCACAGGTTAGTAGTGCATTATATTTTCGGTTAACACAATAAATGCTGTAAAGTTGTTATTCTTTGAAGATCTTAAAAAACCAAAACACATTTCATCCTTATGGTGCATCATTGTAAACTACAGCAACTGTTATTATTGTAATTAATCATAACTGACAATCTAGTGGGCAAAATGAGATCTGAATATCCGCAGAAAAGAAACTATAAATTAATATTCCTTTGCAGTGGACCCTCAGGTTGGGAGTGCTTTACACTGGAGGAACACTGCTGATGCCCAGTTTGTGGCTTGTTGTGGCTAAATACTGCATTTTATTCCATCTGACTTCTTTCAGATAATTTGGTTTCTATTAAAAATATACACTATGCATTTATCTTACAATCTGATCTAAAGATTTAGTACTAATTTGAGACCCTTCAGTTTTGTTCTGCACATTGATAAACTCCATTATGGGATTAAAATTAACAAATCCCCTGTAGTTATTTCAAATTCAAAGCTCTAAGAATGCAAGTAACTAATTACATAGTTCTATAGCTCTTACATACTATTTAAGTAGGTTTTTATTATATTTGCCAAATTATAAGAATCTCACTAAGCTAAATTACCACTCATTCTAGTATGCATCTGCTAGACAAAGATCATGAAGTTTGTGGTTTAGCTAATTCCTAACATCTCAACTTTCCTTTGCTGTTACTTCAGAACTACCAGTTACTTTAAGCGTGGTGTTTTTTTCCATTTGTGTCTGTTACATCACCTGCTGTGGTTTTAAGTTTTTCCTTTAACCGTGTCATTGAGTTATGGATCAGTTTAGGTGTACTTACTTTTTATTGAGGTCTAACCCAATTGGCACTGTATTCAACATACAAGCTCTGTAGCTTTGATCATGTTATTAGAGATCGAATTTGGGCTATCTTTCCGGGGCTCATTTTTCTGCAGTATTCTTTGTTTCATTTATATTAGAAAAGGCAGGGGGGAAAAAGCAATAATAATTTGAAGAGAAATGGCAACCTGTGAGAGAAGTCATGAGTTCACTGCTGATTTCTGGACCTAAAAAGTCCAGATTCCTTTTTTCTGCTTCTTGGATTTAATTACATGATGACGTACAGAGATGAGAGACCAGTTTCCATCTGAGGAAATGCATCTAGAAACAAAAGATGAACAGGAATAATCTGCAGCTACCTACAAAAATAGAAAGTGTTAAATAAACAGAAGAAAAAAGACCCCTTAATTTTCTATAGCAGTATAGGATGTCTTTGCTATATGAGAAAAATGTGAGTGTTTTGTCTTGAAACTGGGGATGTAAAATTACAGTGAGTAATGAGTATGTATTCCTCTGATCCCTTAATGTACTTGATGTGAGGTTCCTCTTTCATCGTAGCTAACATGCTGGCCATTAAATACACTGCAGCAGCATCATTAGTGGCTTCAAAGTGCTCCTACTTGCATCACATTTTTCCCTCCAGCAGGTGAGTGAGAACAGTGATTAGCAACTACCAGTATCTGTCACTCACTACTCATGTGATTGCCAGAGAAGTTCTGTGTTTGGAGTAAGGGCTGTGTGGGAGTTGGAGGTAGAGAGTGAACTTTTGCTGCCTTCATTACTCTGAAAAGCTTTGTGCTCTGAGCATGCCTTGGCCATGTGTAAGAGAAAATTCATCCTATTTGGGGTATGGTGTTTGAAAGTACTGCTTTGCTATAGCAGTACTTGGTGAAGGAGACAGGCTGTAGAGAAAGGCGTCCTGAGTAACAGGCAGCGTGTTACTTATCTGTTTGAGATCCTGAATGGTGAGATTAGGACATGCAAAGAAACTTCTGTTGCGTACCAGTATCACAGTTTGTTGTGTCTGGAGGAAAGGATTCACTGAAAATTTCTGGATCCCAAAACCTCAGAGGATTTCACTGGACTGTTTGGAGCAGCATGCCATAGATGTTATTTGACAGGTGTTGACTGGTGTAGATGTGTCTATTCCTTGTTCTCTTAGCTTGATTTTAAAAAAACCCTACAGGAGTAAAACAAAGTGAAAAGGGAGTCTTGAGTATTTTCGTAAAATTGCACCTTCACTTTTCATATGCAAGTTCCAAATATCTCATACATTTTTTCTTTGTAATTCACTTTTATAGATATAAAAATCAATGACACTTCTCATAGATGTATGAAGCATCAAATATTTGAATTTTTATTATATAGATACATAAAATTTTAGTGAAAGACACAGAATTAAGAAGCCATCTTCTTACACAAACAATGCTTTCTTTCATTTCTTTTTTTTTCTATGCCTGTAAATTTAAACTTTATTTTCATACTTATCTAGCTGAAACAATCCACAGGAGCTGGATAATATTTGCATCAACATTAGCCATGTATCATGGGGCAAATTACATAGCCAGTATTTCAAATTAGATTGCCAGTAGTTTCAGCAATTGTTTTGTAAAAGTTAGCAGATAAGAATCATACAGAAATAAATGATGGGTTTAAAAACTATAAAATATACCATAAACTAGGGAAAAATGCTTCAGGGATAATATTTCTGTATAAGCAAACAAGACATTTTCCTTGTTCGCTCTGTTACATTTAAGAAAACTACTGATAAACTACTACTGCAAAATTATTCCCATTATTCTGCCTAATGTAGAAGGTTATCTACAAGCATCACAGATCCATCTCCGAGAGCTTTATGCCCAGCCTCCTGTTTGCTTTGTAGGCTTTAGTTAAAAATTCCCTTCATGAAAATAGGTGCACTGTGGTACTGTGGTAGTTTTGTGTTGCTGCTGTGATTTTTAGTAGGGTGTTGAGTCAGGATACTCATCTTGTCACCTCTGTTCTTCTCTTCCTCGTCTTGTACCACCAGAAATACACAGAACAGCATCTGCTGTGGAGCATCTGCTGTGAATCTGTTGTGACTGTAGGTAGAATTAAGACAGCTAGAGAGACAGTAGGTCTTCTCACTCCATATCCTTGTATTCGACAAGATCTCTACGCAAATATGATCCTCCTGATTTCTTTTGCTATGATCTATAGTGTACAAGAAGTTACAATTCTGACTGGCTGAGATGCTACCTTCTAACGAGAGCTTTCAGAGAAGAGATCATTGTCAATCTTGGAGGCTGCAAGTGTAGCTGGTTAAATTAGTAAATGGATGATCAAGATGGGACAGTAGTAGGAGGAATGGGGCTGGAACAATTAGTGGGTACAGTTTATGAAATTACTTTTGTCATTGTTAGCACCTGTTAATAGTTTCCAAAATCTGGTTTCAACTGGAATCAACTCCTTTTTGAAATCTTTCATATGGGAAAGTAGTTAATGATTTGGGTTTATTTTTTTTTCTTTTTTGACTATTTCTGTTTTCTTGCTTTCTAATATAATAGTACAGTGCTTGTTCTAAAAAAGAAAAAATTAAAATGCCAATGCCACCATAAATATTATAGATGGAAGGAAAGAAATATTTATAAACGGCTTATGCAGCTTACTGTCCATTCATAGTCACTGAACACGTGCTCTTTGATGCTCACTTTCAGTGCTTTTCACTGAATGTTTAGGCCTTGAGCATGTAAAAATGTTTCAGATTGGGAAGCTTACACACACAAATTGCTTAAGTGAAAACACAGTGGAGAAAAGTCATTTCAGTTCTACTGGGAGGTAAACTCCTGCCTAGGGATTGACTTCCCCAAATTTGCTTCACTGACACCTTGCATTTGAATCCTAGCTCAGGTGCATTAACACTATATGGTAGAAACCACGATTTTTTTAGCCACTAAGACACATGAAGCCATTAAGACATTTACCTTGTAAATTTGTCCTATTGACACTGCATGGATTAAGCAAAAGTAGACAAAGGAAATTAAGTCTAAGTGCACATATGATGTAACAAGGTATTAATTACCTGTTGTCTCAAGTTTTTATATAAATCTGGCAAGAGTAACTGGTGGGACATGCGAAGGGACTGTAGTGGGCTGTGTGGCTGCTTGGATGAGGGATCATTGGGAGCAAAGATGTGGCTTCCCAAGGACATAAAAAGTTCTTTAGGAGAATCCTCCAAAAAGCTTATTGAAAAATCATGGGGCTGAGGCCCATAACTTGCTGAAAGGTGTGAAACAGCTCTGCTAATATGTATAGGTGCTGAGAAAATTTTAAAGTTTGGACCTAATTGGCTATTTTACTTGTGTATTCAGGAAGAAAAATAGCAGCTGAATCAGGATCAGTGACTGCACAGGAGGTGACTTACTCATGCAAAAACCTCTTCCCCCTTCTTTTCTAGTTTAAATCACTTTCTACATTTCAATTACCCACTTTACCCTTAGAGCAAGAACAGATACTGTTATTTCTGTTATTTTTTGAAATGATATAAATACATCATGATAAATACTTTTAAAAAAAGCCCTCTCCAAGATGAAACTTTTACTATCACTTCTTGTCAGAAGACAGAACAATGTTGCTAGTTCTAGAAGATCCAGATAACCTTCTGTTTCATTCTTTAGAGTACTGAAACACAGTTTATAGATTTTCTTTTCATACAGTGGCATGGGATCAGTTAAGATGCCTCTGGATTCGTACCCTTCACTGCTACCAGTTTTGCAGTCATGTTGGAATCATAGCAGCAAGGAAATCACTATTAAAAATTCCACTGACCTTTATTCCTGGGAGTAGGAATTCCAGAACGAAGTTGCAACTGTTAAATCTTCTCTACTGTCACTGTGTGCATTGCTTCTTAAAAAAAAAAGCTTGTTCCTTATGGCATTGAGAGACACACGTAGAAAGATCCCTACCTTGAGGGTTTTATAGTACAGCAACACTTTGACTGCCAGCAGGTGGGAAGATGTGAGGAGAGGAACATTCTTTTAAGTGCCTTTCATGACACTTGTATTTCAAAACAGTTTCAGTTCTTTGGCAAAACATCATTCATCTGGTAAATGAGTGTGATCTTTTATGATTAGTTTGGCCTGTACAAGTTGTGTAATAATTATCACACACCACTTGCCTTTTTTTGGTATTCTCTCTGTGCTCATGTTGAGGTAAAATCAATAAATCCTTACGTTCATCTGCAGGATAAATATGTCCTTTCTGACTTCTGTGAGCCAAACAAGGTGCACCTTGCAAAACAGAGCCCCAAAAGTAAAAAGAATTGCTGTGACTCTTCTATGGATAACGGTATTGGAGGACTAAACCTGTATGTTGGCCTGAGCCCCTACTTAAAAACAGAGGTCTGACATTTAACTGCAAGGGTCTTGCAGCTCATGTTCTGTGCACCTTTTTTTTCTTTTTTTCCCATGCAAATGAAACTTTGGCATTAATGGTACACTTGCACACTATTTTTTTGAAATCAGCGTCTTCCTAAGCATGTTTTGAATGGCCACTTTTTCATCATTTCACTTTTATTGATTAGAAATATCCTGGCCTTGGCTCCAAGAGCAAACTGACTCTAGGCACTGTCAGTTTTGTTGTGGCCGCTTCGATAATGGTAAGAGAAAAGAAGACAAGAGGATAAATGAAAGTGAGGTTCCAAATTACTGAAACATTTAAAGGTCTTTGAAAAGTTTATGTACAAGCACAGTTAATACTGTCATGCACCGAAGAGCCAAAAGAGCTAGCAGTGAAGAATATTAATCTACTTTTATAAAATCAAAGGGTTCATGTTTTTTGCTGTAAAGAAATAATTTGAATAAAATTTGACCCTTTCTACAATAGTCTGTGGGTCAAATTGAACCTACTATTAAAATTCTCTAATATCTTTCATGTATTAGCATTTCAAAACTTGATTTAAATATTCACAGAGCTCTTTTTTTAATAAACTTAACAAAATTCAGGTAATTTCCTTCAACTTTCTTGATTGAAGGAAGGCAGTAGGTACAGATATAAAAAAGATGTACAGCTACGAGCAAAACCTGAAATCAATTATATATAAGAAATAACATAACACATGGAAAAAAATTAATCAAAAGGAAAAATTTCTGCTATATGATTTTCTTGGTCTGCTACCTGCAGGCAAGGAACGTAAATGAAAAAAAAAAAAATCAGCATTCTTCTGACAGATAAGGGGAAAATTAATAAAAATGTTTCCTTCCTACCAGATCCCCTGATGCAACTTAAGTTAAAAGTGAGTGGCTGCAGGAAGAACTGATGTTTAAAAATAACTCCTTTTTTTTTTTTTTTTTGGCTACAGAAATATACTTTCATACTTGCTGCTAAGCTCAATTACATCAGGTTGGTATGGATTTATAGTGTCCAAAGAGCAGCTCTTTTCCATTCCTTTTTCTATTAAGTTGGTCGTTAAATCATGATCATAAAGTTTCTCCCACTCTGAAAGTGAGAAATGGTTCATTCTGCTTGGGTGCCGTGATGAAGATGTAACGAGTCGCTCACAAATTGGCGCAATCTTCCAATCTGGACAAAACTTTTGAAGTTCAGCCAGTTTACATAACAGACTGGAGAGGTTCAATGTGTACAGGTAGCATTGTGTCTCTTGAGTATAGCTGTAAAAATGTAACAGGAATTACAGAAATAACTTAGTTAAGCTAAAAAGAGAACTCAATGGACTGAAGAGGGAAGCATTTTAGTAAAAGTGGGAGTGGTTTGTTTGACAAGTATTGATCTTCTTAAGAAGTATATTTAAGGGTATTTTTCTAAACTGATTTCCCAGTTTGCACTTAAGTTACCTACTACCAATAGCATGCTTAATTTTAAAGCTATTCCTGCAGTGGTCAGTTTGTCAAGATTAGGTATTGTCATCTATCATCTAACAGAAGAGTATTTAGGCACCTCTCTTGGCCTGTTCTCTCTATTCTCATGGAATTATGTGATTAAAATATTTTTAGTTCTCACAGGAAAGAAGGAAGAGGCAATATTTTTTACGAAGAAAATTGAAAATTGGGATCACTATTAACTAAAAGCCAAGAGAGAGAAGTAGCATGGACAGTCATGGGGTCAGGTTGTTGGGGTTGGGGGAGCAACTAGTTCAGTAGGAAAACTTCTATTACCGTTTTCCTTTATTATCTTCTATGATATTAGCTGCTGACTCGTGTACTTCCATTGCTGTAATTCATGTAGATACTTCTAGTTCGAGGTTCTCCTTCTCAGGGGAATATTGAAAGTCTCAGTGATTGAACAGTATCTGACAGTCCTAGTGCTCGACAGAAACTGAAAATTTATTCTGATTGCTACAGTATATATTCATCTCCTGTATTTTATCAGTCCATGACTTCATCCTGGTTGAACATGTAAGGTCTAAAATATTTGAGCCTGGACACTTAAAAAAAATTCTACAACACACAAGAGAAAGCCAGCTTCCCAGTGAGGAACCTGGGAGTATATTTTTGGTAGTGTCTAGTAAAAATTTCTTCCCCAAAAGAAGGAGAAGTTGAATTGTTTCTGTTGGGGTTGTTCACATCACTGTTCAACTTGTCTCCAGGCTGCTGTAAAAGCTCAGTGGTTGAAAACAACCACTCCTTTGAGTTAACTGAAAGGCTGAAGAAGCAGCTAAGCATCTTGTATAGAAATCTTCCCAGAAGGAAGCTAACTCTGAACTACTGTGTGGTGTCTTCACCCCCACTGCCATATTTAAAATGAAATAAAGTGAACCCTCTTTTATATTTTTAATGTTTCTGACTGAATTTTTAGGAAAAAAGTTCCCTATGTGTCTTTCACATGTGAATCAATATGAAGTGTTTGCCTGCTGGTTTTTTTATTTAATTGTTTGTATTTAGAAGAAAATGTTCTTGTTGAAACAGGAGACAAATAGATTGATTTTTCTGAAGCTTTTCCCTCTGTAATCAGAGAGCATCACATACCTTGGTTTTACCATAAGCTAAGGATAATCTGTGTATGGCAGTATGTTTTCCTAGGAAATACTGGATGGATCACACAGAACATGCAAAATTCATGATGTTGATCCAGCGAATTTCAGGCCTCTCTGAGTTATTGGAGTTGTTATTATTTAATGCTACTACTACTACTAATTATACTCATTAACCTCTCCCCAGCCACTCACTGTCAAGTATTGTAGACTTGCTGAAGCATTCTTAATTTGTTAAGAGCACTGATCTATGTTGCTGCTTTGGGAATGTAGGAGAATATTGGTAGGTGGGAAGGAAGCTAACCACTTAACATTTTCATGAGATAATTATTTCAATGATACTTTCCCACTGTAGGATACATGCATTTTAAGCGCAAAGCACTGGACAGGAAAGCATATAAGCATGTGCTTAATTTGAACATGCATTTAAGTAGTTTCATTTAGGGAGAAGTCTGATGAATTTGACTATGAGAAATGATTACAGAACTTACTTACCCAGCTTAATGTTATTGACTTTCAATTATTTCATTATGGTTATAGTACCATAAAACTGGAGTCATGCATTGCTGTATCAGAACTAACAGGCTCAAGGGGTCTGATGCTCAAATTTGTGTTCTGAGGAGTGTTTACCGTAGCAAAAGCATCTTTTGTTAAGTGAATGTAAGCCCTTTTTTGGTGGTTCATTCTCACACTTTTCCATGTTATTAAAATTCTTACAGTGTTGGTTTTGTTTTGCTAAATGTGGCCTATCCTTTCAAGTGTTGAGGTAGCATCTGTTACTCATTGTGTAAAGATTGCCACTTAGCTATCTTTGTGTGTGTGTATCTATATGCTTGGATTTATGTAGAAGTATATGACTGTTTGAGAAAGATTTATTTATTTTTTTTAGCATTTAATACATTAATAGTGCTAAAAAATATGTGCTTGAGTGTCTGTAAATCTGGTACAAATTAGGGAGCACAGTTCAGATTTCCCCACACTGCGCTGCCAAGTGGCCTCAATCAGAAGTAATTTTCTCCATGAAGGCACATGCAGCTCACTCGTCAGCCTCTCCTCAGTAGATATTGTTATTTGTATCAAATTATATGTGGTGATTTTTTTGAAGTGGACTACTGTGTCCACTAAGCCATATAGATTTCTGCCACATTGACTCCTTCATTGCTGTCACTGATTGTACTGTTTTCTACTGCCTCTTGTTTATCTATGTTATTTGAAAAAATATTTGAGATTTATGGTCATATCAATAAATATTCATGAAACAGAGTAAGTACCAAGTGAATAAACGGAACTACCAAACCCCTCAAAATCTCCCGTGTTGTGTACAACACAAGTATTTGCTTGTTCTGTAAAGGAAATAGTTTTTTCAGGGCTTCATGCCAAATCTAGAATGAAGTAATGGAGACTTCATTTGCCTTCAGTACTCCCATTTAAGATTAGAAATTGAGTTTTTACCTAGTGCATTTGGGAGTTCTTAACTGTTTATCATGTATCTAGCTAATCTGAAGCATTTCAGAATCACCTCTCCTTAGATTACACCACATTCTTTTACAAAGTGCTAATAGGAAAAGAATTGCTGAAATGAGAAGACAAAATATCTAGACTACCTCTAGAATGAAGTATTCAACTAAATTCTTAAACCATTTCAGTTTGAAATTTTACTGTTTTATTTAAAATCATATCTCAGAGCTGTTTGCTGTCAGACCACTGTGACACTCAGATGAATTTCAGTAGTACGAATTATTTGGATTTGCATTGCTGTGTCATTATGGCAGTTGTTGGTTGTAATATCACACTTAATCAGCAGTTATTGAAAAGCATTTTTCAGCAGAACAGGGATGGGACCTTGACCCTGTTCCAGTTGAAATAAAAGCAGACATAGTACATGTTGTGCCATAGGTGCTTAATAACATGATCAGTGTAAGTACTGGGTGTAATACTGTTAAATTAAATCAACAATTTAAAAGAAATGCAGAAAGTAAAGTATAGTACTAAAGTAACTGATTAAGCTGTATTTGGACTGTTGAAGGTAATATATCAACATAATAACAACTGGAAAAAAAAGCACTATCAATCAGAGAAAGCAGTTGAAAGAAACTGTTATTTTTAAAAACATTTATTTTTGTCTGTATGTCTCTGTATTTTTAAGTATTTTAAATCAGGGAAGAAGTTGAATAGGCGCTGTGTAGGTTGTTCCCTAGATAAAGGAGCTAGTAAACTTTGAAAACTGACCAATACATTTTTGAACCAGATAAATTCTTAGTTCTCTAGCTGACTTGATTTACTGATATCAGTAAGAGGTTTTTGGAAGCACGTGGCCAAATTAGGCAAACATAAGCCTGCAGAGTTTATGTATTTGCATTAGTCAAGAATATGTAATTCCACACAATCTTTATTGTGAGGTTCTGAAAATTTATTCATTGTCTGTTCATGTGCAAGTAATTGGAGTAGTCAAGAATAGAGAGTTTAATCTGTTTATGCTTACCTAGTAAGTGGCTTTTGATTTTACTGTTTTCTTTAACCCACTCTGTGTTTGAGTGATAATTAAAAATAGCCACAGAAATCAGGCATTGATATTTCAGTTCACATGAAACTAGCAACCAAGAAATACTTAATTTTGCTGTTACTCTTGTGGGCTGGTTTTAACTCATGTTGAACACTGCCTTACTCTTTAGTTAAAGTTATCAGTTAAATTAAAGTTATCAGTTTATAGCTCTGGGCATGAGCTGAATGTATTTGAACACTTAAAAAATAAAAGACGACTCAACATGAATGAGACAGAATTTGTCCCAAGGATCAGGTTGTAGATGGGTGAATTAGACAAGGCAGCAGCAGCTGAAACCTAGAAAAATATTTATGCACCGATCCCTCAATTTCAACAAAAGTCATGCTGTTTTTTGGAGTGCAGCGTCTGATGTCAGCCCCTGAGGTGAACTATTACGTAAGGCTCTGATGCGTGCCTGTATGCGACTGGAGAAACATTATTGGGTTTTATATGTGGGTTGGCATACGCAAAGCAAAACCCGGAGTAGATGCCTGCATACCTCTGATCTCGTTTGGATGTGACAACATTTACAATTCTGTTTTCAAATGCTTGGACGTGAAACTTGAGGAAATGTTACATACCTGTTCATACATAGGATGTATCTATGGAAGCATTTGTCAAGAATTTTGCTTTAGTCTGAGATTTGCTTAAAAGCCAAAGTCCCAACCCACAAAAACACGGGTTTGAACCTGCGCTGTGGAGCTGGTGGGTACATTGTTTTTCTTCTGCCTTCTTGGAAGCAGTGTCAATAGAAATTATAAGGTGTGTGTTTCCATGACTGCTGCAAATGAAAGCATACTGACTGCACTTCTATTCTTTTCTTAATTAGCGTACGGTGATTATTAGCTTGCTGATTACGTACTGGTGACCTGATCAAACAAACCAGTTTAACATCTAGAAACAGACCTAAATGTCATGTATACACGCCAATTGGATTACTTGCAGGTATATTGCTTTTGCTGTATTTTGCAAGTCACTTATTGAAAAAGTCAAATGACAAAGACCCATTCAGCAGGAAGTCGACTTTCACTGAAATGCTGGCTGATGTTTACATTTTTTTCCCCAAATTTAAAATATTTGGAAAATTTATTAAAGGCATGTGGCTGCTTTTGAAATGATGCAAAACATGGTATTTATCCATCTTTATACATGGCAGAAAATTACAGTTCCCTAAAATAGCATATTTTTTGTTTCATTGTGTTTTTCCTTTCTAGTTTATTTATCCAGATGTTACCAGTGCACACCAGTAAATGGCTCTACAGACAATGTCACATATTAATAATATGATGAAATCTGAAAGGTATTTTTTGTCAGTTTGTGCAGAACCCCTTGTGCTTTCATTTCTGCCATGAAAGTGGACACACGTGAGCTGCCCAAACTGCCCATGTTTAGCTGCAGTGCACTGCTCCAGTGTGTGCTAGTGCTTTGTTCTCCATTCCGTACAGTGCGGTATCCACTCTTCGTTCCCTGTGCATAGGCAGTTGCTGGATTTTTTCCCAACATGGCTAGAAGGTGCAATTAACAGTAATGGATACTTTGATAATGAGAATCTTTATTTCTCCAGCCATAATAATAGCCCCTTATTTTAGGAGATATATTGTTGAATGACAGCTAGAGTTGGTGAGTATGTGTCCACAAAAGTGGGTTCATTTGGTCAGATTCTCAGCTGGCACAAATAGTCATATTTCCGTGAAAGATAGTAAGCTGTATTAATTTATGGAATCCCAGCTGGGAATCTCAATCAATTTCAATAAAAAGTAACCATCGTATTCCTAAGAATTACACAACCTAGCCTAAAGTGAATTTTGCTGTTTTAATAAATGTAGGTAGTTGCTGGTTCATAATAAATTACATAAAATTAGAGTGTAGTCAATATTTGATTTCTTTTAAAAATTTATCCCTTCCTTTTCATCGAATGCAACAGAATAATTTATGTATTGTATCTCAGCATGATAGATTATATAGGAATAGTGTATTTAATACTGGAAAACTATCATATAAATACAAATTACATTTTTTTTCATTAGCTGGCTAGCTTTCATTTCGAGGAAGAAATACTCAGTCAATTATAAATGAGGCTGTGCTTTCATTGGAGAGTGAAATATGTAATTTTTTTCAAGCCTCAACCATGTATAATGAAATCTCTCTTTTGAAATCCAGTCTTAAGATGGATTTTGAAACATACTGACATTTAATAAAATCTTAGTTAAATTAAAATATGTTCAGTTATTTCAAATCTCTATTTAAATCTAGGGTAAAATTCTACACCTGCACAAGAGATGTCTTTAGCAAATAGTTACTATTAACCAATGATCGTGAAAAGTGTGTATATAAGAAAGAAGAAATTTTAATTTTTGAGTACATTCCAATTGGTAACTGGGGCGTTCTGTATTATAGATCTGTCAGGCACTGGCTCTTCAAGAGGATCTGTAGCAATAGTATGGCTAGGTAACTAGAAGAAGAATCAAAGACCTCAGGCTGCCATTTCAAGTTCAGACTCGTTCCCTGCTTCTGTAACTGGCCTATGTTTCTGTAGCCCTCAGCTGGTAGTTTACTATGATGGTTGTTTGGCCTCTCTGAAATGAAGTGATAATCTGTCTGAGTCCCATCCATTGACTGGGAGTCTGTTAAAGAGTCTAGCAAATGAATGATCACGGATACTGTCAGGTGCTAGTCGAAGCAAAATAGCAGAATAAGCTGAAGTTTATACGGTCAGTACCTTTGTAGTAATTCACTGTACTCAGTACTGTTAACTCGAGAAATGAAGCCTGTAAAGGGAATCTATTAAGGACTGTAATTCAGCATCAAAAAACAATGACTAACAAACAAGAGAAGGCTCTTCACTGTTTATGTGGCTTTACAAATAGAGCTTTGATTTCCATTGTTAAAATTGTCTGCATTTGGTACTAGAGCCCAATGAATAATGACCCCCCCCCATGTGCGAGTATTAATACATATTATTAATAACACTTTGTGTATTCTGATGTGAAGTCATCAGGAAAACAGTCACTTTCAATTTCAATTTCCATAAAATGTTATTTGTCCAATTCTAATAAATGTTGAACGCAGCCGTGGAAGGAAAAACTAGCAAAAGACCCCCAGTTATAAGTTCACTAAGGTTTTATTTCACATTGTCCTGTTAGATGGTTTTGCCACAGTGTTCCTGATTCTTTTTAAAGGGCCCCTTGAAGATGCCATTGAGGATGAAGAAGAAGAGTGCCTGTCTGAGGAAAATGATACTATCTCAAAAGAAGACTTTCCGTTGGAGGAAAGCTTTTCTGCAGAGTTTGAGCCTGAAAATCTGAGCTGTGAAGAAGTGGAATACTTTTGTAATAAAGGTAATCATTGTAGCCCACCTCTTGAGGGAATACTGGCCAAACTGTATCCAATTGGTCAAAAAGATTTTTTGGTTTAAAATGTACAAAAAGTCCTATTAATATAGTACATTAAAAATAGGAAAATGAGTCACTTGTGGAATTAAGTCTGGTAAGGAGTAAATATTTAAATGTGTTGGAAGATGTACTTTTCAGGGAGGTGAATCGTCTTGCCTTTAATGTTTTCCTCCAAGAATGTTATTTTCTATGTATTTAACTGTAGAGAACAGACCTCAGAAGTCAATTATTATCAGATCCGAAGCTAGCAATGCAGCATGTCTGTTCATTGCTTCTTTGCCTAGGAAACATTGCTAGAAAAACAGATTGTGTCTGTAGATTCTAGGATTAAAATAGAGCTTATTATAGAACTTATTATGCATGGTAGAAAACTAGTGATTTGTGAAAGGATAACTTTTAAAGTTGCAGATGCCTTTTTGATGCATTCGTTACTTGCAAATTATTGAAGATAGAGGTATTTTAGCATAAGCCACACCGATTCATTCTTACCCAGTGTTCAGTCTGCAAGGTTGTGCTGTTTCCCATTCAGCTGACAGAAAAAGCTCACTATCATGTACTGTTATTTAGAAGATTGATTTAACCTTCTTCCTGCCAGATTTCCACTTGATTGCTTTATTGTTTGTCTTCTGCAGGTAAGGATGCCTATCAAATAGCTGGAGTTGTTGTGGTGATGTTCTTCTGTTAGTCCACAACCCCCTCAGACATTTGGATATCGATGACTTCTCTGTCTTTCTGTTCTTTCCCAGATACTGACATACATTTTCTCATGATAGTTTGATATGCCCCTGTTTTTATATTATTTCCATCTGTCTTGGACAAAGTAGAATAAATTCGTTAGAAGAGTCAAATGTTACGATTGCAGAATATTAGTCTTTCTTACAGAGTCTTCAGTCATCAGTGGGGAAGGCATGAAAATGTATTTTCTACATGTCCTATCTGTAGCTTACAAACTCTTGAAAAAATAATTTACTTTTTGCACTATGGGTTCTTGATACTTAGTAAGCCATTTTAAGAGATCAAAAAAGTCTGGTCAATAGTTCAGAGTTTAGGTGCTACAAATCTTACTGTGAGGGAAGAAAGTCCAGATTATGATGGAAATGCTTTACAAACAGGCGGAGTTAAGTGCTATTGTAACTGTGCAGTAAACAAATACTGCAATTACTGTAGTAATTCACTTGTTCACATGCCTCTCAGACACCATTTTCCTTAGCTGAAAAAAAGTACTGTTCCTTTTACTAGCATTACTGAATAATTATTTAAACCACTACTTGCATAATTGTTATACTGGCATCTCTTGAGTTCCTTCTGTCAGCAATGTAAGACTATGCACCACCATCAGTTCACATATAATTAACTCTTTTGCTGTGTTTCCAGGGCCCACCAATAGAAATACTACTGTTTTGGGTGAAATTCAGAAAAATACATGATTTTGTTTGTTTATAGCAATCAATATTGCAAATTCATCTTGAATTTCAAGTTATATTGGCACTTCCCTTTAATGAACACATCTTTCAGGGAAAACACTGAATCCAGGCCATTGTATTAAACAAGATCAGGAATTAAATGGGAATACATTTAAATCTGAATCTTGATTATCATGTTTTATTAAGGACATCTGCTGATTCTTCAAGCTGAATACCTTTTGACTCCTCAGCAGTTCTTTTTCCAAGTATGTTGTAGTTATAAAAGAATCTTAAACCTATACACTGCAACTGCTGCAGAAGAAAAGTTGAAAAGGAAATTTCTGAGGATGAAGGGGCACATAAAACCCCTAATCTACTTCCAGCTGAGGCAGTGCGACACAAAGTCTCACTTTGAAGTAAGTTGAGAATATCCCTGGAAAAGGATGGAATGGGAGACTAGAAATGTATTGGTTTTTATTAATGTGTCAACATCTGTTGAATGTCCTGCTTCTTCAGTGTCACATCTTCAGTGTCGTTAGCAAGAGGCCACATATGTTTTTCTGAGGCTGAAACCCAAGAAGACAAAACTAATCTGGAAAGCAAATAAATTTCTTTTGTGCCCTTTTCTTAGTAGAAGGGATTGTGACTGTATTATATAGTAAATACTAAAAGTGAGACTGATTCTCATGGTATTTGTCATGAATCTGTTAATCATTCATAACCTTTTTTTTCTTTGTAGTGCTTCAGTATTGAAATTAAAAGATGGTGTGAGAAATAAACTTTTTTTCCTAAAAATATTTTTTCTTTAACATCGTGAATAAAAGCTTTAAAATGATATATGTACCAAATAGGTTAGAGAACAAATAAATGCATTCTAATTTCTGTTTGGAGGGCCTGACTTTCTGATTTTTGTTTTGCTCTATGACAGTATTGGCAGCCTGTAAACCACAGTTATCTTCAAAGGAGGGAAAAATAAGTGTAGAGCCATGTTTTCTCATGCAATAGGTTTCCTTTTCCTGGAAAATAACTGAATTGGCATGGGAATCCTTTATGCTATCTCTGCATTCTCCCCTTGCTAGCATGGACCATTAAATGTTCTAGAAAGTAAGGGCATTTTACTGGATATAAATATTCATCTGTCTTGGCTCCCCGTTTCCCTCCCCTGGGGTTTCTTCCTAGCTGACCCAGAACAAGAGGAGAAATGAGTAGTGGGTCTTCCTGCGGGAATCAAGAGACGTGGGCAATAGATGGCACGACTGTTGGGGAGGAGGTGTTTGTGAGGCTTCACCCATGCTATGTTTTTCGTACTTCCCCAGCTCTGTAAATCCAAGCATCACCTAAAACCAGAGGCTTTTAACTATCCCAACTAGGCACTGAAGGCGAAAATTTACTGAACTCACATTCATTCAGATGAATGAAAGTAAAGGATGTACAGGTTCACAACTTGATAACTTTGGCTTTTTGACTGAAGAGATTTTCCTGTCAAACTATGCCTGATCATATTATAAGCAGAGAGCAGTCTCTTACTGTCTAAATTGCAAACAGCTAACCTTTATAAAGCCATACCTGTCATTCCCACCTTATTAATTTGGGTTTGTGAGATTGATTCAGGAGAATAGTTGCCAGAATTAGAAGGCGAAGGCAAAAGCGTCTGCAAAGTGTGAAGCAAATTAATCACATTGATTGAGCTACATGTCATTTTACAACTTCTCCGTTTTCAAAATTATGACTTTTGGCTATTATTTTTCCCTTCTCCTTTTGCTCATTAATGACTTTTACGACAAGGAATCTGGAAAATTCCACCTCCCCCCCCCACTTTGGCAACACCACAAAACCACAATTAACTTCGCTACATGTGAATAATTATTCCTATGTAGTCTTCATTTACACTCAAATGTGAAGAATTGAACAGTGTTTAAGCATGTAAATATTAAAAGCAAAATGGAAATTAGCAACCTACTATTTATCAGGGATTGGTGTAAGCTTGCAACTGGGAATTTTTAACCTTTTGGATGAAGTTTCCCATCCAAGAATGAGTATTTTAGAAGAGCCTCAGAATAGATGGCAGTTAGAAGTTTGATTTGTTTGCAGTTTTGACAGTGAGATTAGGGGAAAGGGAGTATTTTGGAAACAGCCATAATAAATAACACAGTCATAGTGTTCTTCCACTACAAAGCTGCGCTGGTCTAAATCTTTGGAGTAGAAACAAAAAATTTGGTAGGTGGTAGCCTTGGTGATAATGCATTGCATTTCGTCAGTTTGTGGCCTTTGAAAATTGCTGTTTATGCTTAGTTACTACAAATTTCTGCACTGCAGGTAAAGAGGGTATCTGATGATGCTGTCCAAACAAAGCCTGTATTAGCCTGGAACCTCCATTTGTGAAGATTTTTTTAGTGTCCAGATAGTGGATATCTGGAATTAGAGTCTGTACCAGATTAAGATTAATTCAGATTAAATTCAGATCTAGAAGATTTATTAGGTAAGTGCCAGTATTTAGGTAGTCTGAATAAGGAGAAAGTAGCCTGTCTCCCATAGAGAAGAGTGATAGAATAGATGGCTGAAAGCCTTCTGTGGAAGCTAGGAGATAGTACATACAGATTAACTTTTTTTATAGGTAGGAATAAGAAAATGAGGTGATGCTAACAGTTAAAAGAGAAGAAGTGAGCTGGAGGCATGATGGGTCTTATAAAATCAAGAGGGTGTATACAAGAAAGGGGCACAAACAGCAGAATAATACAAAAGCCAATAAATTGGAGGTGATGGGATGAAAAACAAAGTACTAAATCTGGTTCATTTGGGCTGTGAAGTAGTTTATCATTGGCTTTTTAGTCTCTGATTGCTGTCATCCTGCCTAGATACCCTCAGGGGAAAAAAAAAAATCTCGTCTGTTGCTTAGCAAGTTTGCCATACTCCTATGGAGGTGTCGCCTTTTCCTCTCTGTAAACAGCCAGGAGAATAGGAGCCTTGTCTACTTGGTAAGGGTGAGAACTGGCTAAACAAATTGCGGTTCCTTGTGACCTTCTTAGCAGAAGTGTTCAATGAGGGATTAACTTTCAAAGGAAAAGTTATCTTGAGCAATGAGAGAGATCACCTGAGATTAGTAGATAGTTAAGCAGCTGTGTTCAGAGAAGGAGAAAGGCAAGAGAAGAAAATGGAGGCAGGACTATAACCAAGAGAGAAAATGTGGGACTGTTTCCAGAAGAAAGAGGTAAATGGAGGAATGTACGTATCTGATAATTAGAGAAAGCGTACCCATTTCTTGCTACCATGCATACCAGGACAATTTTGTTAAATTCTCCTGTTCTTTGCTTGTAGCATAGCTATTGTGCTTGTTCCTCGTGTTGTAGGCTTCCCATAGTTACTCCATCACAAGGTAGCATTGGCAGGAGCCTTCAGCGGGAGGAGATTCAGTGGCCTTAACACTACTGGTGGCAGATTGGAAAGCAAATGGCTTCTGTTTCCCACTGTTAACTGCGCTTCAGGTGGTGATATAGGAAGATATGGGGGATACATAATGTGGGATGAAGATTGATTGTTTCATGATGCAATGCTTTTAGGATCTATAGCACAAACTGCTATGTATGCCTGTAGGAAATCAGAGTGTTGATGCATAGTTGCAGTTCCTGATACATTGCTTATCTTTGTGTGTGGGGGATGAGGGGAATCCAGTGCTGTCTGAAACTCATATACAGTTCTAAGTTAGCAAGAGGAGAACTCTGGGAATATGTGGGCTTCTGCATACTGAGTGTATACCTGCTGCTGTATTCTCATATTCTACTTGGGCAGGAGAGGATGAGCTCAGAACCTGATCCAGGTTTTCTGTTCATGTATGGTATTTTGTCACTAGCCTGCCAGACCAGCTTAGGACTGGAATTTTTTATGTTAAACCATGTGACCTGATTGTGCAGCCAGGCTTGAGATTCAGGGAAACAGCTGCAGTGTGATTCTCCACATGAGAAAAAGCATATACAAAGCTAAGTTCTTCTGTGCATTAATCTTTCTCTTCATACTTCATGTGCAAAGCTATCATGCTACCATCTATAATACCAGCCAAACTCTTAACACCCTGAAAATTATTACTATGTGTCCCTTTTTCCTCTGTAGTATGACTTTGCTTGTGTATGCCTGTGTGCATCTGTGTAAATATTCTTTGCTTCTTTCATGTTAGGCATGTAATGACTAACAATATGCTTGCTATATTCTGTTTCTGGATCAAAAAGTAGATTTATGCCTTTTTTTCTTCCCTTTTTTTTTTTTTAACCAGAAACCTTTTAATCAATAATGTTTCTTTCCTTTTCAGTAATGGATTTCATGACAAATTTCTACCTCTTTTGCTATAGCAAGTGGAAGTAGGATCAGCATAAGGCAGCTATACCATAATCACTTAGGGCTCAATAAGGAGATCTTTACAGGCAACTTTGTTCTTATTTCTTAACGGGATTAAGAAGCTCAGCTCTTTAAATTCTTGCATATAACACTGACATTTCCAGGGTGTGTTTGGACCAGGGAGTTCAAAGAGAAGGAATAGAAAAGAAAAGCCAATATGACTTTGTTTTTTACCTTGCTGGAGGAGCTGTTTGTGCAAATCGCCTATAAGCTTATTGACCTGAATCTTTGACTCCTTGTTTTCTCTGGATTTGGCTGGAGTGTAGACACTGATAGAGCACTGATAGAGGTGATTGCACAGCCCTCGGCTTTGCTTGGCACCAGACACCCCCCCTCCTGCGCCTGACATTATCTTTCTCTGGCAATACTTCTGTTCTCCTGGAGCTCGTATTCCTTTAATTTTTTTTAAATTTATTTTAATTCATTACATTTTCTTTATGTAGGCTTTCTGAGTAAATGAAGGACGCATTAATTCTTTTTGGTAAATAGAGACAGGAGAGGGCATGTATGTGTGATGATGTATTTTCATCTCCTAGGATAACAAGAATCTGCATAAGAATTCACAGTGCTACTCCTTCCAAAACCACAATAGTTACCTCTTACTGACTTGTGTGTGTGTTTCTGAACCTGTGTTGGATTCTCGTGTTCCCCAGAGTGAGGGTTCCCATACGTTTATCTGTATCCCATGCAGCTGAAACAACCGAATCCTGTGCATCTTCCATACTTTTTGTCAGATGCTGAATATGGACAAAGAAAGGAAGGGGCTTCTCTGATAATAGCCTTCGAAGGGTGCTAAGTCAGAGTTAGATTGGATCCTGGCAGGATGAAAGCAGACCTTTTTCTTCTGAACCTTAGCATTTGCCTTGTGCTTCACCTCTCGTGCTTTCTCATTTTTTCCTGTTACTGGAGCTCAGAGGACCACCTGTTCTCTTGCTAGAAGAGAAAGGAGACACCTGAAAAGGTTGGAGTGATTTTTTTCACCATTCACTTGAGAGCACGGAAAGTCTTCCAGAGTCACAAATACGAGACTGTCTATCCTATACTCTTTTCTATTTACTGCTAACGCATATGTAAACCTCTCGGGCCATATTGTCAGTCCAGCTGAAATCCATATCAGTATTACCTAAACTTTCGTGGGATAAAAATTTTACCTAAGTTTGACAAGCAAACCCTTCTTTTAATCAAGAAATTAAATAATTGGTCATGAAGCAGAAAACCGTACCTCAAAAAGAAACTAGCAAGCTGTGTTTCAAGAAGTAAATACAGAGATCCAAATAGAAAACATTATTTTAACTGTACAGAATTATAAAGTGAGAGAAACACTTAAACAGCTTACTCAACTTTAAGCAGTTTATCAAAGCAACTCCAGCCTTTTCAGTCAGCACATTTTGGTTTTCTTAAGAACAATGAAATTGTAAATTCTATCACAGCTATGAGGAAAGGGATTATTTGGTTACAACAAGTAGCGTAATGTCCCCTTTCTAGAAAGTCACAAAACTTGAACTTGGATTGACTTAAATTCGAGCTCAAATTTGACAGAATATGAATTGCAAATTAATAAGGGTAATCTTCTTTAAAATACAAAATGCACAAATGGCAAATTTCACCACATGTTCTTAGTTCATGTGTACTATACATCTGTTACTAATTTTATTTATAATGAAGGTCCATTTTGCTTTTTTTTTGTTTAATGTGGTGTTCTTGACACAAAAGTTCTGAATACTTTTGAAGTGTTCTGAGACATTCCCTGAAAAATTGTTGTCAACTTGAGCCCAAAAAGCAGAGTTGCTCGCAGGCTGTGTACTATATAAGTCAGCAGTGGGAATATTGGCAGTAATTTAACTCTCAAAGTATCAGAAAAAAGAAATGAAGCAAAGGGTGCATTTATGACATCATTGGATAAATATTGATAGGACAAATATTATTGCTGGATAGATTTTTGTGGATAAGAGTAAAGGAAGCATTTATTTATGACTGCTAAGTCTTTTTCTTGGGTTTGACTAATAGAATTCTAGATTGTTTTTGAAACCACGTATAGTACAGCATGTATGTGGAAACATACCTCCAATGATAGGGAATTGGCTGCTTTTGATATTGAAGCACCTGGAGTGTTGATTATTTCAAATGAAAGCCTCAAACTGTTTACAACAAGGTAAATTAAAATTTCGCTTGGTAAGAACAGACATATATTGCTACCTCGTTATGTAGCAGTGTGTGGGAATCACATGAAAATGGGATGTGTATATGATAATGATTTCAGCTGCATGTTATAAAATTAGATTTTTTTGGTTGGATGAAGAATTCTCTTAAGAGACGTAGTAGTTCTGCAGTGGGGAAGAAACAGAACTGTTTAATTAAGTCAAAATAGGAACTTACAGAAGAGTCTTCAAATTTAGAGTTTGAAACTTGCTAGAGTGTCTCTGAAGTCATCTGTGTTCTGCTGCAGGGTGTTTTAGAATCTCATGGATTGTTGATTTCCATTGAAATAATTTTTGAAAATTATACAAAGCAACAGTCTTTGTTTGGGCCATCTAAATATCTTTAAAAACGTGCTTCTGCTGCTTTTCTAATCAAGTGCCTAGAGCTATGTCAGTTGAACCCCAGGTTGGTACTTGTATATGTCTAATAGAGTTCTTGTATTTGAATGGGAAAGATTGAAAAGATGCAAGACTTGGGGTTTTTTTTTTGCCCCTTTAAATCTATAGAAGCTTTTGGGTAGCCAGTATATCTGAATGATAGTCATTTGTAGTACTGGTGCCACAAGAGTTGCTCCCTAAAAACTAGGATAAATATAAATAGAAGGAAAATCTGGAATACAATTTAGAGAACACTTCCACTGTTCTGCAGGAAATACATTTGAATGAGTGATCCTTGTCTTGAAAGGACTTCAAAAGCAAACAGTGCGATAATGAGAACATACCAAACATTTAGAGAAAGAGGAAGGCCAGACTCATGCTAGATGAACTTGCTGCACTGCAGTGTCTTATACCAGGAGAAGAGTGCCATAGCTGAAATGGTTAGAAATAATTGACACTGTTTTTTAACATGATCACTGTGCTGAAATGTCATTGTGTCAAGATGTCATTTTGTTAAACGAAGTGGTGATTTTAATATGAACCAAAATAGTTTCCGTACTGTTATTTTTGAGAGTTAACAGCTTGCACACATGTAGGTACTCACAGACACATGGATATTCATAGACCTTTCCTAAAAGTTAGGATAAGAGGCAGTGCATTATTTCTGACATTTCCTGGATAAATAATTTTAAGAGTGCTTAGGGCAACTAGAAACATACAGTTATTTCAAATGAGATCTATCCCAGGAGAAATTATGGTTGTTAATCAGCATGACAGAAAACAATAATTGCTTGCAAAGAAGCAAAGTATTGAGATGATTAATATAATCTGAAATAAAATGCAGTGGATTATCATGTACAAGTGCTGGTTTCTTTCAGGTATGTTAGCAAATCAATTACCTGAGGGCCAGATTTTGATCAAACTTACTGTATTTGTAGACTAGGGTCTCAGCTGACTTTGGTGGGCTTCACTGAAGTTATTTCTGATACACATCAGGTGAAGTGATAACAGAGTCTGGTAGTGACAGTACCAGATTTCTCTTCTTTGTCTCTCCGTCTCTCTGTCCTTGCAAGGCTTGTAGAATAAACCCATTTGCATGGCACTGTAGCCACGGTAGTTGTTTACCTTGTCCTCACACCAGATGCCAAATATGGCAAAGTATGGAAACATCCCTCTCAATTTATTTAGTATCTTTATTCTCAGAGTTCTATTTCCATACCAAAAGCTTATTTAAAGACTTTTTTTTGCATTATTTACATGTGTTTTACACCCAGAATGTTTTATATCTGCGGAAAACTTGCGTTGCCATTAAAATTAGAGACTTCTGCTTGTTAAATATATGCATAGAATCCTTTAAAAAGACATAATCCACAAGGGCAGTTAAGTCCTGTTAGATGTCATTGCTATTCTTAAGAATAGCGTGTGCTGCCAAAAACCAAGTTACATTGAATGAATTAAGTACATTGCATTCGTATTTTAAGTTGTATATGGTTTGTTTCAAAGTTACAGGAGTGTTGCTTCTGAAGAGAGGTTCCTGGCAGGGATTCTCAGGTTACAGTGTGTTTCATAGGGTTCAAGAGCAAGATTATCAGTGTGTGTAAGCTGCATTACTGGTCATAGGCATTGTGATAAAGCAAGTAAAAAAGGACAATTTTTGAACACTAATTTATAGTTTATGAAGCTCTGGCACCTAGTTCACATGTGCAGTCTCAGAACCCTCCTTTGGTTGGATCTGGAGTTACTGCCGTTGTAGGTTGTGGCAGAAAGGAGAGGGTCCCTTCCCCCCTGTCCCCAGGAAAGCCTGCCCCTTCACGACCAGTCGCACTGGCCTGTTATCATATGTAAGGTTATGTTCCTTGCCGAACTAAGGTCTACAGTGAGTGGCTCCCCAAGTTTCTGCATCGCATCTGTTTTCTCTTTTGGCAGTACAGAATGCTACAGGCTTCGTAACAATTTATTTCTGAATTGATTTATTATAATTGAGAAGTGATGTTTCACTCTGAACAGCTGTATTAGGATGTTAACAATTTAGGTTTACATTTATGCTGCCAGGAAGAATGAACACAAACTGAATTTCAAACTTTTAATGTTCTCTCACTCTAATAGAAGCTGCCGTGTGCTGTTTGTGACTGGTACAGTCCTTCACCCAAAGCTATTTTGTCTGATGATAAAACCATAAGTGTATGAAGCTTGCACATTTTTCATCTCTTTTATGACCTTATCTTTTGTGAGCGGCTTCTGTGAAGGTATCCTAACTATAGGAAGCACCTGGCAAACATATATGATATCTATGCTGTGATAAGCGGTTGTGAACAAGAAAGTAGATCTGTCAGTTCTGAACTGTTCATTGTTAAAAATACTTTGTTGATTTAGCTGATTGCAAAATACATTATAGAGTGACTAACAGCTGCTCTAACATTCCTAGTCAGGAAAGTTCAATAGTTACATTGTACGAGACTTTCTGTAAGAGCCTAATATTGATAGGAACAACATGGATTAAAACAGCAGGGTTGAGAAGAACTGCTAACCCGTATGCTTTTTTAAAGTATCGCAACTACTTGTGGTACAAGCTGATTAAGTACAAATTGGGAAGTCTTTTAATTTGTTGAAAAGATTAAAGTGAAATTACTTGTTAATATTCAAGTCTCTCTTTTCCTACTTGTCAGTGTTGTCAGAGATGTTAGAGTTCTTCCTCTCATGTTTCTGGTAATATGTCTCTTTTACGGTCGTCAGATTCCCTGACCGGCTGTACCACCTTAAATTACAGTGGTTTAGCGTGTTCCCTTGTACCCACTAGGATAAAAAACACTAGGATATTAAAAACCACATTAAAAAACTTGGAACTGTTTTTGAAGAGCAACAGAAACAGTTAATGCTGGTAAGAAATAGTAAGGTCAAGATGAAAATTCTATTCATATTACAGTATTGAAGTTTGAATAAGACTTTTTTTTTTTTCTCTTACTTAAGCAGTATTTTGTGTATTCAGTACTTCAACATAAGGCAGAGATTTGTTTCACCTAACTTTAGCTGGCTAAAGATAGGTTCCTACTCTAAGCTGTACGTTTCAGAGGATGATTCATTTCAATTATCTCAGACACCAAGAGAGGTCTCGTATCTCAGGCATCCTCGAATAGGCGGAGTCAGTGTGGAGGTTTCTCTCTTCCCTGTCTGTAGGAGCGCCTACTTAAGTAGTCTGGACTAGCTTAATTTTCAGACATCTAAAGTTAGAGGAGATGAATTCTGCCCAAAGTATAGCTTTAATGCAAAGTATAGAGAAATAGTTGAAAGTCCAGCAGGCTTAATTGACTCGTGACTAAACATACTAGATGACACTACAGATTCTTGCTCCTATGAGTCTTTTTTCATGCAGTAATGTTCTTTTAAAGGACAGAATTCACTTACTGATCTTAGTTGCCAGAAGTAAAAACTTAAACGGAAGCAGGTTTTGCTTCATTTTAGAGCATTTCTCATTGCTGGTACTGCTATACCACACTTTGGTGTTGAAAGTAAAAAGTTATTTCTCCTTTAACTTAAATACAAAATCTGGTTGAGCAGCAAAGTAAAGAAACAAGCATGAGAAAAAACCCAAACAATGGGATTAGAAAGGAATCAGCAGGTTAGTAGCAAAGTGAGTGGTATATATAAGGCAACATGCACTTGATTGGACTTGGAAGAAAGAAAAAAATAATGTCCTGGATCCAATTAAATGTCTACACCTGTAAATTAAAAAAAAAAAAAAATCAGTTTTAAAATAAATATAAAAAAATGGTGTTATTGAAACTGGAAAATAGTCAGTGAATGAACAAAAAGAGTAAACAATGGAAAGAAAATAAATTCTGTAAGGAAAGAAACTCCTTTGTACTAAACAAATGTTAGCTGCTAAAGTAGCATTAAGTAAGGGGAAAGAAAAGAAAAAAGCTTGAGAGATGTGTTTTGTTATCAGCTCTTGTGCTAAGCCTCCTTTTGGCTTCTTAAAGTTGCAGTGTCTCCAGCACCAAATGGATTGACGTGGTTGTCCATTTTCATCTGACCTTGGTGCTTAGCTGAGCCTGGGATAGACTTGCTTCACTGATGGATTCTGAAGCCCACAGTAATGCACTGTTTGTTGGTTTCAGAAGCAGATTGCTTCAGTATAGAGGGAGAGTAGTATGGGGGAGCAGGAGAAATCAGTGTTGTGGTATTTCAGGTCTGTAATGCATGGACTTGGTGGTTAATAGAAAATATCAACACAAATAATTAGAAATACTTCTAGATGCAAACCAAAATTTTCCTTAATGTAATTTCTACACATTTTATTGTACTCTATTTGCACAGGACATGCATTAATTCATGAAAACTTGATTATGAAAAACAAATAACAACATACTTCATGAAACACTGAAAAAACAAGTTGATGAAAAACCAAGCCGTCTGCTAACATACATTTTCAGATCTTTCCTCATCTCCCCAGTACTTAATTAGTGTGCTGTAGGTTGTATACCTTAGCTGTAATTTTGTCCTTCTTTTGCCCTTCAGCCCAATCTTTTCACATAAGTTTCTCCTCCTCTTTTAAGTCTAATAGTTTTGTTTGTTTGATATTCTGGTTGGTTGCACTGATTGAAAGAATGCTCAAATTTGCATGCTAACACCAGGTTTGCATGTGTTATAACCAGGAAAAACTTTTATATTTTGGAGCTAAAATTTTCCATGCTTGGGCTTGCTCTAAAAGAATTCTTATTATTTCTAAATTTTGTTGTTCTGATTTAGTCCACAGAGATCTATTGTTTGCAGTGGAAGAAGAACATTTTCTTTAGTATAAAAATTCCATGCTAAAACCTTTTAAGAGCTTTCTATGGTGATTATACAGCTTGAGTCAGAAACTCATGATCAGAATTGCCCTTGTTGTGAAGTGCTTTCCAACATTTTGGAGAGCATTGGAGTTGGTCTTGCCAGGCTGGAACCTTGGAAAATTGTCCTTTGTGTCTCTCCAATAAAGAGCAAATTTGTTGCAGCTGTTAAGTAGCTATGAGGATAGAAATATGAAGGTAAAAATATCTGATAGGTTCTTCAGTCCACCCAAAAAAAGCAGAGCTCTGTTTGATTACTACAAAGTAATTCTACAAATGCTAATTCAAAGTTGGGTAGTTGGTTAAAAACAAATAATTGCTAAAACTACTTCTAAGAAACTTGGTAGCTTTTTCAGCATGTGAGTATTTTAGACTGTATTCTGAAAGGTAACTTCAGATTGAACTGAAGCATGTGAACTTCAAATGCCTGGGTAAAATTATACAGTGTGTTTAACAGGAAAACTATACTAGATAGTTGTGTTGTCTCTTTGCTTTACGTGCCTATGAATACACTGGACCATATTTTTAGTACTACGAATACACCGAGCTATATTTTTGTTATCGAAGTCTGGAGTGAATATAGTATTGTGTTTGTGTGAGAAGTAGTTTACCAGGCTTTTATACTTAGGATTTGAAAAACTGTTTGCTTTATGAATGCAAGGAAGAATGTGTTATTACAAGACGTTATATGTGCACATGAAGTTAATACTTTATAGTGTTTGTATATAATCATGTACTTGAAAACTCTGGGTCACAATCTTATCTGGTATAAATATAGCTCCAGTGATAACGTATGGGGATCTGGCATGGTTTGTTGTAATCACATTTCTTTACCTATGTTGCTAATAAAAGCTTTTGTTATCATCAGTGGGGAAAAAATTACAATTTACTGCTTAATTGATGTGCTTTTTGCTCCTTCTTGCTCTCCTATTGTCAAATCAACGGTCTGATTTGCAGATTCTAAAAT
>NW_010972991.1:15692496-15692760 GCF_000737465.1 Haliaeetus leucocephalus | reverse complement strand
GTAGGTAGTTAAGGTCTGGCGGCCGGAAGATATCGCGCTGTACGGAAAGATAGGGCCCCTCCTCAGATAACCAACAGCGTTTAGTTTATGATGTAAGCAGACGGAAGTGACGTTGTAAACCCAAGCTATATAATGCCGTGTTGCTCACCAATAAACGCCATTTGCCGTCCACCACATTGGTGTCTGTGAGCCGATGGCCCGAGCGGCCTGGGGTTGGTCGCCGTGCCGTTCCTGAACCAGGTCGCCACGCCTCTGAAGGCAACA
>NW_010972991.1:15513879-15692486 GCF_000737465.1 Haliaeetus leucocephalus | reverse complement strand
CATTTGTTTTTAGTGCTGCCACTTTTCTGTGGGACAGTTTTTCAAAAAGTTTGTTTCAAGATTGCTAAAAAAATTTAAGCTATGATTCAGTCCTATTTGATTGATGTAGGGTTTTTTTTTTCCATTCCTCATAGTGTCTTCCTATGCAAGAGTTTCTTGGATTGATTAGTAGTAAAAAAAAAAATAAAAATCTACATATGTAGTAAAGTGCTGGCCTGGATAAGCCCTCAGAGATGTCATTTAACACATTACTGTGGCCAATTTTGTGTTATTACCTGAACCCCTCACCTTCAATGTAATTTCTCATAGTGGTTATTTCAAAGTATTTTTGCATGGAGCTTGCTTAGAATCTTTGTTTAACTGAAATAACTGCACTTGCAACAGGAAATTCTTCAAATAAAAGTTAAATGATCATCTCTAAAAATTTAACCTCATCGTAATTTTCCATGTGTCCTGTATACAGCCTTGTAGTGGATAGTTACTGAAGGCAGACAGATGTTCTCAGGTACTTCCGGATGGTGAAAATTCTAAAAATAATCAGAGATGTTGCATTTCTTTAGATAAAGCTTGATAGGGAGAAAATTATCATAGGGACTTGCTTGTGGATTATGACCCTTAAGGGCAAATTCCTTAAATGCTGAAGTACCACAGAGTAGCTCTCCACTAGTTGCCCGAAAATCCAGAACATTTAGTGGACCATATTTTGGTGTCATTACTCTGCAATGCATAAGAAACAGTTAGGTGTCAATTCAAGAAAACACATAACTGAAAGCATGTGTTCCTGGGGAGTAACAAGCTGATGTCTTTCTCTCTTTTATACGTACAAATTTAATGACTTTTTGTGCATTGGTTTACAGAATTAGGTGCAAGTTGTGATTCTGTTTTTTAAGCATATGGAGTAAACAGATTTCCAGGATTTGTCCCTCCACAGAACTGGAAGGATTGGATACTCAGAGCTTGTTTGAATCACTGGGAACTCATAGATGTTTATATGTCTAACAATATTTTTTTTTCATTTTCTCTCTGTTTATAGACATGCATATGTTTTCACTTAATGCATGTAAGCAGTTGTTTGGATATTGTAGGAGCTCTGCCTAAAAGTCACTGTTGAAATACATCAATACTGTATTTCTCTGATTGTTTTTCAGGCAATGAAGAAGGCATCCAGGAGGCAGCAGAATCTGATGGTGATGCAAGGTCAGAGAAACCAGGGCAGCTTGCTGTGGAGACTGAAGATTGGGATGGGCCAGGTAGGAAAAAACAACTGAAGGCCAAGACAAATTTCTTAAACCAGATTCCAGTATTTTTTAATATTATTATTTTAGTAGATGTGTTGTGCTTTGCATTAATTTTTAACGGACTGTTTCTTTTATGAACCTTTGGAGTCCAGGATACTGATGGATTAGTACTAAGATAAAGTTCTTGAGTAGAGAACAGTTTTGGCTGTACCATTTTGTAAATTGTTCAATTTAAATGCCTTACATACCTGCTTGATGTAAAGGAAAATGTTGCTGCTTAGAATTTTAGGATTAAAATTTATCAGTAAGTTCTCAGTTCCATGGTTGTATTAAGGTAGAAGCTTTTCTGCTGTTTTCTGAGGCCAGAAGACCAACCAAATGCCTGTGTCTGTTCTCAAGCTTTGTGCCTACATTTAGCAACGTTGAGCTTAACAAATAGATATGGTATCTACTGACATTTTCAAGGGCTTTCTTTACCTGTTTTAGCCTGATAGAAATCATTTAGCACACCTGGTCATTGATTTCAGTTGAAAGAGAAACTCTTAGATTGCAGTCAATGAAGTGTTAGAACTTCACATTAAAAGAGTCGTTCACGGTAACATTTTCTGTTATGCACAGTGAAGATGGTGCCAGCGTAACATTGCTAAGATATAAGAAGTGATGGTAGCATGGGAATACTTTCCAAGTATCTGTTCAAGATAAATACATAAAACCTCTGTTGCACCATAAAAGTACCTAAGATAAAGGGGTGAATTGTATTTCTCACTTAGGCAATTCTGCAGTTGAATTCAATGTGATGTTTTCATGGGTATGGACTCTGGAATGGGCCTTAAAAATCCATTATATTGACTATGTTTTAATAGTGCTGTTGGAAAACATGCATCTGAAGCCAAACATACTCTCAGAATAGCTGTATCTCTTACAGAAATTTTCCCTAAAAAGGATGAGCACATCAGAAAAGAGTTCCAGAGTGTTCTATCAATAATTTATAATCCAATAATAATATTTCATTAGAAAAATTCCTACATTTCACTCACATTTTCATCCTTGCTTGATTTTGCAAATTACTGTATGCTCTTCATGAAGAGAAGAACAGAACTAATGGTAATTTTCTGAAACCAGTAGCTGGAAAATAAAATGCAAACAAAAATGAAGACATAGTATATCTAGTTATTATGATGTCATTTAAACTGTTTTTAATGATAATACACAAATAAGTTGATATTCTACATAAAGCACTATGGTCTTACATGAAAACAAGATTTAGTACTATAATACACTACAGTACATTTGAAATAATACAAAAGACATCTCTGGATGTAGCAAAATGGCCTTTTCCAGCTTCATAATAGTCAGTGATTAACATAGGACTTGTTTTTAATTTCATTATAAATAAACTCTATCTGAAATATGTAATTTTTTTGTTGCTCTTCCATTTTAGTGTATTTCAACATAGTTGAATATGCATTTTGGGGGCTGTTACTGCTTTTAATATGAGCTATCTTATACAAAAGTTTCAGAGGTATCTTTTCTGACAGTATGGAGTAAAAGGAGTATTTTTTATTTTGCTGGGAAAAAATTTCAGTTAAACAGTAAGATGTGTGTATTTCTTGTAATATCCGCTGGTAGCTTTGACATGGGATAAGATGGAAATCAAAGCTGAATGTGGGAAAATTTCTTTTGACTTCAGAAAACTGATGACCACCAACATGAAATAAGGAGCTTTATTTTATTTAAATACTGGTTCTTTACAAGGGTATAATATGTATGAAGAAAGGAATGGATACATACCACATGTGGTACTCTCCATCACGCATGCTTTCTGAAATGAATTTGGTTATTTATTGATGTGGAAAAAGAAACAGTCAACAGAAGATCATTTTCGACCATGCAGCACAAAGATAACTTCTTTCAGATCTTTGAAAAAAATGAAAGCATGAAATATTTTGCTTACTTAGGAATATATTTTAGCACAACACAAACAGAACCATTAAAAACTTTTCTTGAACAACTTCAACAACTCATAGTAGAGGCATGACCTTAAAGGGCGGATGACCATACATTCTTCGTTATCTGATCTGTCTCTGGTCTCCTTACTGAGATGGAGCACTCTCAGAATCCAACAATGACTCTGTTCTGCATGGTACAAGTTGCTGTCAACTGATAATGTGAACTGTGACAACTCAAGGATTCATATAAATAGTAGAGCTGTTTTGTTATTTTAATATTTTTTTTCTTTTTTTAGCACTAAGGGAACATATTGTTATTTTCAGAGCCAGTACTTGTCAGGGACTGAAGTTCTGCAAGTTATTCATTAGCAACAACTTACTTATGGATGAGTCAAAATTAAGCTTCTGGCGTTCACTAGAGTTTTATTTTGTTTGAAAATTTGCATTGTTAAATGGTTTGCATGCATTCCCAAACCTTTGTAATTAGGATAATATTATGAAGAAAAATCTAAAGTTAAATGTGCTGTAGCTTCAAAGAGTTTCTGCTGAAGCAATCTTTCAGGTCACATAGTCTTGTGACCTTCACTGACCATCAAGGAATTGCAGAGATAATGCTTACTCTGTGTAGTCACTTTGAGTGTTACCTGAATGTTTTTTAAACTATCTTCAGTTTTCATTGGTTTTGTCCTCATGTTTTAAAAATTCTTTTTAATGAGAAGACTACTCTGAAATAATGGAAACTGAGGTCAATAGACTGTATATGGACACACAGTAAAGGACCTGATCCTTTTTCCATTATAGCCAACAGCAGAAGTCCAAGGAATAGAAAAGTCTGCAAAGCAAGACTGGGCTTAAACAAATTTTATATGAGAAGACTTATTATTTAAATGTGGAAGCACAGGTCATTTTACAGCCTTAAATATACTGTCTGCTATCAGATGGATGCCTTGATACATGTAGATGTATATAGTTCTATAGCCTTTGTGTTATTCCTGGGATATCAGTGCAAGTGAGGCCAGTGATCAGTGTTTTAACACGTAATGAACAAAAGGTGGATCTCCTGCTTGTCTTCTACAGACCGTCCATCACATGAGAGAATAGGGTCATTCAGTTTTTTACTGGATATCTGTTCTGTGTAAGAACAAAAACCTCCTAAACTTGGGGAACTGTGAATGAAATATCCTAGAGGTTCCATGCTTCCATACCAGAACTTTCTTAAAATCTCTGAAATTTTAGATACCAGGCCTCTCAACTAAAATAGTGTTGAACCCAATATAAGGAAATTACATATTATATGCCATCTTGAGAGGTAAAGAAAAATTGTTTACAGAATTAGAAATTAGTGCCTGTTTATCATCCAGTGGTCATGGCTGTATTGGTGAGTATAAGTTCAGTCCCCTGTAGTTGTCATTTTAAGAAACAGCAAAAATGATCTGTATCAAAAGGGAGAAAAGACTTGAATGAGAAAGTATGGATCATAACTTGGAAGTGTTTAAGAAGAATTTTTTAGATCTTCCGAAAGGTATAATAAAAGTAAAGGCGATGTTGACTTTACCTAGAACAGAATTTAAAAAAACAGAATAGTCCAAGTTCAAAATTAATGGGAAAAGAGTGAATGTAACTAGATGCTAGGAACCGTCATACCTGGCTAAAAGAAAAAAACCTAAAAATCTATCAGAAGCTTCATTAATAACAGTAAGATGACATTTTAAAATGTGGTAAGGTAAAAATCGTTAGAAGATTGGTATTGATCTATTACAAGTCAGGAGTCTTAATAGCTACAGGGGACGGGGAAAAGGGTAGAGTAATTTAAATATTTCTAGTCTGCTTAAAACTTATTTGTGCTAGAAAACCTGTTTGTCTGTAAGTGATGACTGTACTGTTCCATCAGCAACTGATCAGTGTGTTAAACTTTTTAATTTAATTTAAGCAGCCTGATAGTTTGAATTTAACTTTTTTAGGAGCTAGGTGACCCACTGTCCTAATCATCAGTCTTCAGTTTTCAAAAAGTTTTGAGATGATTTGGAAGTTCTAGAATAGTAGAGGAAACAAATGTGTTCAAAACCAGTAAATCAAGGTTGGTCTGGATAATGACAGACTTGTCCACATGACAGTGGTCCCACTGGAAATAATGGGATAAGTGATGTAAGACCCTTTTATTAAAGGGGGATTAGTAAGAATGCCAATCCATATAGGTTTATGGAAAATACATCTTTTAAAACCAACTTAATATGTAATAGTGAGCTAAAGTATATTAGTTCTTTGCAATATGTTCACGATCCAAAGAAAATACTGAATAATGGATAGGTATTGCTATTGCCAGATCTGAATAGCTTGACATGTTAGCTACAGCAAAATTTTAGTTTCAGTATAATTAAGTATGAAGTCATGTGCTTATGAGAAGGTAATAGAAGTTTTACTACAGAAAGCAGTGTGTCTGAAAAAGTCTTGGGGTTTAGTGAGCTAAGGTTGAGCCCAAAAGATAGAGTTATGGCTAAAGGGTATGTTTGGGTTCTCAAATTATCTTGCTTGTCTGGTTAGCAGTCTTGTTTGATGCTGAAACAGGGTTCTGTCTCCTGCATTCACACTTCAAGAATGTTGTTAAAATTTGAAATGGGTTTAGAGAAGAGCCACTAGAATGTTGAAAGGACTGGTATTATGAAAAAGTCTAGGTCCTTTTCCTATTTATTTTATCAAAGAAAATATTAAAGGACAACCTGATTGCAAACTACTTTAAATTCAGAGTGAAAATCTGATAACAATGGGCACCTCTTTCTAGCAAAAGTATCAGAAGATTAAATGGACATTGAAGCTTCACAATTTCAGACACAAAGAACAGATTTTAGTGCTTAAAAAGTTAATTATTGGAACATTTAATGAGAAGTCATTTATCTGTCATGAGAAATATTTACATTCAGGATGAGATACTTTCCTAGAGAACATGATCCAGTTCTGTGGCAAACACTGGACTTTTTAAATGGGGTAGATGCCACTGGGGCAGAAGTTAAGACTGGCTGACCATGATAATTCCTTGTAACTAAAATGGAATGAATAAATGCATATACTATATATTGCCTTTATAAACATTGTACCGTTTGGATGCATTTATAGTGAATAAGTACTAGCAGTCTTCCACATAAGCAACTCCCACTTTTTATTTCTCCAGTAATTGTGTATTCAAGCTATGTTAAGAGTGATAACTTCTCTGTGCTCTTCTAAATTCTGTGCTATTATTCTGTAGCGATGGAATAAAACAACACAGTAGAAGACATCCCATAGCTATTCTGTGAGTAATATGCAAGGGAAAGTTCTTTAACTGGAGACAGATGGGACACAATTTTGCAGTTCTGACTAAGCCAAAAAGATTTCCTAAACCCACTCAACCATCCTGTGTGCTCAGTTCTTTTGACTTTCTTCCCACAGAGGTCTAAGAACCAGTGAGTGTTTCAGCCATTGGTGAAGTTGTATCTGCCTTTCGAGACAGAGAAATATTCTCTGTGTTAGCAGTTGGGGAACCGAGTATAGGGCATTTACAAAGGTGAAATTAATGCCACGCAGAAAATCTTGGTCCTAAGGAGGAACTGGATCTCTCTCTTCTTAATTCACATGCAGTATACTGTCATGTCACTTACTCCTTATGTGAGCTCTTACTTTCAGAGCCATAAAGGAGCACAGCTTTCTTGCAGAACGTGCTGATTTTGTGAGTTGGATAGTCTTAAAAGTCAGTCTCAGAAGTTCTTTTGAAATGTATCTGAATTTTTTTTAGAAAGCAAGAAAATATGATTTGTCCACATATCCAAAATGAAAAAGAAAAATAAAAGGCAGTGAAAAATAAGACCTAAAACTCTCATTGTCATTTCGTGGTAATTTTTAATGTATTGTTTACGTTCCTCTCTCCATAAAGTGAAGGTTTCCCATGTGTAAAATTCTGCCTCCAGTAAATGAACAGAACTTCTGCTATTGATAATAGTAAAGCAGGATGAAGTCACGACTCATGTTACATCTCAGAAGACTCATATACATATATCAGAATTGTTGAAAAAAGTATGAAGGATAGTTAAATATAGCACAGTATAGTTTCTTTTAATTGCTATTACAGGTTGGTGGGGTTTTTTAAATGTATTGGAACGTTTAAGAAAAATAGTAAACAGAAAATTAAATAATGCTTTAAAATAAAAATATGTTGAGCTATGCTGCCATTAATGTTTAATAAAAGAGAGAGAAAAACAGGCTGTCATATGAATTCTAGTGTATTGCTTTAGTGAGGTGTGAATCGGAAAGGTTCTAGTGAACATCTGACATGTCAGGTTCACATTTTTACCTTGTATAAAAGGTAGTTTGAAAAGCTTTTCTGAATAGATTTCCTGTAACCATTCATAAGAATCACTGTAAATATGTATTGATCATTTGGTTTACTCTGCATTATTTACTAATACCATAAACAGTTTGGGTTACAAAGTAAAACTGTAATATAGATTGGAATGGTTGGTAGACCACTGCAAGATGGAAGCAGACATTAATGATTGTCTTTTTTTTCCCCCTTTTTATTTCTTTTTCTTTTTTTTTTTTTCTTTCTTTCTTTTTAAACCAGTCCTAAGAAGGACTTGGAGATTACTGTCCTGATTTTGTTTCTTTTTTGATTGGGGAAATGTGGTAGATATAAGATCTTGGAAATGCTATTTGATGTAAATTAACAAAAATCCATGAAACATAGTTAACCATAGATATAGTCTGACAGTAAGAAGAATATTGTGAAGAAGCAGAGGAAATCATAGAACGACTGTGTGTTACTCTGACAGTGAATCGGTATTATCTCTGCTATCAGATAATGCAGTTATCATTAATTTTCACATTTGCATTTCAATCTTTGGAAGGAAATGACTCTTGCCGGATGAAGATAAGAGCTCTGTACCACTATAATGAACCATCATTTTATCCCGATGCTTTGTATCCATATGAAAATGAGGCTGGGTGGTGGTGTGGTATGTGAGGAGGGGGTGGGGGGGGTCATAGAAACATTGTAACAAAGTGTCAAAAATCACTACAGACTTTGGGAGCCCTTTATGAAACAAGAGGCAGTCTAAATAAATCTTCTGTAGTGAAGTGGATATTGGATTAAAAGCAGAGAGCTGGACTCCCATACCGGGCTTTGGGAGGGGGTCCTGGAGGAGCAGGGGAGGATTTCTGTGGGTCTTGATCTGGTTTCCGTCACTAGTTTCGATCTAGGTGGAGGCCATGCAGACACAGAATGGAAAAATAAGGGTGTAATAGTCATCAAGTTAACCCTTGCGCTGCAGGTCTTGTTTTGACGTTTGAATACTATTGAGGTAGGTGGAGTAAATGCTAGTGGATCGCTGCCTTCGTGATTCGGATTCTGATACTGGAGGTGTTTCAAGAGGTTACCACACCTGCATATTAAATGCAGGATTTCAAATAATTTTCAGTCTTGTATATAGAACTGATCCAAGTCTTTAAGAACTGTAGTGTTCAGGTCCTTTTCCATGCATAGCCCAGATTTGTGTTGATTTCCTGAAACTTGATCTGCAGAACTCCGCAAGGCATCATTCCGTTTTAGGTCTGATTGATTAAAACCATGGTTCCCCAAGTACTCTTGCACTATATTCAACTTGTTTGTCCTTTATGGTGTAGTTAGTGCCCATAAGTTACAGACTTCATCCATACATTGTTGGTACTCACTGCCAAACGTCTGCTAAAAGCATGAACTCTTGAGGTTTGCCCCCCATCCCATTTTTTTGTAAGAAAAGCTGAGATTCTTATATCATCAAATGATGGTAAGAACTGATACTTAAATGCATGATATTTTAAAGTCATTCTTCCTGTATAACCTGGGACCATTTATAGGAGCACCAGGATATCCATCTTACCCTGACCAGCTGGGATTGATGAATTATTCTGCTGCCCATAGCAGCTGCTTCCTCCTGCAGACCTTTCTTGGGGCCTCGCCTCTCTGCTCTTTTGTGATGAGCCCGTTTCTGTCTCGTCCTGAGAAGGTGCAGGGCTAAGAACTGTAAGGAAAAATAGGCTACACCTTTGTTAGCACATTCAGTAGTGACAGAAGCTGAATGGTATATATACTTGTGAAGTGTTAAAACGGTCCCTGGCATGATTTTGGCTGAGGCCAGCTGACACTCTTCCCAAGTAGATCTCAAGGTGCAGGAGATAAAGCGTTGCAGAGAGCATTCTCCAGAGCTAGTTTGTGGGCAGTCACCTCTTTATAGGCTAAGGAATTCTCCCAGCACATAAATAGGGCTGCATTTGGCCTCAGTGCCCGGAACTGTTCTTCGGCACACGTAATTAACCTTCCTTTTCCTTTAACAGACATGCTTGGTACAGAAATCGGCTGTTCTTCAAGGCAATTGATCTTGTTGGCGGATTGCTCCCTGTACGGGCCTGAAAGATGAGAGAGTGAGAGTGGCCGTGTGAACTCACATGGAAGTAGCAACCAAAACTTTGCTGTTGTCTTTCCCACGTACAAATTTGACTTTTGTGGGAAACAGGCTGTTGCGTGACCTACTGAGCATGTGTAATAGATAAAATCGACTCATGGGGAGAATTTTCATTTTATGGTCACAACTGGCAAATGAAAATGTCCACACCTGGACAAAATGAAATGATGCCCGCTAGCCAGAAATGGTGGTCACCAAGGCTTTAAGAGCAAATTGAGGTGTAATACAATTCGCCTAAAAGCATGTGAATAGGCAGTACTAAATTTTGAAAATGAAAAGATATTTCCTGTCTTGATGTCACTTGTTACGGTGACTTCTGTAGCATCCCTTTCATGATTCAAGGTGCAAACATAGTAGGATTCTGTAAACTTGGAGATAAGCATTACCTCATTTGACTTTCAACTTTAAATATCAAAAAGCAGCGAGTTCATCACTGAATACTGGAGCCCTTGTCAAGCATTCCAACTGTTTTGTCAGTTGGGATGCCATTTCCTTATCATTGTTTCACAGTTAACTTATATATGTGAATTTAAATTTAATTTCAAAATTAGTTGCTATAGAAATGAACCTAGTTTTGAAGTAACATTTTCTGGTATGTACATTTAACATTTGGAGGACTTTAATTTTATTTAAACAGTTAGCCTTTTAGAATGTTTCCAAGTGAAAAACTTAATTTTTTATCCTAGTCAAAATGCTTCAGAAAAGTGGAACTATTTAAAACCTTCAAGTCTATTATTTTTTAGTTTGATGGTAGTCATTTACTATTCCTGGTCCTTTATTTATCCACTTCTGAAATATTTACTTGACATAGCAAGGCTTTTCATTTTCAGTGTGCTGAGTGTAAATTGTTCCTTGGCAACCATATTAATCTGCAAGTGGGCAAGTTTCTAGACTAGGTAGATTTGAAATTGATCCGGTATCTTCCTAAATTCTTTTGTACTTGTTTATGTCCAGCATGAGGCAAGAACGTTGGCCTGACTTGTAAAAGGCATTGAACTCTGAATGAAAGGTGATACACATTATAAATGTAGTCTATTTTGGTTGGCATTTACGTTTCAAACACAAAAGACTTCGTGTTCTCTGAAAAAAGTTGATAGCTGGGAAAGGCGTGTGCAAGGGACGAATGATCAGATTCGCTAGGTACTTCGCTTTGGACATGATACGCTATATAGTGGATATTATGTAAAGTACAAATCCCTGTAGGTCACACAGTGAAGGACTCCTAGTCTGTGAAATTCTGCAGGGAATCAATGAACATCTGCATTACAATACATTGTTTCTTGTAGTTTCATGCACCAAGGGACCTGCAGAGGCTGGCAGAAAGCTTTGCACTTTTCAGCTGTCTCCACTGTAGTTTGGTCATAAAGGCAATATAACACCCTGGTAATTGCAAAGGACTAGGAAACAATGTCTGGTTTGGAAAACAGATGGGGTGAGAATCAAAAGGGACATGTAATCGGTCCACAACTATTTTGTTCTTTGTTGTGTGTTTCTCATTAATTCAGCTAAGATTATTGCATGCAGAATACTGCATAGCAACACTGGCTTGAACAGTTGAAGGATGGATGTGTTAATATATTGAACTATATACACAACATAGTGTTATTTAACACACAAAGCTGCAGTCCAGCAGTTGGATGCAAACACCTAGTGAGAGATGCTAGTGACTTTATTTCTTAAATTGGCAGGTTTCAGTTGGTTTCAGTGATGTATCCTGTGTTTGGCATATCATTAAAGAAAATATTTTGATTTTCAAAATGCATTTTCCTCGTACCCCTTTGTAAACTGCTTATTTAGTCTCTTGTAAGACATCATGACATAAAAGTTGGAATAATATAACTAAAACAATAAAAGTGTTATCACCAGGAAACATTATACCTCCATTCGAAAGAACTAACTTTTGGTAAGAGTAAAAAATTTAATTTGACATGTGAGTGACAAACTGGATGCTAGTATTTACCCACAGAATTACACAGGTCATAATGGTTCAGAGTCAGAAAAGGAAACTGGACATTGTGGTCATGGGACTGCGAGAGAGTCCTGAGGGCAAAATTCCTCTTTCAATTCTGACCTTGACACTTTCTCAGTATCTGTGTTTAGCTCAGTGAGACCAGCTTAGCACAGGTTTGGGTTTAGGTTTTTAATTACCACGTTTCATGTTTTAGGGTGCTTTACCATTGCATGCTCAAAAGAAGGATATGGATTGAACAGTAGATGTTATTTTCTCTCCTTGATGTAGGCTTCAGACAAGGGTATGTGTAAACGATCTTTGTAGAGTGCAATAATGGTCATCATACAGAAATGCTACAACAATCTCTTTTATGCAATCACTCAGGACTTATTCACCAACATGGAAAAAGTAAGTGTGGTTGTCTTAATAGCATCAGACCTCATTTTTTGTTTAGTTACAAAATTTTTAGTTATTTAAACATGTTCTGATGGAATCAGTGAGAAAGCCCAGAACCAAATATTCAGAAGTATGGCCCAGAGTTAAAACTAGTAATATACCTATGCTGATATTTGGGTAGGCAGAATTAATAAGGAATAAAGCCTATGTTTGGAAAGCTGTAACTCCACAATAGCTACTGTTCCTACTTTTTCCTGCAGTCAGCTGATTAGCTTAGACCTTCTAAAAGAACTGTGTAGAGGACATCTGAGCTCCTTTTTTGTTTTTTGTTTTTTTTTCTTCCCCCAAAGATTTCAAAGTTTTCCAAATATGCTTTTTAATAATCAGAGCTGATTCCAAAAACTATTTTTAATCTATAGCATATTAAATCATATTCATGGGGAAGATGCTTGTGTATGCCTGTTTTGCCAGTGTGGGCAACTAGTCCAGTGTGTTTGTTGCATCTTTTATGATGTGTTAGAGAAAAAATGAATCAAATTGTCCCATCATAGCTTACTCTTTCCATTTGCTCCCCTTTGTCGCCCTCAAGACTGTTAAGGAATGTATTCAAGCTGGAAAACTTGGAACAGCCAGATTTGACTTCACAACATATTCTTGGGGATTAGAGATAGAAAAAGCTTCCAGTATTTTATATAATTTTGTTTTAAGTGAGTATTGTAGGACTATGCATTGGCATATTGTTTGTTTTAAAAAAATACTGGCTGATATATTTCAAAGATTGAGGATAAAGCTGTAAAAATCATATTTTACTTAGAGAAAATACTCATGGTAGGCTCGTTCAGGTCCGTGCTTCTCTGATTTTATGGCTTATCGTTGCATTGGTTGAAAAGGTGCTTCATCAGCATAAAACCACAATGATGGATTATTGTGGATAATTTAGAAAAACAGTACAATGTATACTACAGACATAGTCTTCCAGAGTGTTGCGTATATGCATTTTGGGCTGGGTGGTTCTTAAAGGAGACTGAATTTCAAATTACATCACTGTGTGAAAAAAACCTTCCTTAAGTTATCTGAAATTTGATACTTATACTGTGGTGCCAAAACTACTAATCAGTTCGTAAATCTTTGGCTTGCATATATAAATAAATACTAGTTGTCATAAAAAAAATGAGACTATCTGGACAGCACTCTCAATAATCATTCACTGAAAAGTTTTCTTAGGTGTAATACAGTCATGTTTTCAAGTTTTATGTAATGCAACACTGTAAATGCTTCATATTGTTTGTTACAATCTGTAAAAGTATATATAATCTTAAACTTTCTTTACTATTACTATTGTGATTTGTATTTAGGATTTTTATTGACTTCTCAGAAAAAACTTTTTCCCCGATTTTTTTCCCCAATTACAGAACTGCTTAGCATTTGATATTGACTATTTTTCAAAGTGCGTATTGGATCTCAACTTTTCACAGAAATTTTCTTTAAGAGGTGCTCTCTAAATATGTGACTATTTCTAGCAGCAGAAAAAGAAAAAAACCTGCAACAAAACAACAGATATTTTGGTGTGTTGCAGTCTGATAAGAGCTAGCATTTAGTTTAATTACTATATCCATAACATTTTAGCCATCAAATTTTGAGACTTTTCCAAGGAAATTATTTTTCACTGGTCCTGCTAATCCTTGTTTTAATAGTTATAACTTACTTAATTTTCTTTTCTGTATCTTCATGCCACAATGCGCGAATCATCTGGAATGGAAGAACGGTGTGATAAGGTTGTTGACAGGGATGTGAATGGGAGACGAACAGTGTAGAATTTAAAATGGTATATAGGTGCCAGAGGACATCTTCAGGGGACACTGGAGAAATGTTCTTGCATAGTGCCTTCAGACACGTGATCTGACAGAGCAATGGCCAATAAGGAGAACTGGACTCTGTCCTACATGGCGCATGAAGTAAGCTTCAGGTTCCTTTAATACCTTTTTGTAGGAATACATCTGATTACAGAAAACCTGTTCTCCTTGAATTCTGCCTCTTGTCAATACATAAAGGGGGCCTACAGGAAAGATGGGGAGGGACTCTTTAACAGGGAGTGTAGTGATAGGACGAGGGGTAATGACTTTAAACTGAAAGAGGGTAGAGGATTGAGATTAGATGTAAGGAAGAAGTCCTTCTATTGTGAGTGTGGTGAGGCACTGGAACAGGTTGCCCAGAGAGGCTGTGGCTGCCCCCTCCCTGGAAGTGTCCAAGGCCAGGCTGGATGGAGCTCTGGGTAACCTGGTCTAGTGGAAGGTGTCCCTGCCAGTGGCAGGGGGATTGGAACTAGGTGATCTTTAAGGTCCCTTCCAACCCAAACCATTCTGTGATTCTATGATAATATATTCTACAATGTCATACGCATATTGACAAGCATGGTGCAATAGATTAGCTGTTCTACTGATGCACTGTTCTCACATTGTTCAGTGTTCTACATACTGTCATACTGACAACCCAGTCAAGAAATTAAATAATACTTTAATAGCACTTAGAAACCGCGGTCCTCCCTATTAAAAAGCCTTTTGCCATCTGCTTGCTTTTTAATTTTTCTCATAAAAGAGACAAAAAATGGCTTGAATATGTAGGAAAGCATGTCACATTACTTTCACCATTTCTCAGCTTCTGGGATCATTGCCCTATAAAAATGCTATGTGCATTTCCCCAAAGCTTGGACATATCATGGCGCTTATCTAAAGAGAAAAATGATATATTTTTAAAAGAAAAATGCTGACCTAGTTAGTGAGGCTGAAACCATTCATTAATTAGAAGTCATAATTGCAATTACATGGTAAAATTAATTTATCACGAAAATAATCCTATCAGTTTTCCTTTTTGGAAAAATGGAACCAAATGATTTTAGCAGCCCGTATTGCTTAAGGCTGATACTACAGTGATACTGGTTTAGAATGAATAAAGTAATCAAATTCTATTTTCAAGATCTGAAATTCTGAGACTGCATCAATGATAGTGTATATATTTTACGAGATTCACTTGAATTGTAATTTTGTAATTACATATAATATATAAAGCATATATGCACAGATAAATGCGTAAAAGGAAAATAGTGTGCTGAAATTTAAAAAGAGTGAATCGAAGATAACACAGCACATAATATATAGAAAAATTCATGTAATATGGCAAGTATGCTACAGTGTATGAAACTCAGAATGCCTTTTCTACCCTCAGGCTATTTAGACTTCCTTGATATTCAAATCTTAATGTACATTAAATGGAATTTAAGGAGGTCCACCTTGCTGGACCTCAGGCAGACTTAGCGAGTAGTGCTCCTTGGGGATACCACTTTATGTATATATTTTCAAAGATGTTATAGCCATGAAATATAGTCCTTTGATGACATCATAACTGTGAAATATGACTTTATTTTTCTCACCAGCAGTCAGAACTTTACTTTATCTATATTAAGCAGTCTGTATGCATAAATAAAGAATACCAAATACTGAAGCTGACTGCTGTAACCTAACATAGCCACCTTCAGTTGGAGTATTCATCACTCCCTGTGATGCCCTATGGATGTCAGGGGACTGTTTGTACAGTAACATGCTGTCAAATATCGCTAAGTTTAACATTGCCTTCTCTCCAGAAATACGGTAATAAGCACTGTGGATAGCGTTAGACAGCTATATGCCCGAATTCAGCAATTACTTAACCCGATTTAAATTTTAACAGAGGGCAGAAATTTACTGTTTTATGTCAAGGTAGTCAAGCTTGGTCTTTAAATTTAAGGATCTTAAAATACATCATTAACATTGCTGGTCCTGTTGAAGTAAATAGAAAAGTACACAATGATGCCAATGGAGTTAATACCTAGTCTGTTAATGACTAGTTAATGTATGAACGCATATATCATTTGCATAAGACTCACAAATGCACAGACTTTTTAGGAGAAAGACTGCTAGCTGCAGTCACAGGGGAGTGTTCATCTGCCCAGACTTTGTTATTAATGGGTAATAGGAACAAGTATACTTTTGAGCATCTGAATATATCTTAAAGTCTCCAAGAAAAAGACTTCATAGAACAGTACAAGAAATTCAGGCTTAAATCTCTTTTTTCCAGGCTAACCTAGCATTTGAAGATAGAATCAATAAATCTTTTTTTTTTTTTCCAGGTAGTAAAAAAAATATCTACTTTTAGAAGAATGCTTTTGGTCTTCTGGGCTCCCATCTTGCAAAGCATTTACAAACTTTTAATTTAATGCATATGAGCATGCCATTAAACAAAGAACTACTCACATGCATTAAGTTAAGCACATATGTAAGTGTTTGTAGGACTGCGGCCTCAGGTCAGAAGCTCTTCCAGGAAGGAGCTGCCTTTATCATTGTACTTTCTACGTACTCAGCGAACTGTTAGCTTGCATAAATTAATAGGGATGCAAATCAAAGCAATGCTAAAGGCCCCTTTCCACTCCTCTGACAATGTAAAAGGGGCTTAAAGGTTGAGTAAATCACTTAACTAAGAGCCAGAATTCTGAAGACAATAAATAAGGACTTCAAACTATAACTTCTTGAGTTTCTGTTAATTACAGAATATTATTTCATGGATTTGCTTGATTTTCTAACTTCCTATTTTGAAACATTTTTTATTAAAATACTTATCTTAATATATGTTGATGTTTTGACTCATATTTACTTTTTAAAATGAATTTTTTTTTGAGAAGTAGGAGCTAAATCTTGAGGCTGCTGTTCGTTTTCATTTCACAGCGACTTCATTGTCAGTGGTGGGATAGTACTTACATAATACATTAATTTTTTAAATGATAACTCATTTGGATTCTGCAATCTTTTTTTTTGTTTTTAATTTTAAAAATCCCATCATATTTCATGGCTCTGATTACAGCTGTGAAGCACAGTCTTGTGGTGGCATAATGCACATGAATCTTGATCTTACTTTATTTGCTAGTAGTAAGATTTTTGATATAACTGTCTATATTTTTGCTGCAGCGATATATATGAATATATGTCCTGGTTTCAGCTGGGATGTAGTTAGCTGTCTTCCTAGTAGCTGGTACAGTGCTATGTTTTGAGTTCAGTATGTGAAGAATGTTGATAACACTGATGTTTTCAGTTGTTGCTCAGTAGTGTTTAGACTACAGTCAAGGATTTTTCAGCTTCTCATGCCCAGCCAGGGCACCTGACCCAAACTGGCCAACAGTGTATTCCATACCATGGGACGCCCCATCTAGTTTAGGAACTGGGAAGTGGGGGGGGGCAGGGATTCGCCGCTTGGGGACTGGCTGGGTGTCGGTCGGCGGGTGGTGAGCAATTGCACTGCGCATCGTTTGTACATTCCAATCCTTTTATTATTGCTGTTGTCATTTTATTAGTGTTATCATTATCATTATTAGTCTCTTCTTTTCTGTTCTATTAAATCGTTCTTATCTCAACCCAGGAGTTTTACTTCTTTTCCTGATTTTCTCCCCCATCCCACTGGATGGGGGGGGAGTGAGTGAGCGACTGCGTGGTGCTTAGTTGCTGGCTGGGGTTAAACCACGACAATATACCAATATTATGAATTGAGAGGAGGAGAAATTAAAATAATGCCCAGGGACAGAAAAGGGTTGTGATACATAATGTCCAAAATGTTCCTAAGGACAAATCTTTTCTTACAGGAAACAGTTAATATTTTTTTATTATCTTTTACAGTTTTTTCTTAAATTTGCCATAAATTTGACTGAAGGGGTGTTCTGTAATACCGTGTGAAGCATCAGTGTCTCTTAGTTGCCTCTTCTGAAAATCAGTTGAATCTACTGCCTATTGTTTTGTTATCTAAGTCCAAGCACTATTTTAGAATTATGACTGTTGCTTGATGATTTTCTCAAGCATCAGCTGATAAAATAAACCTTATCTTAACAGTTAAGGTGAATAAAAGAAAATTTACCCTTTCTAAAGCTCTAGTTTTCTCTATGTGAGTTTCTTAATTGTGGCCCATCCTGTTTATATTTTTCATTGACTTTATTTCTTCAATTTTTCTTTTGTATAGACACTACCTACTGTTCAGCTTTTGCCTTCCTTATGCGATATTTGTAATAATAAAACAAGTCCATATATACTGTTTTTAATTAACCTTATGCATTGTGAGATAGAGGGTGTGAGATTATTTATCTGAATAAATTTACTTCGTATGAAAACTGTAGCACCTAAGCTTATATGTGGTTCTCTCTTGTAACCATGGCCCAATGGTACGTACCTGTTGTATTTGTCATCCCCACCTTCCTGCCGGCACTTGCCTTCCCCTTCACACATGCCGACGGTCACAGCACGGTGGCTATCGAGATGACAGTCCAGTGGTGCTTAGTGGAGCAAATGTCTTCACATTTTGGTTGCTTAAAAATGATTCACACAAAATGCGTGCAGCGAAGAGGCAGTTTCCCCAATGTACTCATACACACGTGCTGAAAAAATGTCGTTTTCCTCGTCAAGTTTTGTTTCCTTAAAAAAAACCCAAAAAACCCCAAGCTTTTTGTTGTTTCTATTCCCTTTTGATCATTCATAATTTCTGATCATCTCCTTTTATATTCCTGGTCTGATTTTGTTCATGCTCTTCATTTTTACTCTGCTCTGTATTCATTCTCTTTATGTCATTTATTTCCTTTGATTCTGTTAAAGTCCTTTTTCCATGTGGTGTGTGTCTTTCATACATTATAATTATAAAATACTTCCATTTTCTCTTCAAGCATTCCAAATTTATTTACCTAGCTTTCTAAGTTTGGATGCAGTGTTTCCTACAGTATTTATCAAGGAGAGTATAGAGAGAAATGAGCACACTATTACTATTCTTGGCTTTGCTGTATTTTCAAAGAGCATCTGCTGGTGTTCATTTGATATTTTTTTTCCTCAGCTATGTATATAACACACGCATATGTATCATCAATTCAATGAAAACACCACGGAGAAAATGAATTTTATGAAATTGGGAGGAAGTTTGCAGCAAACAGTGGATTATATTGGTGTTATATAGCTATCTCATCAAAAGGTAACAAATGCACAAGACCTTTTGCGCTTTTCAATTTGAAAGAAAATGATTTCATTAGAAAAAAAAGAACCATCACTCTGGATGTTGGAGAATGCCAGAGCCTGATGAAACCAGCTGAAGAGACAAACTGAGTGTATGGATGCAGATTAGCCTTCAGAAGATGAGGGTGTAAAAGGGATTTAATGGTAGGATGGATTATAGAAATCCTTGTAACAATGTTAAATAATTATAGTTCCAGCCGAGATCAAAGCAGTGCTGATTGAACCCCCTCAAGCTGTTAACACGGAGTATCTTGAAGAAAAAAAAAAAAAAGGGAAAAAAAAAAACCCCTCTGAGATTGGTCAGCCTGCACTGACAGTGTCCTCTGATCTGGGGAAGTTCTGGCTGTATTGAAGGTACAACTTGTGGGGGAGGGAAGGATAGAGGGAAAAATTTATCAGTCCAAGTAGCCTATCTGGGTGTGTTTTTTGGTTTGTGGTTTGTGTTTTTTTTTTTTTTTAAGTGAGGAGGAAGGGCTTATTATAATCAACATTACTGGAGTTCACACACTGACTGAAATTGCAGTAAACTTGTACACAATTGGCTTCTTTCCATATTGGAAAAAGGATTAAATTTCTTTAGCAGAACTCTGGTCTGTAACAGAAAATGATTAGACTCCCCCCCCTTTTAAACTACGGTTCCTATATGCATACCTGCCCAGCAACAACTATTAGTAGCGATAACTGGAAAACGCCTTTGTAGTAACGTTATTTAGCTGCAGGCAGGGAGTACAGTTGCTATGCCCATTCAACAGCATTAAACATTTATTCTCACTGCCTTGCCTTCCTGGCATTCATGCCTGGAGGATTATGCTTATGCCTCTATTAATAAAAAAAGAGAAGTCAAAGTTAAATCCTTACAGTTTGGTGGCATAGTAACTTGTGGCATAGCCAAAGCTTTTCCTTTTATACAGCTGTCTGTGAAGTGCAGCACCTGTAGTTTGTTTCAAAGGAAAATTTATAACTTTGGCCGTGTCGAGGTGTATTTCCAGTGATGGTGTGCCCGGTATGTTCAGTTCCAAATGGAAAGCTGGAGGCTGCAATAGATGAGTAATAAAAAACAAGGGTGGAAATGGCACCTTGTGGCCTAGATCTGTCTGAAGGAATGATTTCATCTAGCCCAGTGTTAGTTTGCTCTCGGGCTTTGTGCTGGGACTGCAGGAGAGCGAGAATGACTATCACTGAATGGGCATAAAGCTGTCGGACATCTCCTCTTGGGCATAGCCACGTAGGGGAAAAGGTGCTTCGACGAGGCATCATCATCCTCGTGGCAGGAAGGCTTTGCCGTCGCACAGGTTTTGCCAGTGAGTGGCCTGCAACTGATGTTAGACCTGTAGCTTTGGAAAGGTTAAATGACGTTTTTTGCGGAAAAGGACTGCAAAACTTTAGGTTCCTGGAAAAGTCAACATATAGAGAGTCTCTCTAGTTCTGTGAATACATGCATACGGCTGTATGTTTGAATGAATAGGAGTACTTTGTTTTCTGAGTACACCCCGTGTACTAAATGCCAATCAGAGAGTATATCAAAGAACTGCTTTGTATTTCAGAGAGTAATGGTGCATGACAAAACCCCGAACCTGTTCTCTGATCCCTATGTAAGAAGCTGTAGTAATATTTTCCAAATGTTATAGGTAAAAGTTTGTATCGAATACTACTACTCTTTTTAAATCTCAAAAATAGTTTTGGTATTGGTTTATGAACTGTTTTATGTGACCTGTCTAGGGACTTCTGTTAGCCTATTAGCGTAGGTAAGCTGCTTCTTACTTGCTTAAATTCTGTGTACTCCTTTATGTTCAGGGGGCCTTAAACAAATCTGTGTACCTTGGGTCAGGGATGAAGGCATTTTAATGGCACCATCTCCAAAGGATTTTGGGGCTATTTTCTTTAAAAGTGTGACGGTCTTTGCAGGCATCTCGAAGTGTCCGTAGATGTCCAAGTTACAGGTACAGGTTCTGTGGCTCTCTTGTCCTGGCCAAGTCCTACTGAAAACATGGAAATCTGTCATCTGATGATCCTCTGGGGCATTGTGTCACCATGTGGGGTTTATTCATGTAGAAAATACTGTGGCTAACCTGAGCTTTCCTGTTGAAGGTGTGATCTAAAACAAGATAGAAATGATTATGCAGTAATTGCTGAGAGATCTTGGCCAAGATCTGCAAAGTTATTTAAATATCTAACTCTTTGATATATAGTGGTTTGTAAAGTTAAACACGCCTGCAGGAGCAGGGTGTAATTTTTTATCAAACAGGTAGTTACAATGCTGGATAGAAACAGGTAATACCATTAAGTGAGCTTTAAGGTAGTGGAATGCTAGTTCAAAACTACCTGGCATCAATTAAGCATGAGTTTTAAAAGACAGTAATTTTAAGTGTGAGCTTACCTCAGATGTGGAGTCTTGAAGTCCAGGCCAAGGATCTCACAATTCCATTTTATAAAGAGACAATTTGAAGGAAGGAGTTGATGCGGTTTGGACGTATAGATATGTTATTTTTATGGTATAATTTTGGATGTAGTGAAAATGATGTGATAAATGCTTTGGAGAAGAAATCACCATGCCAGCCTGTGCTAACAACAGCTGAACTGTCAGCATGAGTTTTTTATACTGGAAATAGGGAAGAATAGTTGCTTTTTGCAGATGGAACATAGCAAGTTTTATGAATCGGTAGCAAAACTAATTAAGACTGTGTATTTAGTGTGTTTTAATTTTGAGAGTGGTTATGTGCAGGGTTAGTAAGAAGAGAGGGAAAAGGGAGAGCTTCTGAAACTGCTTTTAAGGACAATAGTTGAAGACAGGAGGGGATGAGAAAGGAAACCATAAGGAAGGTTTCTTAACGTGAGGAAGAGTTTCATGGTCAAAAAGAATGTGGGCTTCAGAGAATGTGCAGAATCCCCCCTCCCCTTTTTTTTTCTTTTTTCTTTTTGCCCCACTGTCTAGGGTTCTGCTGGTGCTACCGAAAATTAATAATAAAACTGGGAATCAACAAGAAGTCTTAAATTATTCCATCATCACTCTCTTCTGCCTGACATAGTCATTCTGTATTATTCTCTCTCTTTTTCTTTCCTGTTTCAGGTTACCAAAAAAGAACTATAAAAATACGTTTTTTCCTCTCTCCCCCACCCCCTTTCCTGTTGCTTTCTAGCCCTTCGTGAAATTGCAGTTGAAGAGTTAATAATGGAACTAGCTCTAGTGCACGTTACCTACCTATTCGCACTTCTTCTTCACACTTAAAACCCCTTCACAGAGGATTTTAGAATGGGAAAATGCTAAATCAGCTCTTTCCCTGTCCTTGGCTTCCGAGCTTTTTTTGTCATTGTGCTATGGAAAAAAGGATCAGACTCCAAACCTTTAAGCAGTAGCTGCATTTGGAAATAATCTAAAGTAAAGAGATGTCTTTGTGCAATACAGAACATCATTCTTCCCCTTTGTGCTCTGAAATGACAAATTATTGCCCCGTGACAGTGAGTTTGAAATCAGATAACTGAGACTCACTGGATGATTTTTATCTCCAGAGTCCATGTAAATTTGTTGTATGCTGTGTGTTGTGCATACTGTTTGTAATAGGATGGTACAAGCTCAGACATACATCCAGCTGCATGTGGATGACTTGAAGATCTGGCATTTTATATGTTACCACAGGAGAAAAAAGCCTAATTAGACTTAGAAATATCCGAGTTATTTCCAATTGACATTACTATTTTAAACATAAGTTGTTCTCCTTTTTAACATAACTTTCTACCTTTTTATTTAGATTGTGTTTACAATACAAATGGTTCTAGCTGTAAGTTAAAATATATATGATAAAGAGGGCAACCTTCCCCCTCTTTAGTGTCCTCCCCCTCCAGCCAGTCTTTGTCCTTCCAGTTATGAATACAGTGTCAAGATTCCAGTTGCCACTCAATGGCTGTGAAGGTGCTGGAAAAGGAACTGTTGGTGTTGCTGTCCCTTTTGTCATTTTTTTCCACTTTATTCATTCATCTTTTATTAAGACGTGTATGTGGAGAGGAAATGAGCGTTTTAGGCCTTGGTTAAATAAGTGTATTGGAGATAGTTATGGCTGGTGTGTCTCATCTATTGAACTTAGAGATAAATGCATGTAATATTTTTTGGATTTGATACTTTTTAAGTGTGAGGTTTATCTTACATATTAAAAAAAGCAGAAAGGAAAGCAGTTGCTTATAAATTCCAGCTTTCTGGATGTTTTAGTTTGTTTCTGAAATTTTTCTAGGAAAAAATATATCTGTTTTATGAAGAAATAGCTTCCTTTTAAATTGATATTACATAACTTTGATAACATCTGAAATCTTTATTTGAATCTCTTGCATTGTGCAGTGTCCCACACCATATGGTATATGGCTATACATTAGCAAATCTCACTCTTACCCAGGTTTAAAGATTTTCTGTTATCTGATAAATTATAAACAAATTGCACAAAATTGATTGCAGTACAAGCCAAAATATACTTTCAAGTCTCAAAAATAGGATTTAAAGCTATTATTTGAAGATAGGGTTTCAGCCACTGGCCTTCCTTTGAAGACTAAGTTTTTTAAACTAGTATTTGTTTACATTTCTGAGACAGGCACCAATCTAAACCTTTCTCTGCTCAAATACTAGAATTTACTTTCACAAATTCCCCTGAACAGTTTACTGAGTGCTAATTTTAGTCATTTCAGATGCTCAGTTGTTAAAACTAGTCACATGCACATGTGGATATTGGCACGTTGTAAGGACAGAGCATGCATCAATCTTTATTGTTTTCCATATGTACCCAAAGAGGACAAATTGAAAGATGTAACCCCGTGATTTTTCATACCTGTTTACAGTAATATGTTAACAACACTCTAAATATCTATCTCGTATATGTATCATAAAATATATTCACAACCAACCACTCATTCTTTCTGTCATATCATTTTAAAACATTCTTTTTAGGTCACCTGTTAGATTTATGAATTCTCAGTAAGTGAACTAGGACAGATGCTCAGCAAAAAAACCAACCAACAAACAAAGGCACATCGGAAGACTTGGTCCTCAAGCCTGATGTGTAGTTTTCAGTGGCTGTAGGGTAGTATACTGACAACCATGAAATCCTACTGTACTTAGCACAGATATAGTTGATTTCATCTTCATAATGCTGTACTTCATTAATAATCAATGTAGATAGACTCAGTTTTAATACAGAAACAAATCACCAAACCTCCTCTTTTTTCTGTACCAAATTCCCATGTTTGAAAAGCAGGGTGTAGAGAATGGCTGTGGTTTGTTTCTTATAATTATGAATTTAATTTCAAAGTCAAGCCTAGCTATATCTCAGATAGTTCTCTTCAGTGAAGTCCCACACCCATGTGGAACCGCCCCCTCCCCACCCCAGTCTTCACCTTGGGTTTAATGAGGCTTTTAAGTCAAGTTAGATGGTCTCCTGAAATTTTAGATTATAATTGACCTAGTCTAACTCAGGTAATAATATGGTTTGCTCGGCAGTATGGCTGCAAGCTAACTTCACTCAAATAACTAGTCCTCAAACACTTGTCCAGACACTGACCTAGCGAGAAATTTGTGGGGGCTCATTTATGGCCATGCACAAAACAGCAGGACATCTTACTGCTGCCTGCAGACGAGAGTTGTGGTGCCATTGGCTCAACAGGGAATTTAGGTCCCGACTTAGGATTTCAGTTACACTTAAATAATACGTATTTCCTGTAGTCTAAAGCTGTGCTAACTTGGACATAGATAACTAAAGGTGGTAGTTAAGATGAATCCTATAGGTGCTCCTTTTCTCTCGGCAGGCTCTTCGCCGTAGCCTTCTCCCTAAGTGAAAGGGGAAGACTAACAGGGAAGCAGTTGTGGTGTAGGTTCCTCAAGAGGAAGCTGTCATCCTGTTTATTATTGCCACTAGGAATAGCATCTTCCAAGCACTGAAAAGAAGATTTGGAGATTGGGATAGGATGTAAAACGGCAAACTCTCCTGAGGTACCAGAGCAAGGTCTAAGGTACTACTGGAAGCGTCTTCCTGGTGTTCCGAAGCTGGTGAACCAGGAGGCTCGTCACAGTGGATGTCTGTCTCAGCTTTTCTTGTTCTTCTGAATCTACTTTGCCACGGCTGCAACTTACAAAAGAGGCTGCAGACTAGAATGTGGTGGAGTGGGGTTGGCAGAGAACAAGTTGAGCTTGTTGAGTTGAACTCCCTAAACTGAGTTGGAGGCTCTTGAGGTTTTACAGGAAGGATTTGTCCCTAACCGGCACAGGCAGTATTCAGAACTGTGTGCAGTAATTGCAGCGTGCAGCCTGTGTGGTGCTGTACTTCCTGTGTCTCCTTTGGACATAGCTTCTAAATTGTCACTAGACCACCTCAGCAGTCTTAACTACTTAGTTTTTAAATTTGCCTTGCTCAGTGGCTTGCCTTGGTTCAGGTGAGACTAACTGGGGGGCTGGCAGTGCTACGGGTACACACGTTTCTTTTCATGATTCAGAGGTCTGCAGCAACTCAGTCAAAAATAAAAGAATCCTTATATAAGCAAATAAAATGTGAATTGAATACAAGGTTCCTGATTTATCTAAAAACATTCGCTGAAAGTACTTCATTTCTTTTACTGCTGCAATAAAATAATTTTACAGTTAGTAACATATAACTTACAGGAGTGACAAATTTGGTACTTAAAAAATATTTAGGTTAAAAAAACCTGTCACTTCTAGTAAGTCATTTTTAGAGTGTAATCACTTTAATTCTCCTCTCTAATTTTATCACCAGGAGACAAGCTCTGAGCCCCCTAACCTCCTGTAAAAATCTTCATGCTGCTGCTCATTGTGGCTCCCAGTCGGAATGACAGAATGGAGATCAAGGCTGGCTTCTAGGAATGAGGGAAACATTTCTTAGTATCTAGCAGCCTAAGTGCTAGATAAACATCGTTAATGTCAGGTCACTTGAAGTCTAAGTTTAACATAAAACACTAACTTGTCAGGAAATACAGCATGAAACTTACGACATATTCTACTTGGGTTGGAAAAACTGTAAGCATATAATGATAGTAATATTGCATTGGCACAGTTACTGATTTAAAGAGTTGTTTACAGCCCTGCGGAAGACAGGCTATTTGAGCTATACTCGGAGTATCTGTTCTCTTAGAGTAGTCTCACATACTTATAGTACAGCAATGCATGATTTACACTGTAGTGTTAGGGATTAGCATCACTGAGGCAATAGGGCCTGTGAGGAGGGGCGTACGAAGTCTTAGTTGCAGGCTAATCCAGCATCACTGGAGTCCAAAAACAGCGTGTCCTGTTTCTCTTTGCTTCCTCCAATGATTTTCCTGCATTAAGAAGCTATGGAAACTGAGAAGCCTTCTAGTCCACCATTCGTATGTTTGTTTCACACATTTCTTGGGTTAATCATTTGATGTTTTATTGGAAACTTCATCAGAAAACTCAGCATGTGCTGGGAAAAATAGGTAGGAAGTAAAAAGGATAGAATAAGTTGAGACAAAATTTTGTAATAGGATCTCTGTTAGAAAATACAAGAATGCCTTTTTTAGTTCAAGAAGACTCCTGGCTCATATCTCAAGGATGTAAATTTTCATAGTTTTTAAAAACCCTTCTCTCCCTTCCTTCATTATATTAGTCTTGGGCTTTGTAGTCTGGAGATAAGGGCATCCAGTTAGAAAGGGAGAGAGCTGAGTTCATGTCTGTACTTCCAGAATTGATTCTACTTTGAATTGACTGATTGTCTGCTAAAAAAAACACGCAAAATTCTGGGGGAAGACAGAAATCCACACCTCTGTCCTTAGATGATGACCATAGCAAAGGTGCCATGTACATAATGCATTCTCGGCTAACAAGTCATTATTATCAACACAGAGGGTGGATAGAGAATTTCCCCCTCCCTTTTAAGAAGTATTTTTGGAGGCAAGACATGTGGGTTGGAGTCTCCTAAGGGTGAACCAAAATGGGAGTCAAGTGTCCTGGTTCCTAGATCAGAGTTTTTAGGAAATTATGGTCACTATCACAAGTTCCATCCTGAAAGCAAATGTGCCAGCTGTGCTCTGTGCTGTACTCTGCGCTGTTCAGGTATGTTTGGTTTGCTCTGAGGGTAGAGAACTTCTTTGTTTTGTCTCTTTGCATTTTGATATATAGAAGGATATTAACCTACCACCCCAGAATGCAACTGCATTTGAGTTTAGACACCTATGAAATCAGAATAAAGAGAGTTCTAGATATAAGTAATGATAAGCAGCTGCTGAAGTGAGATTTTCTACATCCTTTTCTTCAATGTTGTTACCTGTATTCCACTGAACTTCAATTAAGAACTAAATTATTAAGTCTTGACCCTGTCTTTAGTTCTGATTTGTATTGAAAATGTGTTTTACATATCGGAAAGAGAAAGCATGAATAACTGACATGAGTTATGAATAAGGAAAGCTGTGCTTTTTATTTAGATTACTATACAAGCCATTTTCCTTTCACTGATAATGTTTTTAAAATGTAATCAGACTTTTTAATCCAGGAGAGCCTTGACTCAAGGAGACATTAAGTATTAATGTATCAATTATTAATTAACAGTTACTAATTAATAACTATAAATAATACTACTATTTAGAATCGTAGAATAATTTAGATTGGAAGGCACCTCCAGAGGTCATCTAGTCTAACCCCAGCTCAGAGCTGGGCTAAGTTAAATCAGGTTGCTCGGGGCCTTACCCAGTCAAGGTTTGAAGATCACCAAGGATGGAGATTTTACAGACTTTCTCAGCAGTGTTCAGTGTCTGATTTGCTTGCTTAGCTGTTCTGATGTTTGCCTGCCTTATGTTGTGGAAATTGTTAAAATTTTCCCTTGTTGCAACTTGTGTCTGTTTCTTCTTGTTTTCTCCCTGAGCACCTCCAGTAGGAGAGTGTCTTTGTGTTGTCTTTACCCTCCCATTACATATTTGAATACAGCAGTTAAAACCCCTTAGCCTTCCTGTCCTAACACTGATCTTCCCACCTCTTTCAGCCCCCCCCTTGCTGCAGTCCCCTGGCAGTCTTGTGGTCCTCCACCAGGCTCATTCCAGCACGTGTGTGTATGACTGTCGTGGTTTAACCCCAGCCAGCAACTAAGCACCACGTGGCCACTCACTCATTACCCCCCACCCAGTGGGATGGGGACAAAAATCGGGAAAAGAAGTAAAACTCTTGGGTTGAGATAAGAACGGTTTAATAGAACGGAAAAGAAGAAACTAATAATGATAATGATAACACTAATACAATGACAATAGTAATAATAAAAGGATTGGAATATACAAGTGATGCACAATGCAGTTTTTCACCACCTGCCGATCAATGCCCAGTTAGTTCCTGAGCAGCCATCCCCCCCAGGCCAAGCCCCCCAGTTTATATACTAGATGTGACATCACATGGTATGGAATACCCCATTGGCCAGTTTGGGTCAGCTGTCCTGGCTGTGTCCCCTCCCAACTTCTTGTGCCCTTCCAGCCTTCTTGCTGGCTGGGCATGAGAACCTGAAAAATCCTTGACTTTAGACTAAACACTACTTAGCAACAACTGAAAACATCAGTGTGTTATCAACATTGTTCTCATAGCAAACTCCAAAACATAGCACTATACCAGCTACTAGGAGGACAGTTAACTCTATCCCAGCTGGAACCAGACCAATGTCCTGCTCAGTAAACTCATACGGAGGACAGAGTGCAACAGGCCTTCATTGCTGCAAGAGCACACTGAGGATACATGTCCAAATTGTCTACTCGCAGATTCTTTTTAGCAAAGCTACTTTCCAGTTGGGCGGCACCCAACCTCTACTGTTGCATGGGGCCAACCTGTCCCAGGTACATGACTCTGCATTTGCCTTGGTTGAACTTCATGTGGTTTCTGTCAGCCCATTTCTCCAGGTTGTTGTGGTCCCTCTGAGTAGCAGTGTTGCCCTCTAGTGGTTCTCAGCTGCTTCCACTAATTTGTCATTATTTGTAGACCTGAATGGCATTCTTTCCTATCATCCAGACCATTAATAATGATGTTAAAAAGCATTGGCCCCAGAACTGACCCTTAAGAGATGCCACGAGTAACTGGCCTACAGCTGGACTTCATACTGCTGTTCACAGTCCTTTGATTCAGTGGTTCAGCCTGTTTTGTTCCCACCTTGTAATCTATCCATCCAATACATGTATCACCAATATGCCTATGAGAATACTTTGTGGAAAGCCTTTCTAAAATCCAGCAATATTCACTGCTGTCCCCTCACCTGCTGAGCCAGTCAGTTCATCATAGGAGGCAGTGAGGTTGGTCAGGCATGATTTGCCTTTAGTAAATCCATGCCAGGTGTTCCCAACCACCTTCTTGTCCTGTGTGTGTGTGGTCATGATATTGAGGAGTATTTGCTTCATACTATTCCCAGGGATGTATGTAGTTTGGGTTGAAAAACCTGAAGTTCCCTGGAACCTCCTTCTTACCTTTCTTGATGGTTGGTGTAATGTTTGCCTATTTCTAGTCATAGGGGAGCTTCCCTCCTCACAGTTGCCACAGCATTTCAAAAGTGTTGGAGAATAGATTCATAATGACATTGGCCAGCTCCCTCATCATCCTTGGATGCAGCCCATCTGGTCCCATGGGCTTGTGTATGTCCAATTTGCTTAAGTGCTTCCTTACTTAATCTTCCAGTCCTGTGGGTAATGGTCTAGACTTTATCACCAGGCTCAGGAACCTTGGAAGCCTGATGGCACACCTTAGAAGTAACAGCTGAACCAATGGCGGCAGTTAGTGCCTCAGCCTTTTCCTGTCCATTGTCACGATGGTCTCTGTCCCACTGGGCACCAAGCCCACATTTTTCTTTATTTTAATTTTGCTGTCTATGTTTCTGCAGAACTATATCTTGCTGCCCTTCAAATCTCTCCCTATTTTCAACTCCAGGTTAGAACAGCAATTCAAGAAATGCTTAGATGGTCCTTTTAATTTTGTCTTATCTCAATATAGTTATCGAGAAGTTAGTTTAAGGTAGTCTTTAGTCAATGGAGCGAGATAAGCATGTTTACTGATTCCATTTTAAGATAGTTATCTACAAGAAAGTGATAATTTTACTTCTTGGAACAACATGTCTCAGTTTACTACAGGCAGAACCTGGATGTGTAGCTTATACTTGACATCAAGTTTTTAGACTGTTGTAGTTAGTGTTGAACTGTTAACCACAGTTTAAACAGCTAACTTTTGAATTCTACTCATAATTCAAATAAAATATGTGCTCAGGTTCTCTCCTGAATTGGCTTGGTTCCTCAGTAATGTCAGAGTAACAACTGTAAGACCCATTTTGTCTTTTTTGATAATAGGTATGCTGTTATTTCTGTTTAATTTGCAGGATCGTGAAATAAGACTAGTTAAGTACAAGAAAAGATAATTGGGGCCAAATTCTGCTCCTCAGACTTCAAAATTGCCTAATGTATTTAAATGTATGTTTAATATTTTTGTTCCATAGAAAATGTTTTTGAATGCATATTGAATGGCCAACTCTAATAATATCAGGAAACACCTCCAACAAAGTCATCCTTGTTCTCAGAGTTCAGAGAAACGCTACCAAAATGTTTTTGAACAGTTTATAGGGAGGTTATTTTTAGCGCATTTACAAAGAAGGAAGAAAAAACAAATGTTGTAATATTTCTTCCAGTGCAGAAAAAAAATTTATGAATATCTGTAGGGTTAAGGTTTCTTAAATCTTAATTTCTTCTTTTGGACAGAACTGCTTCATGACTAAGTAAGTCACATAGGGGAAAGTCTTCTCTAAATCTGAATAGCAAAGTTCTTTCTGCCTAGCTTGAAATGCCTACAGCTTAATTTTTTTTTTCTCTCCACGCACTGAGCAACTGCAATTACAGTTATAGTCTTTGAGGATGGTAGGTTATCAAAACTCAGGAAATCATGTTCATATCCATACAATTTCTAAGGAAAAATAAACCGATAGATATATTTTTCTTATTTTTTGCAGATTTACATCCCACTCTGTGTGTAAATGCATCACTCCCTGGGGCTTTTGAGGCTATGTAATTAATGTTTGTAACATGATTATAGTTTATTACAAAAATAATCATGCACCCTGAACCTAACTAGATGTACAAAGTCATCAGGGACACAGGAAATAGCTATTTCCACAGCTTTTATATCTTGTTGGAGCCCTATTGAGTTAAAACAACCAGGGAACAGATCCTGAGATGAAAACAATGAGTTGGTTTGATGCTGAACCTTTGATGATATTGTCTCTGTAGGGCTTAAATATGTGAAGTGGAACATGTTTCCAAAAGCCACCACAAGTGGCTGAGTCAGAGGCTCAGGGAGTGACATCCTCCAGTGAGCTGTTTCCATTATGACATTAATATACTGTACAATGCAGTCCACTTTTCTATATACTGGATGCTGTGTGATTATGTTAGTCTCATTTTCTCCTGGAGCTTCTTTTATTAAGTTGCATAAATCATGAGAGCACAGTAGCCATGAGTCACTTACAATCCTGCTTGTTCACCAAATTCATTGCAGGTAACCACAAGCTGTATGATCACTTACTATAGGGGTTATCCTTGAAAGATGTAATAGAGGATTTTTTGTTGTTGTCTGTGGTTCGCCTTAAAAGTAAAGGCACTTACTTCGTTAGGCTGATGTGAATAGCAAGCTAATGCTTCATGCTCTGTTAAAAACTCAAATTTGAGGGAGTCTTAAATGAGGTTACTCTATTCTTCAATTTCTGATGCTTTTGCAGAGAAAAAGAAGGAACACTTAAAAGTGTTGTGTTAGTGTTTGATATTTTTCCCATCATCTCCCTTCTCTTAGGGGTGTTGTTTCAACTTGACATCTGTGCATTGATAAATGTAAATTCTGCTTCAGTAACAGTCGCATGTGCAACTGCTCGTGCATCAGGGTGACACAATATGGTGCATACTGTCCTTTCTGGTTTATTTTTAAGATTAAAATCAATATCTTTGATATAGCAACTAGTTTAATAATAAGGTTACTTCATACAATGACATTAATGGGAAATCTAACTTGCCTTTTTTTACTGAATGTTAACATAAGTTCCTAGACTATTTAAAACTAAGTCTACTAAGTAAAACGTGTAGGAAAATGATAGATTCATAAAACGTATAAATTAAAAGGCCAGGAAAAAACATCCAATTTGACTAGCTGTAAAGCAAAAGGTATATTTTAGGCAGAATTTAGTTATGGTTTGAAGTACAGCATACCCTTAAAACAATATCCTATTATAATTCAGGCTGGAAGGGACCTCAGGAGGTCTCTGGTCTAGTCCCCTGCTCAAAGCATGGTTGGCTCTCAGATCGGACCAGGTGGACTGGGTCTTTATCCTGTTGGATCTTGAAAATCTCCAAGGCTGGAGACTGCATGTGCTTTCTGGACAACCTGTTCCAATGCTTTGCTGTCCTGATGGTAAAAAGTGTCTCCTCATATCCAGTCTGAACCTTTCTTATTCCAATTCATGTCCAGTGTTTCTTGTCCTCCTGGCATGCATCACTGTTAAAAGCTTGCCTCTACCTTCTTGATGACCTCTTAATATTGCAAGGCTGCTGTTAATTCCCCCTTGAAGTGTTCTCTTCTCCAGGCTGAACAAGTCCACTTCCCTCTCTGTCTTCTGCAGGGTAAGTGCTCCAGCCCCCCCACCTTCTTGACAGTCCTTTGCTCAACTTGCTTCAGTTTGTCAATATCTTACAATGGAATTCCGAAGACTGGGGGTAGTATTCCAGATGTGGTCTAACAAGTAGAGGGGGATAATCACTTCCCTTGGTGTACTGGCTATTCTGCTGTTAATACAACCCAGGAAGCTGTTGACCTTCTTTGCTGCCAGGGTGTACTGTTGGCTCATGTTCAGCTGTCAACAAACACGCCCAGGTACTTTCCAGCAGAGCTCTTCCCTGACAGGGCAGTGCCTATACCATTGCAAAGGATCCTTCTCTCCCAAACCCAGGACGTTGCATTCGTCCTTGTTGAGTTTCATGAAGTTTCTGTAAGCCTCCTCCTCCTGACTGTCTAGGCCACTCTGAATGGTTGTGCTGCCTTGGAATGGGTTCCCTCCCAATTTGACATCATCTGCAAATTCAACGATAGTACATGCCAGCCTTCCCTCCAGGTCATTGTTAAAGATGTTACACAACATGGTTCCTAGCATAGGTCCTGCGGTATTCCACTTCTTATCAAATTCCAGGATTAGTATGACCTAGTAACCAGTACCAGTTGAGCCCAACTATCACCGAATCATGGAGTCACAGAATGGTTAAGATTGGAAGGGATTTCTTGAGGCCACCTAGTCCAACGCCCCTGCTCAAGCAGGGCCACCTAGAACTGATTGCCCAGGATTACATCCAGATGCCTTTTGAACATCTCCAAGGATGGAGACTACACAACCTCTCTGGGCAACCTGTTCAGTGTTCAGTCACCTCACAGTGAAAAGTGTTTCCTGATGTTCAGAGGGACACTGTTGTGTTTCAGTTTGTGCCCACTGTCTCTGGTCATGTCACTGGGTGTCACTGGGCACCACTGAAAAGATCCTGGCTCCATCTTCTTTAAACCTCCCTCCAAGTACTTGTATACACTGATGAGATTTCCCCTGAGCCTTCTCTTTGCTAGGTTAAACAGTGCCAGCTCTCTCTGCCTTTCCTCATTTGAGAGATGCTCCAGTCCTTTAATCATCTTTGTAGCCCTTTGCTGGACTCTTTTCAGTATGTCCATCTCTCTTATACTGGGGAGCCCAGTGATGGACACAATACTCCAGGTGTGGCCTTACCAGTACTGAGTAGAGGAATTTAATTTTTTAATTTAAATTTTCTATAAATAAACTATTGTATTTTTGATAGTTTGATTTGGTGTTGGAGAATTCTTTTTAGAATGTCCAGCCTGTTTGAGTCTACATTTGCCTACTTGCAGTTTCCAGCAATTTTCTTATATCTTTGGTTGCTTGATCAAGACCTCTACCATCATATTTATTTTCCTTTTTTAGGTATGTGCACATCCTAGTCAAACCATAGCATTCTTTTTGGTAAGCTGAGAAGACTTAATTTCATTAGTCTTTTACCATAAGATCTTTTCTGGCCTTTTAATGATTTTAATGTATTTCCACTGAACCTCCTCAAAGTTTTCAGCTTTTCTTCGGGGAACTGAGGCAAGAGAACTGGGCACAAAATTATGGTAGACCCATGCTAGTGCTATCTTACGCGGTTAATACAACCTTTCTACTGCTGCACATTATATAAGTTTCCATTGCTACTGTTTAGTAGCACTTTCTACTCTGCATTTCCACTTTTGGCTACAGTGTTCAATGGGGAAATCTTGTTCAGCTGATAACAGGCTTGAATCCCCAAATATTTTTTCATAGACAGTGCTTCTCAGAAGAGAGTCCCCTGCCCTGTGGGTATGTCGTGCACTGTTTGGTCCCGTGGGCACTTTGTTCTTCTGTATTACCACACACATTCAGTGAGCCCAGATTTGCCAGCTCATTATGCTGTCCTGTACCAGCCTTCTTCATTATTTAGTCCTCTCCAATTGTTCTCTTTTTCTCAGACTTCATTGTTAAATGGTTTGATTCTTTGTTGTTGGTCATGCATAAGGATGCTAAGTATGAAGGGTCAAGAACCAGTGCTTTCCAGGCTTCACTAGAAATACATCCAGTCAGTGACTGACAATGTTCATATTTGTCATTTGCCCAGTTTCTACTAAGCCTCATTTTTTACTATTGATATCTTGCCCCTAATTAAAATAGAATAGCGTATTAAGTCAAATACCTTACAGAAGTGTAATATAATAGCGGTAATGTATGATTTTTATCAGCTAAGCATGATCTTGTTAATAGAAAATACAAAGTTAGTATTTTAAGATATTTTCCCTAAGCATATGTTGATTGGCACTAATTTTATTACTTGTATTTAATTCTTTATTAATTAAGCTCTATATCATCTGTTCAAATTGCTTTGCCATGTATCAATATCAGACTGACAGGCCTATTATCCAGGTCATCCCCTTTCTGTTTTTAAAATATTGGCACAACATTAGCCTTCTTTAGAACAACTGTAAGAATGAGTCCTATAGTGGCAAGGAAAGAATTTTTTTTAAAAGTAAATCTTTAAAAAACAGCATATGGAGTTAATAGTAAAAAACATTATAGAATGAAAAAGAACGTGCAAGGAAATATTAGAAATTGGTAGCATTCACAAACATCATAATATGCATCATAATTGTCAAAGAAATAATTGAACAGATGAATAAAGTAATTAGTTTTATTAACTTGACCTACAGTTCAGCTTGTGTTCCAGGAAAGGTGGCAAACAAAATATTTGGAAAGAAAAGTCCAGAAACCAGTAAGGCTGCATAATGAGTCCCTCACTGGTTTGGTGAGCGGTTACTCAGAAAGCAGTCCTTTTTAAGTTAGTGAAACTCCCATGTCCACATGGTTCACAGTCTGTTCTCTAGTTGAAGGTAGTATCATAAATGATAAACACACATCTCTAATAAAGAGACCTTATGTGATATACTGGATATTTAAAGACTGAATTACATATTAGTAAAGAAGAAATCTGATATCTGTATTTTAATAAAACATCTGATCCTCATGAAACCATACTCCCAAACTGATTAATTCAAACTGGTGTATATGTGAACGCAATCACATGGAGTGAACCTGGCTCAAGAATCATAAACATAAGGTTTTCATAAAATAATAGAGTATTGAATTTTTAGGGCACCATCTGGCAGTGATGTAAAGAGATCTGTTCTTGGTAAGGATTTATTTATTTGGCTTTACTTAATAACTTCATTAATTATTTGAATAAGGTTATTAAAATAATACCAAGTTTGAGAAAGAGCTTTAGAAACTTCTAGGGAAAAAAAGTATGTTTCCTTTGATTGTCCAAAACCTACTCAGAAATTAAAATCTAGGTCTGACATTGCAATCAGACCGAACCAGTTACGTTCTAGGTTTCATGTGTCTCAATAGCAGAAAAATACTGATAAATTTGAAAGAATCAGGGAAGAAGAATAATAGTGATTGGAGGCTGTAGAAGACAGATTTGTGGAAAATGTTAAAAGGTCTAATGCACTGAATTTGCATAAGAAATGTCTTAAGGCTCTACTGGGCAGTCAGGAACTATATAGAACCGTTCTGGCTGTGGCAGTGGCCAGTAATGGGTGAAATGGGAAAGATGATAAGCACATGGCAGGTATTTCCCCTGTTATACCTAGCCATCTTCCAGTATTCTGCACTCTGCAGCTTCCTTGATCAGAGGTCATATCTTTACATTTGCATTTGATAATCTTGATGAACTTCTCTTGTATGAATTTCTGTTACTGCTATAACTTTGGCCTTCACACTCTTGCCCTGGTGTTGGGTAGAAAAATAACCTTCTTCTGGTGTATTTTAAATCTTCTGTTTGATTGGTTCATTTGATGATCTCTGGTTACGTAAGTGTAAGAAATAGGAATGCTTTTTACTACACATGGCTGTTCATGCTTTTACATACATCTGTCTTATCACCTCTACTTACTTCTTTTGCAACCCTACGGAAGGCTTATGTACTTAGGAAGCACTCTGAGAACTAAAAAGGTAAAATATTTTATTTACTTCAAAAGTAAGGTAAAATAATGGTCAATAAAATGAAACTTAAACTTCATAGTTCTAGAGCTGACCATTGTTAGGTTTTCTTATATACATTTTTAATATACAATTTTAAAAAAACCCAACTGTTAAATTTCTGCCTAGAAAGGTCCATGACAGTGTGGTCTGCAGTTAAGCAAATTGCAGTGCGTGCCTCTACAATCTACAGAGTAATATGAACAGTGATATTTATTACAACTTAAGGTTTGAATCTGCTGATACCACAGCTTGAATGTGTTTAGAAAACAGTCAAGTTTCAAGATTATAATATCAGAGAAATTGAAAAGATTGATACGGTTGTGAGTCGCCATGGTGGACAACATAGTATTTTCCCTGGCAGCTTTTTGGATTGGGCTGAGTCCATCCTGGTTTAGATGTTGTGCAGCGTGGGGGACCTCGGCACTTCCAGCTGTTTCACTCTCTCCTACAACATGCCCCTGAAAAGTTTTATTTTCCTTTAAAGCTGGAGGAATTCCTCGGTGACTGCTATTGTCAGGGGCTTTTGCCCAAGAATGAACTTTTCTTCAGTTCAGGTCTTCTGTTTTCTAACTTGTTTGGATTTTGATCAGTTTTTTTTTTTTTTTATATATATATAGTTTCATTCACAATGTTTGTACCTTTTCAGCAATCAAAAATTTCCCAAGTGAATTGTTGTTTTTTTTTTTCCTTTGGACAGGTTTTCAGTAGGTATAATTCTCTGTCCCTAATTAATATGATAGTTTGTATTTTTTTTTAGATCTGATGTCCCCCCATAAGGTAAAGGGCCTTTTTTAGTTATACTAAGAAGGACAGGGTGAGGAAATACAAGAGTGGCTCCTGTGGCTCCTTTGTGACTCTTCAAAAACAAAAACTTCATCTTGTTTTCCCTGCCAATGTTTTCTAATACTGAGTTGCAAACGTGGGCATTCAGGTGCCTAAATAACCTCCAAGCTGAACTGCAGACTGGAAAATCAGTTTCTCCCAAAGGTACAGGTAAGCTGGGAGAAGCCCTTGCTGGGCTTCTTAGAAATCTTGTGAGTTTTCTGTGCCTCCAATGTGCTTACAAAGGACCTTTCTTCAAAAATATATTCATTTCAAAGCAAAGTATTGAGGAATTGAGGAGTGAGTCCAGAGGAGGGCCACAAAGATGATCGGAGGGCTGGAGCACTTCCCCTATGAAGACAGGCTGAGAGAGCTGGGGTTGTTCAGCCTGGAGAAGAGAAGGCGCCGGGCAGAGCTTATAGTGGCCTGCCGGTACCTAAAGGGGACCTACAGGAAAGCCAGAGAGGGACTTTTTACAAGGGCATGTAGTGATAAGACAAGGGGTAATGGCTTTAAACTGAAAGGGGGCAGATTGAGATTAGATGTAAGGAAGAAATTCATCACTGTGAGGGTGGTGAGGCACTGGAACAGGTTGCCCAGAGAGGCTGTGGCTGCCCCCTCCCTGGAAGTGTTCAAGGCCAGGCTGGATGGGGCTCTGAGCAACCTGGTCTAGTGGAATGTGGCTGGAACTAGGTGATCTTTAAGGTCCCTTCCAACCCAAACCATTCTATGATTCTATGAATGTATGCTTGGAGTCTAGAGGATAATGAATGGCCTTGGAGGATGAAGCAGGAGGATGGATCTCCTTCACTCACTGCATAGTCATGCTTTTCCAGGCTGTACTTACTACTCAGCTGAGCTCTCACTAGTTGTGCTCAGGATCAGCTGTATCCTGGTGTCGTGGTTTAACCCCAGCCAGCAGCTAAGCACCACACAGCCACTCTCTCACTCCCCCCCACTCAGTGGGATGGGGGAGAGAATTGGAAGGAAAAACGTAAAACTCGTGGGTTGAGATAAGAACAGTTTAATGGACCTAATAAAGAAGAAACTAATAATGATAACAATATTAAAATAACAATAAAAACAATAAAAGGATTGGAACATAAAAAACAAGTGATGCACAATGTAATTGCTCACCACTTGCTGACCGATGCCCACTTAGTTCCCGAGAAGCCATCCCCCCCAGGCCAAGCCCCCCAGTTTATATACTAGATGTGACATCACATGGTATGGAATACCCCATTGGCCAGTTTGGGTCAGCTGTCCTGGCTGTGTCCCCTCCCAACTTCTTGTGCCCATCCAGCCTTCTTGCTGGCTGGGCATGAGAAGCTGAACAATCCTTGACTTCAGACTAAACATTACTTAGCAACTACTGAAAACATCAGTGTGTTATCAACATTCTTCTCATACTGAACCCAAAACATAGCACTGTACCAGCTACTAGGAAGACAATTAACTCTATCCCAGCCAAAACCAGGACACCCAGGGATTGTTGAGAGGCACGCAGTACCTCCGATGGTCACGTTAGACCCACAGAAGTCATTGAAGGTTGCAGTTGGAGCACACAGACCTCTTCTGTCGGAGTTTTTCTCCTTTTTCTCCTCATCCATGCAAGGACCATGTGAGAGGATCCTTGAAAAGCAATTCTTGCAGAAATCTTACTTCTTGTGCTGCTTTTTGTAGAAAGAAATAAGTGGGAATCTTTCCTTGCTGTTTTATTTGATTATAGTAAAGGTGCAGCAGTATTTGCTTTGTGTTATCCTGTGCAGGTGTTTATTAATCTAAATAATGGAATTTCAGTTATCAGAAAATTCTTGTGCCTGCTTAAAGCACTGAAGAAAGTATGAAGTCAGTATGTAGATGCTAATTTTAGGGGAGAACTCTGGAGAGATTTCTGGCTTACTTTAGTTCAAAACCTGTCAATTTTACTAATAGCTTATTTCCAAAATAGCCAGGGTATTTACAGAACTATTATATATCCTATTGAATTGATATGCAAGTCTGAATTTAGTTTTGTAAAGAAAAGGGATCTTCCTGCCCCTTAAAAGTTAGTCTCTTTGCATGAGAATCTGTGTTAGGTAACATTAACATCTGCCTTAAGTTGGACAGTAAGGATAAGTAAGTAGAGGAAAACCAAACAAATAAATGGTATAGATAAAATAAAACCTGGTCCATACCTTAATTGGCACTGTTGTGCCAGTCATAAGATGGATTTAACCACATGAATATGTTACCAAGTTGGAGTTAAGACAGTTGTTAGGTGAAGTTCTGGAAGGGGGTGGTACTTTAGTTTTCTTATTTTTAGGCTTTGTTCGTGTAATGTATTGGTGCTTTTAGAGTAAAAGTTCCTTATCATTTCCATTGTTTAAAAATTGTTTCTTCTCCTTCAATATACTGATTCCTACAATATTGAATATATTGTTTGGATTTTTCATAGTTCTTTTCTTTGTATCACATGGTCATTGCCATTTGAATTTTTGTTGTTTGTGTTTATGCTTTTTGTTATAGCTTGTTATTTTTCCTGTATTTTCTTTTTCTGAGGTTGTTTTGCTTCTGTTTTGAGTTTGGAAAAATGGCTGCGTGACCAAGGAACTATTTCTGCATGATTAAATTGCATCATATTTTTTTCTTGCCCATGGAAGATCCTGCACTTAACCTGGCTTTTCCTCACCTCTCGGTCAAAAACTGCATCATTTCATAGTGAGAAGAGTACATTAAAACACACAATAATAATAATAATAATAAATGTTAATCAAAAAACTGCATGTGTCTTTCTGATTGTGCCAGTGTTGTGGTATTCAATTATGCAATTTTCATTGGCATATTAATCATCTTTTCAACAAACAAGCCGGCGTTAATTAAAGCAAACCATGGATAAAGACATGTTGCCGGATCATCATTCCGTTTATCACAGCGCACAGGCTGGCCGTTAAGTAAATTCTGGACTGTGAGATGAATTTCAATGTTGGCTTCATCTTTTTTGTTGGAGTTTGAATGCAACTCATCTAACAACAACAACAAACTTCAGGCTTCATAAGAGAAAGATGAATTTATTCGTAATTAATGGCAAAAGAAGAAAGATAAAGTAGTTGTATGCTTCTAATGGGAATTAGAGTATTTGGAACCAAACCAGTTTTTAAAATTTCTTCCCCCTTCCACTGCTCCCCCTCTTACCCTACTTCAAGTGTCAGAGCCCTGAGAGCAAGGAATAAATGAACCCTCATCTACCTGTATAAATATAGGTTTCATTTTAGCTTTGGAGTAATTAGTAAACTGATTGGCATTAAATATGCAATCTGTGCAAAGAGAGAAAATGAGACAATCTGTTTTACTGATACATGCAAGAAAGAGGTGGGAGGGAAATGCACTTGTACCTTTGAAGTGAAAATAGCCGACAATTTTTTGATGAACAATAGTTGCATGATAAATTTTTCAGACACCCCCCCTTAGAAACGGCTTCAGTGCTGCAAGCATGTATAGTTGAGAACACTTGAATGTATTTGTAGGTCTGTTAAAACCAGTATTTGTAGGTTTTTCAAGTGTTTATAAGACCATGAGCTTATGGAGGGAAGCACTGTATGCTGCTATATGAATAGGTACTGCTTAGCATAATAATATTGATTATTGTGCTTTTTAAGAGTTACAGAGACTGCTGAGAGAGCAGCTGAAGATTTAAGGGTTCCATTCCTAATTTTATTTAGTTTGTGTATTGTTTTATTTGAACAGAAATACAGTTTAAAGCTTCTGCTGTGCAAAGTACATGCTTCATCCAACAGAGACCACTGACAGTAGCAGAGAGTGGCTTCTTTGTTCCTTGTTTCTGTCTCTTTCTATCCTGAACTAGGCTGATGGTCTGTCTTCAACACTATTTATCGTAAGTACTTTAGTCTAGATTCCTTCAAACACAGGTTTACAAAGATGTTGAATGAGTTCTGTTTTAACAGAAAAGTTTATTTTGTATGCCTGCTATGAAAAATATATGGAAGCACTAGTGGGGTATATGGTCATGTCTCAAATCAGTTTAAGAGCGTCTTGGATGATAGCGGTTAAAAGTGTGTCTTCCTGGATGTTCATAATCTCTCCTTTTACCTGCCTGGGTCTTGCTATGTCTTTCTGATAATCAGTTCTTTAAGCTGCTTTGCATTAGACTGTCAATACTTGAAACTTAATCAGAATACACGTTTCCTAAGAAATGTAGAGAAGTTCGATTTGGGGAGAAGAACTGTTACTCAGCTAAATAACAATGGTTTTAATGTAATCAGGTGTGCTTAAGTTGGGGGGCGGTGAGGGGGAAGGAAAAATAAATTAGTAAGGCTAATTTAACCTGCATAGCTCTGTGATGCCCCCGTTAGACTATTTCTGCAATTTAGAATACTTCATGTTCATGCTACCTCAACTGCCTCTATCCCACAGAAAGACTATATAAAGTAGACGTACATTCAGAATGGTAAAACTCAGTTGTCACTTTGGCACAAGAACTTAAGAGACAACCTAGGGTAAAAATTCTTCCTCCTCTTAAGTTGCTGCATGCATTGCTGATTTAAATATATGAGCTTACTTAGTCTATCAAACTTGATCGTCCTGCTTGCACTTAGTCCATTAGAACTGCTGATAACAGTTTATGGTCTTCGAAGATCCATTATTTGGATCAGCTTTGCTTCAGCGAATTCAGATCTGCAGTATAGGAACAGAGTTCAGTACACCGTGACTGTTTTACAATTCTACTAAACATATCAAATCGTGTTTAAAATCATAACCTAAGCCTGTTAGAAAAATAACACCATATTTCAGATAAAATGAGTATGTTGTAAGGTATTGTAAAGATATTCAGTGTATAATGCATTCAGTTGTCTTCCACTGTGTTGTTTTTGTTTGGAAGCGCATGAGTCAGTTTAAATCTGCTTTACTCTATAAATCAGTGAAATTAAGCTCATGACTTTTCATAGTTCAATTCTTATTATAAAGAAGTGTCTGAATATTGTCCGTAGCTCTGATAAGATATTGTTAAGGAATAGCAAAAGTTTTGTAGGGTTAAAATGGATTCTGGTTAGGCTGGCTAAATCATTAAATTGTTTCATAATTGATTAGAGGTACATAATTGAGAATTAATTCTACCTTAAATACTCTAGTGGAGCATAAGTTCATATGGCATCTTGTGGACTCTGAAGTGTGAACTCAAGCCTTGCTCTTCACTCGTCTTGACAGTGACCTGCTACTGACCCTGCTGTGAACATGTACTGCCCGTTGAAACTGGGAGTCAGCATGGTTGGGTATGACACTGACTGCATCACGTCGCTCACTTGCATTGTGCTGATTACAGAAAATTCAATGTCAGTGTCATCTTGGTGGCTGACATAACCAGCATAGATCTTTGCCTTTCTTTGGTGTACTAGATTATCAGAGAAAATTTATGTTTGCGTTGCAGATCCCCGAGCTTTGAGGATCTCTCATCAGAAGTTTTGTACTAGGTAATAGGCTTATAAAATGGGAAGTACAGCAGCATTTTGTATTTTCAGAAGCCATTAATCTGTGGAGTTCACTTTAGCATATGAGATCTGTGAGCAATTCTGAAACCTTCCTCACTGCTTTTGAATGTTGCGAGAACAGAGCAGAAAAAGAATTTAAAATGATGGTGGTGGTCAAAGGTCTATTTCATGGTAAAAATTAGAAAACTGTATAGCTCTGTTGTTGGTTTGATAGAGGCCAACAGACTAAAATGCCATCTATTATCTTGCATTTATACCTAAGCAGGGTCATACTACATTTTATTATTTACCACACTGCTAATATTGACTAGTAAAGATCATCAAAACTACTGATGAATGTAGAACCGCTGCAGCGCCTTTGTTTTTTTAACAAAAATCTGAATGGCAGTTAATCAGCACTGTAATTAATAAGAAGTGATTTCATACAGTTGCCACTTACTATCATTTAATGTCATGAGTATCCGTATCATTTATTATAACAGTATCCTGTACTAGGTCATACACAGCTCAAAGAATCTGGTTTGCATGTACAGTGCAGAAGGACTGTCAAATTTGGAAGTGTTTTTGGAAATACCAGCAGTTACAGCTTTTAAAGGAACTTATGCAAAATTGTGTTACATAATATAGTACATTATTGAATAAAAAGTAACTTTGCTTTTATGGATCAAATATTTGCAGTTTTAGTGTAGCATGAAACAGTTTTGAATCTTTCTGATGTAACGAGGTAACAAAAATTTGTCCTAAGAGTTTTATGAGTCTGCTACAAAAATAGGAGCAGTATAAATATCAAGTAAACATGTCACCTTCTCATAGCATTAATAAATAGGAAAATAAAGCATGGCGCTTATCTTTTTTGGCATAATTTAAGTGAGTTTATTATTTGAAAGCAGCAAGCAATGAGTGCTTGTTAGGTATCATCAATTGGTCACAGATGTGTAAATATATCAGTTCTCTGCACAGAAGAGAATTATATTACCTCAGTTCACTGAGAATAATTTTGGGGTACAAATATAAATACTTTGTTCTTCCTTTGCCCCATAGCCTTTGTAGATTTGTGCAAACAGCAAAATTAATGTAAATAAGTGAGTGCAAAACTTTAGTAGATCACATTCGTGTTTTACAGTGCCTTCACATTTCACTGGTGTATGCTTCCAAAAAGAGCAGCAGCTGCAAATCAGGTGTGTTAATCTCACACAGAGAACTTGGATACTTCTAGCTTTTGGATCATTCATTCATACAAAATGCAGACAGAATAAGACACTCACTTGTAATTTTTCATCATGGTTTCATCTTATGTGTCAGCATCAGATAGTGCATTGGTGCAGTTTTGCAATGTGTATTTTAAAGGGTAAGTAAGGAGTGAAATGAGAACTGGCATTATTTTTAACATATGAACAGAAATTCATCTATCTCATTGGGAAGGAGGGGTTGTGGTTGAAAATGCTGGGGACAGATGAAATTAGTCTTGACAGTTAGTGAGGAAAGAAATTTCATTTGCCTTTCCTTTGCCCAGACAGTCTCTTCAAAGGATAAAAGGTGCCTCCTGTGGGAGTGTTTCCATGGGTAATTTCATCCACCTGTCCTGTTTGTAACACTTAGTGTTAGTTCGTGAGATCTTTGCATGATAATATGGCACATTTTTCATTTTCATAGCAGTGAGTGATGCCTGGCTAATGAAAAATTAGAGAAATAGTTTTCAAAAAGAAAATAAACCCCCGATCCTCAAAACCTTATTGACTGTGCAGTATACAAGGCAAGTGAGGGGACATCGCTCTTCAGAGGAGTCCAAGTGTAGGACTAGGAGGGGCAGGATCCGGCTCAGTTTGCTTGGGTTGAACATTGTGTGGAGCTGGAGACATTCTTACAAATACCCAAAACGTGCAGGAAGAGTGTAAGGGGTTCAGTGTGATGTGAAAGGCTGGTGGAGAAAGTGCTCTGGGCTGAGGTGCAGTGCCTTCTGCCTTCCCTTTTTCATACATTTAGAAAGATTTCCTGAAGCACCATCGATTTAGGGTCTGGCAGTTAAAGCCTGAAGGACAATTTCATACTTCCTGCTATCCTGCCCTACATTCTTTCTGGATTAGTTCAGTAAAATGATACTCTGCTTTCTGGGTCGTTTCTGTCTTATTCTTTATCGGGAACAAATACTCAGGTCTATTTTAAAATACTCTCATTTGGCAAATAAGGGTGCATGTACACCTTTTCTTTAGAGCTTCGAGGGTAAATTAGTGCTATCTTGAGCTAGTACTAGTTTAAGCTACTGTAATGGTTGAGAGTTTTTTCCTCATTCTAGAGTTTCAGTGAATTAAAAAGCATTATACTATGTGTTTTCACCCTCGGAACACAGAGTACGTACATTGTCACTGGAATTAGAGAGCCTGTAGGTCTTTATGTAAGAATAGGCGATGTAAGGTGTCTTTAAGGAGTGAAGCATATATTTTTTTCTTTTTGTAGTGCCGTTTTGGTATCCAGACTCTGTATTTTTGTACACAAACCCACATTTTTTGTATTTTTCCAGTATTCACAAAGAGAACTAAAAGGTGGAAATTATAAAGCAGGCACTAATTCTAAGTTGATTTGTGACTTCAGTTCTTTTGAAGAAGGATTTGTACACATCCAGCTAGGAGTATGTGATATCTTGCATCTACCTGCTTTCTTCTTATTAAATAACACTGTTTGATGATGACTGCTGGGGTTCCTAGAAAACCCTTACTTTCGTCTGCTTAAGGTGTAGGACATGTCTGCACCCAGAGCCATCACGGCATTTGTAGGATAGCGCGCAACAGCAAACCCAGGCATGCATCCAGAGCAATTTCATTAAGCAGGGTATTCCCATCCGAATTACAAGGTGTGGAGCACGGTGGGGTTGAGGTGTGTGGAAACGGAGCGACCGTCCGGACTGCCTTGCCCCGCAAACCTGGGACAGCCTTCCTCGGCGCGGCGCTGAAGCACTCCCGCGGCCCGGCGGCCCCGGCGCGGGCGCGGTGGGAGCCGGCTCACCCCTGGGGCTGCGGGGTTGGGGTACAGGGGCCGCGAGGGAGAACGGGGAGAGGGTGACGGCGCTGCAGGAGACACGCGTCGTCCTGCGGGAGGCAGGACAGCGGGAGGGAAGGAAGAGAAGGAAGGAAGGAAAGGGAGGAAGGAAGCAAAGAAGGAAAGGAAGGAAAGGAAAGGAAGGAAAGGGAGGAAGGAAAGGAAAGGGGAAGAACAAAAGGAAGGAAAGAAGGAGGGAAAGGAAGGAAGGAAAGAAGGAAGGAAGGAAGAAAGGCCTCCAATTTGTAGAAGCTGAACGGCAGCTGATAAGAGGAGAGAGGCTGGTTTGCCACGGCAGGAGCACCAGTTTAACCATTAGCTGTGCAGACCTCTGAGCTCGGCCGTCGCTTCCAGTGGGGAAATGTCTCGCTGCATGCAGTGCAAAATCCCGTCTGATAACACAAGAAGCCCTTTTAGGTGCTGCTAGAGCACCAGTCCGACCAGTAACACACAGTTCCCTGCGTCACTAATTCCAGTTGGAAAGTTATCTGCTGTCTCTAGCAGTGAAATCCTGACTGATAAGCGAAGAGGCTCATCTGCTGGTAGCAGAGCCTCCAGTTTATCAGCGTCTGACCAGCTCATAAATCAGACTAGTGTCTGTTTTTATTTTGTTTTATCAAAATTTATTTCTATCATTGTAACAGTTAATACTTTAATAAGAGAACTTAGCTGGGAACATTAGGAAGTTAGTTAGAGACATTTTGCAGGCGCTTTTTCCCTTGTCAGTGACAAGGTAAGGTAATCCTATACACAGGCTGCTATTGTGAGATGAGAAACTGGCCTCCTTCACTGCCAGAGACCAGATGCACCTCTCTCTATCCTAATCTGTAAACGACTTAAAGGAGCCTTATCTCGGGGCTCTTCTGCTTCATTTCATGCTTGATTTACTTTAATTTGTCTGATAGGGCACAAGGATTTGGAGACGGCCCATCTTTCTGCAGAAAATGTTCAGATTTTTTTTTCCTTGGCATTGTTGTGTTGGGGGTTTTGACTTTTTTTATGTGGAGGAAATCTTGCTCCAGTGCAGCAAGCTGCTTGAGTGTGTTTAGATTTAAGCTACCCCAGCAGAAAAGAGTTTGTGAAGTGGTATGATTGTGTGATGGGCCACATTTACATTGAAATCACATTATACGATATATCTGGACTCCTGAAGGGAGCAGTGCAGTGGAGCGCTTGTGCCCACAAGATACTTTGAAAGGGCTATATATAGTGGCAACAATTGATACGAGATTTTACAGGAGACTTTATAAATATGTAAATGGGTGTTATCTGATTGGGTTCTTTGGCTACACATCTGTACCTCAAAGGAAGTGGAGCTGTGAGAACTACCAGGAAAACAGTAGTTTGCATTCTAAGTGAGGCTGAGAAATAGAAATGTCTCACAGGTTGACAGCAGGTCAGGGTGGAGGTGCTTTGCATACTTTGGAGGTAAGCCTCTTTGATGTGAAAGCGATCTCTTACTTCCACCAGAAAGGTAGAATTACCATGAACAATTTTCATTTGTTTTATAACATGGCTTAGATCGGGAGCCATTGACCTTTAGCATTCCTTGTTATTTCTTTAAATTGCTTATGTGATATGGCACTGGGGGGAATTGCCTTTACTTTTTTGCATTTTAAAAAATGTACTTTCAGTGACCCATGGGAGAGAAAATAAAGTCTTTGGTACATTGATCCCTTGATTAGTTATTTCCTAAATGAAAATGGAAATACTATTAAAGCAGTAATAATGCTATGTCTTAATAGTTGAGGAGTCAATAAATGGCTCCCATGTGCTTCATTAAAGTTCTTAATGAAGCCATTTTTGATAGCTGAACTTTACATTATCTCTGCTTTAGTCAGATACTTTTTAGGGGGAAGAAGGCAGTAATTTGATAGAAAATGGTTTTCTTGTTCACTCTAGTAACTATATTACTAAAATCCTGTGTATCATAATATCTGTTTCATAGGGTTATGCAAACCCCACCAATCGTAAATATGGTTATTTGTAGCTGTACACAGAGAAATTTTTTTTCCTGGCAATTCATGTGGTTTATTTTACGTATTTATATTATGGCATAACCATACATTAATAAAATACAGGGTTTTTTCATCACAAGGTTTCCATGTTCCTACTTGCAGGGTGTTCTAAGTATTTCTGTGCAGCCCGGCTGCAATGGCAGCCTTCTCCTTCCTTTACACTCTTGTTGCAGCAGTTCTTGATCATTTAATTTCTCCTTCCTCCTCCTCCTTGCGCTGGATTACCAGCCCTGACTGAACCCTTTATATTTTGACAGGAAGGATTTAGAGTCTCTGAGATGAACACACCATTCAGTGATGAGCTAAAAAAAGGTGTGAAGGGCTTGTGGGCTCCCCTTTTGCCTTTCATGAAGTCTTCTACAACCAGTAGAGTGGATTCCACGTATGTTCCCTTACACAATAAATATGAAGAAGGAAGTCTGAGTTAGGTCTTGCAATTCTTCCTAATGGGGTCTTCACCATGGTGAAAGTTATTTCCCTGGATTGCTTGGGCAATATTATATTTGCTGTGTTATCATAGCTGAGTATAACACTTATCATACAAGCAAAAAAATCATGAACACATTACAGCTATACATTTTATGTTATACAAAGCTAATAAAATTCTTTCTCTTCAGCTTTCAAAATGGATGTGTAAAAACCAGATGGATTTGGAGTCGTAAAAGCATAATATAAAAAATGAGAATACTATGTTACTTCCTCTGTGACACTGGCCAGTTTCCTGAAGCCTAAAATTTGACCTTGATTCTCTGAGCCCTATTCTGGGTGTCTAGGACCTGGTTTCACAGGTAAAGGGCTTCACTTGTGAATTAGAAACACACTGGAAGTCAAATTCTAAAGTCAAGCCCAACCTGAGTTGCCCAAAACTGAGAGACTTTCAGTTAGGTTTGATATGTTGATTTTATTAACCATGAAAGAAGGCTAATGTTACCTTGATACCTTAAATAGGAAGATGTGATGCTTTATTCACTTTTATGCTTCCAGCACTTTGAAATCTTCTGGTAGAAAACATGGGTAATACACGCATTATTAGAACAGTAAATACAGAATATAATCCAGCATGTGTACATCCTAGTTGACTGTTATATAAGTATCTAAATGTCCTGATGAGGGTAGTGTATTGAAATGCACGGATGTAAATTTCTATTTTAACAGTTGAATTTTAGTAGGTACATGCTTTTCCATAATATTTTCTTTGGATGAACAAATTTACAGTACTATAAAAGAGAATTCTTTCCATTTTGATCTATAGAAACATATTTTTGATCCAACTAATAATAACTGAGAAATAAGTTAATAGAAATAATAAACAGAAATAAGAAAAGGGTAAAAAAGAAGCTCGGAAAAACGTGAATATCTAGAAGATGAAATTAACTATTAAAAATTCAATTCCACAGAGAACAGGCTTTTTTTTTTTCTTTTTATCTTTTTTCATAAAATAGACTATGTTGGAAATTCATAATAACCTAATATAAATCAAAATGGTCATTAAACTGGTTTTGAATTTTTGTATTAATAATGCTGTATGGTGCTTCCAATATAATCTCAAGGTCTGAACAAACTGAGTCTGGAAGAGAAGGCCAAAGGAGATGGATCTACCTAGTCCACCCTGAAGTAGGTACTCCACATAGAGCTGTTGCATAAAACCATCCTTCTCCATTTAGGAGAAAGAATTACTGACACCATTTTAGAAAGGGGGAGACGGATGACTCTCAAAGGTAAATGCCTTATTGATGCTCAATATGTTGCAGGTTACATAACAGAAAAGGGGATACTGCGTCTCTAAGGATTTTTGAGGATATTTTTCATGAACAATTTAAAATGCTGGGTTTACATTGCTATACTGAATGTACTCTTTTCTTCTGAATAATGTTTCAGACTCAGATGCATTCTTAGTTGAAGTCAATGGGAAGACGTCTGATCAGTTGGCTTAGTTCAGTAGGTTTTATTAATAGGTAAGTATTTATAGTAAATATGTTTAAATTATCAGTAAGAAAGGAGGAGAGCTCTGGCTAACATGAAAATTCTTTAAAAATACATAAATGGTGAATTAAAATTTTCATCAGATGGAAGTAGCTTCCCATATAAAATATTTTTCAAGGCTTTTTCTTTGAATTCCAGCCTCTGTCTCTACTGATATTTATGGTTTCACTAAAACGTTCAGGTAGAGAAATACCTGCCCTCATAAATCATTTGCAGATAATACTGGTTCAGACGCTCTCTGTCCAAATTGATAGTGGATATCTGATTCAAAAGAAATGTCTTGTTTCTCAAAAGTTCTGTGGAGGATGCTGGAAGATGGTAAAGCCAAAAAAAACCAAACCCAAACCCCCAAACAACCTTTTTTTTAATTTCAGCTTCGCTATTATCTGTTACGCTAGTTGCAGAAGATGGCAACAGAGTGAACCACATAATGATTGTCTGATTTGTGTGTTTATAATTCAGACCGCTTTCAGAAAGTTGAAGTCATGTGTCTATATTGAGAGACTTTTGCCAAATTGAGAAAAATAAATGCATTAAGAACAGCAAAAAAAACCCCAAAGTCTCCCAATCTGGAGCACCATGGAGTCCTCCCACGGCACTGTTTTGCTGTTAGAAATGGAAAATGCACCTGGTTTCTCTTTTCCTTTTTTTTATGTGCAGAATTATTTTAGGGTAACTTACTAAATTCTTACAATTTGTGGGGGAATTTTTTTGGTTTTGTTTTTCTTTGATGTATTTACTCTTGCTGACGTCTCTTATCTTGCCTTCGTGTTTGTACTCTTACTCTGTGACTCAATGGATGTAAGACCGGGAACGGCATAAATTCAGATGCTTAACTAGCACAGAAGAGGTGGAGTTTTGAGCCATTTTTACCTTACCTTATTGGGATCCCTGTTTTGGAAGAGGTTTGGGCTGAGTTTAACCTTGGTGGGTTTTCTTTTATTTCCGTATTTGCCAATAATTTAGTTTCCAATGTGACATCCACAACCTCAGAAGAAGTAGTCAGGCAGGGCCATGCACAGGAGATGAGTAGTGTCTTTTGGGGACGGGGAGAAGGAAGGCTGATGGGAAGGGGCAGCGGAAGCATCGCTTGAACTGTGTGTCACTCCTCGGGAGCACAGGTTGGCCCCTATAGCTGACAGTTACATGGTATACATTCTTAGGACAGCCAAGGACAAGTCTAGGATGTCGTCTGATACCCTTAAAGTCCTTTCTGTACAGTCTATGTGTTTAAAATTAGAGTTTAACTTCAGCTATGATTTAGATACTATGCTTGCATATTTTGCTTGTTTTGTCCTCCGGAGGCCCAAACCTCTACAGTTTTACACGTCTCATGCATAACAAATTGAAAGTATGTGTGTTGATTTGCTGGAAATGAGTCATGCACTAAAATAATGCAGATTCCTTTGTGTTCTTATAACCACAAAACTGGTATGAGCAGAGATGAAAAAGTAGGTGGAGTTGGCCTTGAAAGAGGTGCTCTAAATCTAAACAAGCTGTATGAAATAGCATTGTCACAAAGGAAAATTGAAAAATACAACTAAAACAACTTCATGCTTCAAAAGTGTTTCTGTTGCAGGTAAATGTTGCTGTATAGTCTAAAGTGTGCTTTAATTGCCACAAGTCTCCTGATGAAGATACTCCGGGGCTTTTTCAGAAATTTCCTTGTCTCTTACGTGCCAGTGTCCCAAAGCATCCTTATCACAGAGAGATTTTTAAACCCTTCCGTTGGTCGGTATTTAGGGATTGCCTCACAGATATCCAACATTTCTTTTGTAGAAAGGACTGTTGCTGAGCATGATTTTAAGATGATGTAAACCAGCATAACACCTTTCGTCTGCCTTGGCTTTGATCCTAGCTATATCTCTGATTCGTTACCAGCTAATGATTTATTTCTGTACTTGGAAAAATAGTGGTTAAGAATAAACTTGTCGAACTACAAAGCAGTGGTCTATGGATGAACAGAACATGACACCATTCGAAGAGAACAATCAAATCCTGCAGTCTTGAATATTAAAAGGCAATAACAAGATAAATAGCCCTGTATGTTTCCTGGCAACATTTTATTCCATTTTATTTCTGAGTAATTCCTTTCACCTCACTGGACTTTTGATTTGTATGAGTGAAAATGAGAAGGCCAGTTGTGTCACTGGTGAAAGTGCAGCATTTGAGTGAGTTACAGAAAAGCTCATTTTTTTTTCCATCCTCGTGCTATTTTATAATTTAAGCATATTCCTCTACTATAAAGTAATCTAAATTTATCAGACTGTCTGCACGGCACAGGAGAAGTAACTTTTTTTCCAGGGATTAAATTTGTAATTGTTTTAATGATGGCTGAGGGCTCTTACCATTTGGATAGGTGAATAAATATCAATTGGAATTTGATTTATGAAATAATGTCTCATTCCCTGGATAAAAGAAGAAAAAGTAATTTGTTTGATGACAGTCTTGCCAACCTGTTTCCATTTCAGGTGGTTTCTTCCAGGTTTTTAGGTCTCATTCTTCACCTCAGTGTTTGTTTGTTTGCCATAGTAGAAATAGTTTCACCAAGTAATACTAGAAACTTTCTAAAATTATAGGGTGCTATCTTCTTCAACTATCTTTGCAATTATGATACGGAAATATTGCATCAGCAACTTTCTAAACATAGTATGCAGTGGTGACACGAGTTAATTGAACAGTTAGGAGATAATGCAGTATCATTGACACGATTTACTATGTAATTACCATTGTTTCCAGTGGAGTTATCATGTCGCTACCACCTAATATCATATGTTATTTTGTGATAACTGTGAAATTAACTTATCATCCTGTTTTGAGAGACTCTGTTGGTCTTAGACCAACCACTCTCCACCAAAGTTAAATATAAGAGCTCGGTAATAGACTGACCTGCCCACCAGCTTTGGAGTGTGGCAATTAAATCATAGGTCTTATAGTAAAGCTTTGAAAGCATATTTTGCTAAATTCACTTCATTCAGAGTCCTGAATGGCTTAACTTCTAAATATTCTTTCTTGCTGCAAGCATCTATCCATCTGAATGAATCTGGCAGTGTTTCTACAACATGAGGAGAAATATTATGTAATTCAGCAAAAATATTTGAAATGTCTCAGATTTAGCATAAATATTTGTTCTGGGTTTTTTTTTAATTTTAGTTGTGGGATGGGGAACAAAAATGTTTATATAGTAATAGCATACTATATTCACCTTATTAATTTATTTCTTAATTTTCATAATTTAGTTATGGTCTGAGCTTTTACATTCATTATTCAGGCAATGATTTTGTTGGAATTTCATCTCAATTAAAATGTTCAGGATTTTTGCAGAGTTCCCAAAAGAATGGAAATATGAGCAAAAACTTGAAGAACCGTGGCTGTCCCTTTTAATTTAAGTAGAAAGGGATAGGAAATAATAAAATAGAAATAAGCGTTCTGTTTAACTTTTTTTTTTATATATAAGTTTTTGTGAATACCTGTCTCCAGATGAAAACTTTGATAAATAGTTCAAAATCTATAGCTTTCCTTCTCACTCTTTACTTGTGCAACTGAAAGTTAAGGTGACAATTAATTCAGATTCTGTTCTCTGTTGCAGTATTTTGATAAGTATTTACATAAACATATATCCTGTGTTTGTGCATCTAAAAATGGTCAGTCAGTTTATTATAATTAGGCTTGTCTCTTGGGTTTTTCTTTATTTTTTATTAGAATGAAATGTGGTACATTTCAAAGTAAACTAATAACTTTCCATTTTATTTTACTGTTAGAGTTCTTGTTGTTCATATAATGTGTCTTTTCCCTCATTGACTCAGCAAATGCATTAACATTAGCAGTCAAGACAAACCATTTGAGCTGTTAAACACATTGTATGTAGGAGGAGAAGAAAAACCTGACGGGTCTGGTAAATTCATCTGCCATTTCTGGAAGCAAGCTTTTTATTTGTTTTCATGAAATAACTTAAATTGGCTGCTTATGTCTGAATCTGACTTTCATACTACAGGACAAGTGAAATATGTGAGTACTAATAAGGGGGTCTCCAGAGTATTGCACCCTGTTATCTTCTGATATGGTAACTTAGTCTCATGTACATTTAATTCTACTAAAACAGACATTTAAATGTACTAAACAGACATTGGTTATACTAATTAGCACCTGACTTAGACTACAAATATTTTCTCTCTTATTCAACATAAATTAAAAGGGTATGTTTCTCATTTTCTGTTAATATTGTGGGTTTGGTATATTGATACGGAAATGTTGTGGAATTTTATATATGTCAGTAAATGTGCCTCTACTGGAAGTCCCTTCTACTGAACGCTCCCTACTACACAGTTCTGGTGCTCATACACAATTGCATGCTTGAGTAGAGGTTTGCTGAATGAGCATTGTACAGTAAATCAACTGTGCTGTTGTGCTGGAGATTACTATTAAAAAAAAAAAACAACAGGGAGCAAGAATACCTAGGCAGGAGTACTAAATGTCAGGAGAGAGTCAGTGGCGCTTTGTAGCTCATAAGAGAAAAAAAATTTTAGCATTTTTGCGTTAACATGCTAACCTTTACTTTCCGTGTATATTAGGTAAGAAAAAGCTTTGAGGAGACTGTAGTGCCTTTCTTCCAAAGTGCAGGATTTTCTCTCCACATCAGTTTTAGATGGTATCTGTGATCAAAGGGACATAGACTGTTCATATGCTTCCTCTGTACTTCAGAACGAGGGGTGACCTGGAGGGTGTATAAGTGCCCTTGTGTGGTTGCCTGGAAACTTTGGCCCACACAAGTGTCAACTTTCTTTCATGGTTATAAAGGAAGACTGAGCCTCACAGAGAGCTTTAGTCTTAGAGAAAAAAGGTCCTTGTGTGTTTTAAAACAAGTGTCTCACCAGGAGATAATGGTAGAGCAGTGGGTTATAAATGATGTATTTTGTTCACTTCGCCTTGATAATGGCACAAGGGAAAAAAAGTTCATCGCTCCCTTATCAAAATACTGTGACATTTCTCCTTCAACTGTAAAATTTCCTATCACATTCCTCTGCTGCAACAGCAACTAAATTTACTCGATTGTAGAGACTACATAATCTCTCATCAAAAGGTGTCTTTTTTATTCCTTCTTTTCTTGCTACGTATACTTCAGGAGAAGCACTGTTTTTACAATGAAGTGGATTTGCTTTTAAGGAGTTTATACATTAGCTAGTAAACTACTATGCTCTGCCACGCAGGCTCTTTTTCGGTCTTGGCCAAAGGCGGTACGCTGTTTTCTGCTGTCATGTCTTTTTACACCGATCACATTCGTTCTTGATGTATTTTCAATGAAGCAAATCACAAATGAAGGTGACTACTAATTGTTGGAGACCAAAAGCACTGAAAACCAGTTGAACTTCTCTCGAGTGATGATTTATTTTCAGTAAGTACAGCTTGCTGTTTGATACAAGGGATGGCATTTTTCGTTCCTGCAAACAAATATCTTTCTGTAGCATTTCCAGCTTAGAAAAGTGCAGATCTGTATGTTCTTCTCAGGGAAACATGTCCATTTAGGTTTTGGGTTGCCATCTGCCCGAAGTATGGCTCTCAAACTGCACATCTCCATGGTTTGTAAGGTTGCTGTTCCCTCGGATGGGAGTGGCTGTGCAAATGCAGTTACGCTTTTCGGGGCCTGTCTCCTAAATGCCTGTTCAAAGCCGGCTGAAGTAAATGGGAAGTGACACCAGCGGGTTTTGGATAAGTTATGCCTTTGTTCAATATAGAGGAGCAGTATGCTACTACTACATGTATTTCATCTGCAGAAGTTGGTGTGAAACAAAGGTACAATCACTTTAAAGCTACGGAAAACTATTATCACAAGGGACTTTTCTGTTCCCACAACTGTAATGGCAAACATCGTAAAATAAAGGCTTAAATCCGAAGTGTATGTCCATTTACGTTTTGAGTGTTATTACTATAATGATACTAAGGGTACTGAAGAATGAAATTTGCAGCTTTGTAAACCAGATTTCCAGAGTGAAAGTTCAGCCATGCAGCTTTTGCCCAATAGTTTGCCTGTATTAGTTTCTAATATGCATATATCAAAGAATATTATAGAACTACAGCATATTGCTATAAGTAAATAAAGTGTTAGAAAAAAATAAATAGTATTACTAAAATGCAGAGGTAAATCTCAAGATGGAAACACATCTAAGAGAAAATAACAGCTTAGTATGCATGTGAAGGGTAGCCTAGAGTCCAGACTGCAGGCACAAAAATATTTTGTTTCTTCCAACAGAGCAAATATTGAAGAACCATTATAATGCTAATATAATGATTGACTCCTTACAGTGGATCCTGCTCAGAGTTACAATGTTCTCAGAATTAATCTCCAGAGACATCTAGAGGATATGTGACATTCCCTGCAGGACTTGGAGCTGTGTACTTCAATAGTAGACTTCTAGTAATAAGTAAAAAACCCCCACATTAATTATATGAAACTGCCCCAATACCAAATGACAACATGGGTAAAATCCCTATATATGTGTGACTGTGTTCTGTGCCTGGCATGCAAATGTTCTGTTTCAACCAACTGTGACTTTTTTTTATATTTTAGAGAAGAGTTTACTACTGACTGGATCATCCTTTGGGAGAAATTACAAGTGAAGTAATACAGGGATACCAATGTGTTACGATATATATGATGACTGGGGGTGAAATTGGGGATAAGTGAAAGTTCATTTGATGTTACATACTTCTCTTTCGTAGTCACATGGTAATCTATTGGAAGATATATTGTCTTTAGTCATAGTCTTTTGAAACACAAGCTTATGGATCGACTGTTTGTGAAGTGCATGACATTGTTTTCATATTTTTCAAGAGAAAGCACAACCATCTGTTGCGTTTGAGAAGCTGCAAATGATACTTTTATGCAAACTGCACTTTTATTAACAGTACAACTCAAGAAAAGCTCTTGGATTAAAATTTTACATTTTTATTAGTTGAAACTGTGAGATTATGTAGTACTTGAATTTTTATCTGCGTTGGAATGGTCAGTGAAAACAGTCAGCATACCCAAGAATCTCCCATCCCTTTGCACAAATAGTCTTTGTTTCACAGGACTAGGGTCAGTGGTGCAGTGCATTCACATATTAATCAATAAATGTATGCTTTAGATATTAATCTGTAAATGCATGCCAAGATCAGCTGGGAATTTTGTACACATGGCATCATGCTAAATTAAAGCAAAATCACCAATGAGGAAAAGAGGCCTGCTGTATCCATACTGGTTCACCTACAGTCCTACAGTATGGCACAAAAATCTGCAAGTCATTTTTTACTTGAAAATCACACCAAAAAAATCTTGAAATGAATTCATACTTCTGCAAATTGGGCAAAGTAACTTAACCACTATGGTTTCCATATTTGATTGCCATCTCCAGGCTAGATAGTATGAGGTGCTGGGGGGTGAGGGGGAATCCGAAGTAATCACATTCTGGAATACTAGAAATGTTTCCCATAAAATGCAAAAACATTCTTTGTGCTTTCTGAAGGCATGTCATAAGCAGCAAAATGGGAAAATCTTAGCATCAAAATTAAGAGACTGTGGTAGGTGTAACAGCCTCATATTCTCACTGTGTGACATTTCCTGATTGTACAACAATTACCTGAGGGATCTTTGATTCCAGTTGCCAGAATTGAAACGGGGACTAAATCTAAGTAAACTGTCACATTTGTGACAACTCAGTGGCCCTAAACATGGTTCAAGGCTTTGGCAAACAACCCCGAATTTGTAGTAAAAAAGACAGGATATTGGAATAACTTTGGCTTAGCATGCCAAGTGCATAGCTGAATGAGAAAAGAAAAACAGATGTCATCAAGAGGCAAGAGGTACCTTTTCACCTTTGCATGAACAGATATGCATACACAGGGCAGGCGTAGATTGATCAGTATGTTGCTTGGTTGCATTTGGTGATCTTACGTATTTCACGTGGTGGAGACCCAAAGGAAGAATAATTTACAGGGCAGTCTGACCTGGGTCTCATCAGCCCACCACACATTCTTACCAGCTGTGAACAATATCCATTTGCTTGGCAGTGTGAGCTGTAGGAAACATTGTGCCAATCTTTTGAAGACTACAGAGCCTTCTCGTTTGGAGGTTCAACACAAAATGGCAACTTAAAGCTATAATTTGCTTTACTATTTGTCCCGAGAATATGAAAAACATGAGCTCTTTATAAAACACATTTCTTGGTTTTCATAGTTGAATAGCTTCTTTGGAGAAATTATTTGGTTTAGGGCTTATTTTTTTTCAGTGGTCTGTAAAAAGTGTACAATGGCTACAGACCATACTAGGGACACTTTCATGATGACGAGATAAGAAAGGAAGATTGCAAATCTTGCCAGGCAAATATAATTTTTTTTTCTGAAAGCACTATAAAATAATGAGTGAATATTAAGAAATACAGATTATTTAGATTTAGATCTAGAAACTTTAGATTTTAGTCAAGTATTGATCAACTGTTAACACAAAATTTTATTCTGCAGATGCATCCAATTTAACTGCTTGGACATGAATGCTGTCAGACAGTCAAAACATGGCAGTGTACTGTATATATGTGGTGGTCTTTAAACTACAAGTTATTAAAAATGTTACAGACAAGCAAGTTGGGTGTTGCCAGAATTGACTGTCATCTTGAAGATTGGGATGAAATGCATATGAATGAAAAAGTTGAAAGTAATTGCAGACATCATTGGGACCAAAGTCATGCAAAGATACATAGAAGGGCTAACTGTAAAAGGGGAAATTAATTTTGACTTGGGAAAAACATAAAATAATCCATCTAGAGAACTTGGAAAACATTTATGTTGAGAAGAAGAAATTAAACGTATTTGTAATGGATTTTGAAATGAGTAAGTCAAGATGCTTGTTGCTACTTGAGCTGGATACGGTTTTATTAGAATTTTTAGATCTATTTGCTGTCAAGTGGCCATGCTTTCTGAATTCCATTTTACCTACGTATTTCAGTATCAAATGATAATACATTGGAAAGTAACAAAAAAATAAGATCAAAAAAAGAATTTCTAAAGCATTTCCATGCAGTACACGGTATGTTGATGAAGTACTGAGTGCAAGGTCGATGGTACTGTATGGGTAATTACAGTAACGCTGAATTTTAGGGTTCTCTGACACTGTTTCTGCGTAATCCAAGAGAAAGGTCTGAGGAGATGAGACTAAAGATGAATGAGAAGACAGAAGAAAACTGAAAGACCCTTGTAAAAAAGGAATGATGCTCTGTGTAGAGGGAATAAACTTTTTGGTTTATTGTGTGAACAAAAGTTTTGTACTTGTAACAGTGAGGTTTGATAGCAAGAGGTGTGTTAGGTTGATAGAACAAGTAACATCAGACAAGGTAAAAAGAGGAGAGGTCATTGAAGGAAATGGAGGCACAAACACAGCTCTTTCTTACTCCTGTGTTGCCTGTGTGCACACACTCTTGTGCATACACATGCTCCCAGGGAAGAGGAGGGGAAAAATTACTGGGACCCAGAGTAAGTTGCTCCTTTTTTTAATCCTACACTCTCATTTGTATGTAAAACATGTATATGGAGCTGGGGCAGGGGTAAATAGCCCATATAACCCTTCTCCTCACCCCCCTTCTGGCCCACCTTCTCCCGATTATTTTTCAAGTAGATAATCTGATTTACAACATAATATACATTCTCTAATTAATAATGTACAGCACAGGAGAAAGAAAATCACTAAGTATGGAAAAATTATGGTTTAGAATTAAGGGTTCTGGTATGTGAACATGCTATTGTGGGTTAGCAAGTGCCACACATTGTCTAGCTGCTGGTAACTGTCCATTAGTGTGCTTTAGATCATGAATTCAGAGTGATTTGACTCAGTCCTTTGACCAGCATTCATTTAGCCAGCCTCTTTTTTCCCTTCTACAACTTACAAGCCTCAAACTCAGCACACATCTGCATTTAGTGCCTTTAGCAAAGAGATTTAAAGCCTCAAAAATGTCATTATGTATAAGAGGCGTGCAGGGTGGGTGAGATAAAATAATTGGTAGCAACTTTTCTCCATTGGGAAGCGAAGACCAACACAGCAGTTTAAACCCCAGAGCCCTTGGGCAGAACCCTAGAAAATGTTCTATTATTAGCAACGTCTTTTGGTAGGTGAGTTGTATAAATGAACTCCTGAATGGTCTTTTCTTGGTGTAACTGCTGTGAGTGTAAACATATGTGAAAGGAGAGAAAGCAATAATACAAAAAAAATAATGACTGGAATTTGTTGTCATTTCTTCTTTTAAATTATTTCCACACATTGAATGCTCTTTCTTGCATGGTAAAGTGGATCACAGGAAATACATTATTGATTATGTTATTGTAAATCGTTTGCAGGTGAGAGATATTTTGTATTATTACTTGTGCAGAGTCCAACACTCATGAGATAAAAAGGCCAAATGGGAATTTCACTTGATGGAGCCCTGCGCATCAGATACTCTTCTGTCGGGGGCTGCCAGTAGTGCAGCAGAAATGCCAAAATTAGAGGTATTAGGTAGAAAACTCACAGCAGCCTGCATTTCTGGAACTGGACAACATGAATCAGGTAATCCTTTGTATATATGTCTATGTACAGTGTCAGCATTGTGGTGTTGAATGCAGGTGACGTGGCCTTCTTATGGATGGGAATTGATCTTTTTCCCTCGTTATGTTTCACAGACCTGGTGCAAGAGAAGAGTCAAGTCTGCAAAAGCAGGTGCTGAAGACTTTCAGGTAAGCGATGTCAAATGTCTGAATCACAAGACCATCGCTGTAACAGGGGCACTTCAGATGTTTGTGCTGTCTCTAGAATTCCCATCGCCTTTAGCATTGCTCTCTGTTATAAATATTTATTTATTTATTTATTTATTATCTCTTCAACTTCTGCAAACATTTTACGATTCTCTCCTGTAAAAACAAAAACAAAAGAAAAAGTGGAAGAAGGGGACAAGGACAACTGTGAGGAGTTATCCTCAGCTTATTCATTGTACATGCTTTTGTATCATTAAAAGGACTATGATATAGCAACTGGCAGATTATGACTTCTCTTAGCTTCAAGCAGATAGTGCCAGGAAAGTGAACAGAGACATGATATACTGAGTCTAATTTATCATACTGTTTTTCCGCCTATGAAGCCTGAAACAGTGAAGTGTTTAGGTTGAAATACTGATCAAATTCACTGTTTCTAGAGGGTGGCTTTCAGGTTTAGTGGAATGGTGTAAGAATGAAACAGCGCTTAAGCTGTCAGTAGCTGTTAAGCTGTTGGTATCCCAAACTCCTGGAGAAAAAAAAAACCCACACAACTTTTTCTGCACATAAAACACAAATACTTTCCTCCAGAAAATTTTGGTTAAAAAGCTACAGTGGAATCTTAATTTGAACAATTATTTTGTAGTTATGTAGTCGTTCCAGTGATCTGAAAATCAAAATCTAGTTTTGAATTATTTTTTTTTAATATGCCCTCACTTCCAAAATCTCTCAGTTGAAATTGAACTTTAAACAGGCCTGTTGATGTCCTCCACCTCTTCCATCCCACTGTTATGCTGTGTGAGTGGTTCTCCTTGTAAGGGTTGAAATGTTCTGGTGTAGTGAATTTTATGTGTGTGTTTGAAATTACCACTGATTTCCTCTATTTATTTTTTTTTTCAGGGTCCACAATTTGTCACCCTAACATATTCCGGAGAAAATCACTGCAGAGTTTCACATTCACCATGGCTTTCTTTTTTTAAAGGAAGAACAGTAACTGTAAAAATTTACTTTTGCATATTCAAAAATGCCTTTGAAAACATGTTCGTGGAAGGAAGTAACTGCAGAGAGTAATTTCAGACACCTCAGTTTCAGTGGAAATCAAAAAACTGCTGAGACAAGGTGAAGTGGTGATGGGGTGAGCATTCTTTAGGAACACTGCAAAAATTACACTGAACCATCATGTTGAACATGCAGGGCCTAAGTGAAACCTGCTGAGGTCAATTAAAATCTTGATATTAATTTTCATAGGTTTCAGATTAACCTCATCTTTATTTTGTGGAATTATATTATGATGGATTTTTTTTTTTTTATCCTCAGGCTTACATGCTTCTGTCTTCGCACTTCTTAAGTCTCCTAATAACGCTGGTTTTAATTTAGTGTTCAGGTTCTATTCCTCCCTGTGAGAAATACACTTATAATACAAATAGAAGCTAGAAAATGGTTACCTGAAGGTGGTGTTCTCATACACAAAATCTTCTTTCCAAAATGCCAAGTTTTGTCTGATGGAAATATTTAATAGTTTGACTCTAAAATTATTTAAATAAGCATTCTTTATTAAATAAAATTGCAAAAGTCGTTGGCGTGATAGTCTGTAATCATTTACTCGAATTACCCATCCTCGTTGATCTTTTTTCCATTGTTCTGTCCACTGTTGTTGATAGTCTTGAAAAACTCTGTATCTGCGCTTCTGATGCCAGACTATTTTAGGCTGTCCATCTAAGAAAATACTAATTAGTCTTATCTGTGGCACATCATTACAATGCATTAAGTTTATCCTTGCTATGGATAGGTACAGGTTTAATATTACATCAACTGACTGTGACTACATTCCAACAGTGGTGCAGCTGTATCCGTAAAGCTACATGGTCCCAAAAACTTGGGAAAATAATTTTCTATGTTTCTCCATGAATCTACAAAGTAATGAAACACATCAGTCTGAAGATAAGTTATGGGTATGTTTTTTTTCATAATATATCTGGCAAGATAGCTCTGAAACAAATGAATAAATCAAGACTGTTTTTAGCCCTCAAATTTCACGTGCTTAGATGTCTGTAGCTGATGAAGAGCAGTGTGCCAGGAAGCAGCATTCTTCTCACTGTGCCATCTCCCAGGCGATGCAGTCTGTATCCCTTGAACAGTAAAAGGAAAATCACAATGAACCAATCACTCTCTTTCAGGCTCTGTGCAGGTTGGTACTGATGTGGCAGGAAAACGTGTGCCAAAAGCATGCTGTGGTACAGTATTGTTAAACTTGGGGTAAAGAAAGGTATGTGAATGAAGCCATAAGCAAAAGAGGAACCTTTGTATTAGCCTCTCGAGTCAGAAGTCTTCCCTTAAAGTCAGGAATGTGGACTGGTCAACAGCCCTGGGGGTTAATTTAGTCAATTTGGAATAGCTAATTCAAAATGTTTGAAATAATGTCACTGAGAATTGTCTGCTACTAGCATTTCGATATCGTTCTATACAATAATCACCTGTTTAATCAGGTTACAAAAGAAAACATTGACTGCCTGTCTACCTGTGTCCAGAGGAGTTTTTGTAACCCATTCTTATGTGCATCTTGTTCGTCATTCAGATTGTCATGTTATTTTGTAACCATGGAGAAGCAGGGAGGGATGCCTGTTGGTCGAATTTAGATTTCTCCGGCTGAGTGCAAACCAATTTTTGAGAAAAATGAGAAAACATTTCTTAATGTAAATTGTACTGTCACTCCCTTATATCATCAGTGCAAAATGGATTTCTTTCCAGATCATCTGAACTGTATAATTAGCATATTGTTAAAGCATAGGTTTGAAAGTGCAAAATTGTATACATTTTTAGTGACTAAAGATAAATGCAATTAAATCAAAGCAACTAATAATTGGTCAAATAATAAAATTTAAAAATCTTGGATAGAACTGTGGCATTTTCTAACAACTTTACCACGATTTTCTCTTAAAATTATTCTTTGCATAGGTTTGTTTTTTTTTTTAATCTACCTGTGTTTTGAACAGTAATGATTGAAGGGAAATGTGAATAACCATTGCTCCTAAAATGTTACAGCAGTTCCAAATAGGATGAGCCATTTTTGGAAGAGGACAGCATTTCAAGTCAGTCATCAACTCCAGACATAGTGTGTGTGATTTTAGTGCTGTGCTCCCTTTTAACCTAATGAAGAATCTCTTTAACAATATTTTCTTACTCATATTCTCCTACTTTTTTAGTTTACAAAGGTAGGGGCTAATTTGACGTAAATCATCTGGCAATCACAGTTTGCTTTCCATTGCTATTTTCTGAATGGTTTGTATGCTTTAGACTTCAGAATTACCCATATGCTATATTGCTCAATAACATTTTAAAAAAACAATATGGTTGCTGGTTTTAATTCATTTATCTTGCCTGTGTTTTTAGAGCATGTATAAAATGTAACTTCTCCATCATGTCACAAAAAGTTATTGCACTCTTGGGTTCATGAATTCAAGAAACATGACATAATAGACTGGCAAATATGGCCTTGTGTCTTCTGATGATGATCCAAATCCACCCACTTATCTTGATCTGCCTATATTGTTAACAACATGAGATGTCACACAACAAATTTTTCATTTTAACTGTTCTTTATGTACAGTGCAGCGTGAAATTTACTTTTTATTGCCTTTCGGAGGGAAGTATCATACCTCTCGGTGAAATAATGGTTTTGTCAGACACTGGTATCTTTATTGTGTAGTGCTTTTAAATTCTGCACTATTTATACCAAGCTCTCTTGGCGTAGGACAGGTGAGATGTGATACCTCTGTTTTTCCATGAGAGTACTTAAAGCTTTGTGGATACAGAAGTGTATTGTTGATATGATAATTGTGAGATCTGTGTTGTAGGTTTCAAACAATTATTTTGTTCTTCCAAGTGCTCTGTGGATGTGCAAAGTGTAAACAGCTGCTAGAAATGACTGACAAACCTGAAGCTTCTGCTTACAATCTTCATATTGATTTGCGTGCCTCTTCCTACTATAATTATACTCGTTACAAAGTGTAGACATTGATTTGCTGTTAGAGGTTTTATTACATTTGTTCATGACAGGGAGGAACAGCAGTAATTTCATTGCGTGCACTGCCGATGTTTAGTTGTCAGGAAGTGTCTAAATGGATGATTGTGAAAAAAGTCAAAGAATGATGCGTGATTGTAAAACTCTTGGGATCAAAGAAGAATGTTAAAGTAGGTGACACATTGGTCCTGGAATGACACTGAAGAGTGGGCTGCCATTCAAGTTGAAATAATTTTAATTGGTCTAAATATTTCTAGCAAGATGACAATAAATTAGAAAAGGAGATCTCTATATGCTTCAGTGGCAGGTAAGAAGGATGTTGTGGAGTGAATGGTTTGCTTTCTTCCATTATATGTAGTATTTTGGAACAATTGAACTCAGTATTTCAAAGGGTATCATTTGTTATTTTTTGACTGTATCTAAGAGATAAAAAGCAGTATATAAACAAAACAAGCAGTATATAAACAAATAGTTTTCTACCTACATAAATTTGTTGATCATAATTATTTCAAGAGTAAAAACATGCCATTGTTGAATTTTGATAAATTCCAAAATCAGATGAAAGCAAAGACCTCAAACTTCAAATACTATATATGAAAGTAGTCCTCTGTTTCTTTCTCTCTGGCTGTCTTTTCACTTTATTCAGAGGATGTGGGGACTGAGCTTTGTTTAACTATTCTAAAAGATGATATGGAGTACATATCAGAAAAGTAATCAAAGCCCCCTTGCAAGCCTACTTGCCAGAGACAAAAGAGATGCAGCATACTTGAAAAGGGCATCCTTTTCAGAATGCCAAGTTATATTATTTTTGCTATGTGTATTACAGTATCACCTAGAAGCTGTTAGTTTCTATTGACACAGAGTTCCTTTTGTCCTAGATAGTATACTTTATAGATAAATAAAAATATATGTGTATACATACATATCTATCTATAATGTATATCTATGTATCTGTTTTACATTTTTATATGTATATCTATACATGCAAACACAATTACAGTCCCCACTCTGGATTGCTTGCTATCTAAAATGACAGGTCAATAAAAGGTGAGAGAAAGGAAGTATTATTACTTCCAGAGTTGCAGAGAGATTATGAGTGATTTTGGAGGTCCCATAGGAGGTAGGCTTAGATCCAATTCACCGAGCCCGGATCTTTCAAGATTATGACTAAAACGTTTGCTGCAAGACTGGCCTTCTCTAAAATGCATATGTATCTCTTTTTTTTGATAGTTTCTTGGAACTCTATTGTGATACGTGTGAGAAAGTACTACATGGGAGCTAGCAAAGGTCTGAGTTACCTGTTTATAGGAGTTTCTTTGGTACTGCCTTTTGAATATCTGTCTGTCTCTCATTTTAGAGAGCAATTTCCAGTATTTTTTGTTGGTTGCCAAAAGGAGAAGACAGCATAAGCATATGGACAGTACATACTATGGCCAAATTTGGCACAGTGGAAGACTTTGCAAGCTGCGTATGTTTATTTATACATATATCCTCACATATGTGTAAGTTAAGGTGCTAACGGTATAGCCCAGCCATAGATGAGACTTATTTTTTCTATGAAATTTTCTTATTGGTTTAGAGTACTAGCATATTTATACTTGCTTACAAAAAGTGTGAAAAAATATAAAATCTGTGTGGAGTGTAGTATGACATTTTTCTCCAAGCATTATTAATACTTTCCTCTTTATTCACTTTAAGTTATTATGAAGTTTACAAACATGGAATTGCCTTTTATTTCATTATGACCTTAATGCTTCTACAGTAATTTGAAAGGCCATACTGATCTTCATCTACATGCTTTCTAGTTTCAGCTTTATAAGAGTGAAGTACAGTTATCAGATCCACTGATACACAGATCCACACCACCACATCCCACAAATCTCCTCTGCTATCATCCAGAGAACACTCGATCTTTCTTGGGAACCTGAACTGTTCACAATTCATTCTTCATTTAATCTTTCTGTTAGGATGTATCCTTAGTTTATTTCAATTTTATTATTATTTATCTAATCCAGACAGTGTTCTTGGTACTTTTAGGAATAGGTGAAATATGGTCCCTGCCTTCTCAGAGTCTGCAGCTTAATTCAGGGACAGTACCACAATGCTTGCTAGCATTAATTGGACATAATTCAGGAATCTCATCGAGGTGTTTGAGACTTCAAAGCTGATACCTGTCTGAAAAAAAGATTTGAGAAGAGAGAAACGTGCATTTATTTGAACAAAGGCAGCTGATTAAAAAGCAAAACTAAACATTTTCTTACATTTTATTAAGCTTCTACTCATGATAAAAAGTTTGGACTTTTTATTTCCAGACAAGAACTGCTCCCCAGCTGTTACTTCTTGATCACTTAGCTTTGGCATGCTGTAACATTCTCCTCATGGACATCTACTTTCACACCTGGATACTGGTGCTGTTGTAGAAATCACTTAGTTAGTAGCTCTCCTGACTCCTGGTGGTGGAAGGTTAGCAGCAGGTCATTGAGGAGATTCTGTTTGTGGGCTGGAAGGTAAGATCCTTTGTATTATCTGTTGACTGTGTGAAGTGTAGAGTTTATAGAGGTGCAAGGAGAACAACTAATAAGCATAGGCAATAAGAAAGATGTGAGTAACACAACTATTGCTAAGTCTGCCCAGTATGTTGGAGATGTCCATGCTGAGTTGTAAACAGTTTTTGGTAGAATAAATTAGTGTATAAATAATGGAGTGTTGTGCCTCTCTGATGAGTATAGTCAAGAGAATAGAGAAGTATAGACTCGGGACGGTATCTGATGACTGAGACAAGATATAAATGTCAGTGAAAAGACTGTCACCTTCTGAACTGCATCTGATGAGGGTAGGAGACAGCTTTTCGGAATCTGAAGGGGCAGATTAGGCTTGGCTGGCAGATGGTTTGTGATCAGTAGGGGAAGACAGGGAGCTAGAAACCAGTTGTGTGAAGGAAAGCATATGTGCCTTACTCCTCTTGCTTTTCTGACATTTACTTCTGGACGTTGTTGGAGGCAGTCAATGGGAACTTGGGTATGACCCGATATTTGCCATTGAGGAGGAACAGCGAGGCCACAGAAGGCAGTAGGGAGTGGGGACGGTGGCAGATGAACTGGACAAGGAAGCAGTGTCCAGGGGACAGGAGATGGGATAGGAAGCCGACTTTTATGCTGAGGTCCTGGAATCTGCAAAAGAGTGGTCCGGTGCTCAAGGGGGCTGCATGGAGGTTCAAGCTTTTTCTAATGTTGGAAGGCTTGATTTTGACACTGCTAACTACACCATTGGATATGTAAAAGTAGGATTTGTTTGTCTAGATTTTTTTAGCCTGTTAAGTTAATGCATTACGTATCTTGTTAAGGTACTTGTTAACTGAGATGAAAACATATGGAGAAAAAAATGGGTAGAATAAAACTGCCCTTTTCCAAGGCTTCTTGTACAGCAAATTGTCTGTGCCTTTCAGAAAGGAATTGTTAAGTTGAAAAGTGCCTTTGTACGTCAAAATATTAGTCATGGCTAAACCAGAAATTTTCTCTTTGCATTGATGCATGTGATTTTTTTTATTGGGGAGGAAGAGAAGGAGCAGATATTTTTAGGGGAGTTTTTAAGCTATTGTATTTAATTTTGTAAACTGCAAATTTTATTAGCAAGAGAATGAGGATGTCAGCCTGCAGCCTTTTCAACGTGATCATTTCCTATGTACTTAACTGTTTTAAATCTATATACTTAATACTCAATAACAGGCTATACTTCTAATATTCTTATAGTACATCACCATTGCAGGACAATAAGAAGCTGATCTAAATTGACATTAGTATTTTTTAAACATCATAGTATAGGGGCAGTTTTAATGCTTCAAAGACAAAATAATTCTGTAGCCCAGATATATTTTGTAGCCCAGATATATCCTAATTCTTCTGATCTCTGTTGACACTGCCTATTTAATGGCTGTGCCTTGCCAAAAATACTTTCCTGCTTCTTCAAAATAATAACTTTCTTGTACATATTGTGTGAAGTTTTCAGAAGCAGTGATTGCAACTGTTAGAGAACATTAGGGCTCCTGTTGCCAGCAGTGACTCACTCTGAGACCCTGAGCTTCTTATTTAGGCTGAAATTTCCATTAAGGCCACAGAGGATGTGGGCTTGTTCTCAGTCATTGTTTACAGAGGTAAAGTTTAGGCTGTGGAGAGTCAGTCTCGGGAGGTCATTCTCCAGGAGAAAGACTGCCTACATCCTCCTGCCACAGAACAGGCCCCATGTGCCAGCCATGGCTGTTCTCGGGCTCTCCAGTCACTGCGTCTGTCCAAGCAGCAATGGGGTGTTCAAAGACTGCGCTCATAAAGGGGAAGGTGGTAAGGCAAAACAATTTGGGATATGCTTTACACACATGATGCCCCTGGGACTTACTCATATGAAGGTCAAGATCTTTCCTGTACAGAAGGCTGCCACGAGGCCAATATTCTACTTAAGTCTTATGTAAGCCTCAGAGTAGGATTTAGGTAGTGCACAGGACCTGTGCTCAATCTCTGTTCAAGGGTTTATTTCACTCAAAGTTACAAGTCTGCCTTATAAATGGGCATCACTCTTTATATCGGCTTCAAAGTCTTGGCTATGTTAAGATATAGCTGCATGTGAAAGCAGTGTGATAGTCCAGACTGAGGCACTGAAGGAGCGAGTGAGGGTACTCTGGTCCATGTCCAAAACCAGCAGTCAATTCCTGTCTGGCAACACTGTTAAAAAGCTGTGTTGGTCATTGCTGGTACTTGATCACAGAAGATGTAGATAAGCACATAACTCATGAGTGCTGGAGCAGTGCAGAGCCATGTGTCTGTTATGCATGGCCATTCCCAGCAAGTGCAAAGAAATGATTAATTTGAATCTTGATATTGTATATTATAGTTATACTACATTTATCTCTATTTATAATAATGTTACTTTTCATATAAATTATAATTATAATGGATGGAACTATATATTGCATGCATGCAGTGGAGCATGGCATTCAGTCTCCCTTTGTCCCAGTCCCCCTCTTGCCTTCCTAATCTCAACAGTAACTAGATCTTTTGGATGGTCACAGTAAATACGGATAAATTTGAGTCTTTGTTGAGATTTTTGTCTTTTTCTTGGTACTCTCCTTTCAGAAGTTTGTTGCGAACATTGAAAGGAAATAGGGAAATCATGTTAAAGCATCTGCTTCTTTTGCAAGACATTTGGGCAGTTTGGCTCACTTACTCTGAGCTAGAAATCGGCATCTAAGCAGTGGTTTCATAGCTCTGAGCATGCATATCTGATAGAAAGCAAATAACTTCATCTGCCGTTACACAAATGAGAGATGAAAATAGATCCTTCTATCTCTAAGCATAAGTACTGCAAACTGAGAAGACACCACAGATACAGTCACAGATGATCTCACTGCTCTTGCTTTTAGAGTTAAAAAGAATACTTTCCAAAACATTTTTGTTAATTTAATACATTTCATGACATCAATATTAATACAGCAGTCTTCATATTAGGTTAACTTCAGTAGCTTTCTGTATTCACTAACAACACAGGCCACTTTGGTATTTTTCACTTTTTCCAAGTAGAAAAGAAATCCAACAATATTGGGTAAACATACAAAGGTGTATTAATTATTTTATTTAAATATCTCATATATTTATGCAAATAATGTTGTCAAAAAGAAAATGTTAGCATCTTTCAGCTAAAAGGATTCCAAAAGGTCCTAGGGAAAGATTGGTGTAGGTGATGGTGAAATGTTTAATTTTCTTCCCGCAGAATAGCATCTATCTTAGAAAAGGCTTCAGTCTGAATTACATAAGGTGTATTTTCAATTGTGTCCACTTTCTATTGCTTTACATACAATGCTCCATATACCTCTAACTCTATTTGAGCTATATGAAGCAACGAAAAAACAGGCAGACTCAGGACTGAAATGTCTTCGCACGTATCGGGGGAGAATCTGCACACAAAGGGACATTTATCAGGGGCGACTGTTCCTCTGCTGAGGAAAGGAGCATACCCAAGAGTCCAGAAACAGATGATGATCTTATCAAGAAAACCCTCTTCAGTAATATCATCAGCCTGCTCTTGCCAAGTCTGGCATTTCTGTATCGTGTGTATTTGTGATGGAGAGAGAGGGAGCAAAGCTGTGCAAGCTACATGTAGCTGGGATAAAGAACCTACTCAACCCACTGGGTCTGCACAGTGTTATAATATAATTGGGAATCATTTTTGCCAGTATGGAGTATCCATGTGAGAATGGAGTTTACAGTATTCCTGTCACAGAAAACTGCAGGGAGGGCTCTTCAGCTGCACTGGTTGCCTTTCGGGTTTTTTTTCTGTATTTTTGCAAATATTTCTACTCCAGTTTTATCTCAACACATACAGGGAGTAAAAAACCTCTTGAACTGTGCATCCAAACGTGAAGGTGGAAAAATTATTGAGAAGGACAAAAATAATATTTTTTTTTCTTCTTGTATGAGACTTGGACTTTGAAAACAGAGGTGTAAATTGCTCTTGTAGTGAGTAGACTGAAAACTTCTATCTTATAGTTTCTTCTAATTTCATCACAGAATCAGGATTTTGCCATGATGGCTGGGTTTATTTTGCCTTTGCCTGTAGACTAGATGCTGATATGAACAGAATATTTTTCATATTATGTGGAACTTGACTTTGAAGCAAGTGAACAAATCTTTGGCATTTCTTAGTGTATCTTGAGTAACTGTCTTTTTCTTTCTACTTCTGTGTCTTTCATTTTTTTCTTTGAGCACATTTCTGTAAGTTCAACGAAGCAGTCCAAATAAAGGCAAAGTCTATACAGCTGTATAAGAGTCTGTTCTGCTAAAAAGCTAATCAAATTCTAGCAGCAGTGTTCATTATGTTCTCCTTCCTTTCTGACTTCCAAGAAAAAACAGTACTTTTTGTAATAGCTCAGCTTAAGCCTTAAAAATATACTTGGACAATTATTATGTAGTTTTCTGTGAGCTGTATCTTTAGTAGTTTCTCAATTTATGTGCTATTTAACACTTATGTAATTGCCCTCCCTCCCAGCTCCCCCCAAATTTAGAAGTTGCATTGTCATTTCAAATTGATGCAGACGTGTTCACCACTGTAGGTCTATGCTTTTCCAACCTGGGATGGAATCTTGTGTTCTTACTAAGTTCTGTAGATTACAGAAGTGTGAGGCACTATAGGAATGTAAAATTGTTTCCTTTGTATTAATTTTATATAAGCAAATGAAGACTTTACAAATAGAGCAGAACTTTGAGTTTTCAAAGTGTCAGTGCGTACACTTTTTTTTGAAACTATGGTCTCTGAAAACTCTGCCTGTGTTGCAAGACACAGTGCAGCTTCACATCACTGAGGTTTGCTCTGCATTGCAGTTGGGAATCTGGAGCAGCTTTTGTACCTATACCTAAGGTCACATCAAACAGGAGGCTGGAGTATTACATCAGTGTGGTGGTCATAGCTGGAGCCTAGTGTAAACTAAATAACCATTAATGAAACAACTTCTTAGAAGAGCTTTATAGCCTACATGACGATCTGGCTGCTTGGAGGTAGAGAATAGGTTTGACCAGATGTCAGGTGAAATCACATCACTGGGTGCAGTGTAGACACCCTTTAAGTGTTCAGTTTAGCCAGGATTCAGCTGAGCAATGAGGTATTAGAATAAGTATACTTTATTTTGATGGTTTAGCTTAGGAATTAAGCACTGTAATGACACACATGCCTTGGCTAAAAAAGGATAATAGTGTTTACATTCCGTTGCTGAATGTGAATGCACGCACTTCTGTCCTTAGGTTTCAGGCTTGGAAATGTGTATGTCTTCTCTCACTCTGGCAAGGTTTCAGTATCCCTCTTTTTCTTGAATATCTTCTGTTCCCATTTTTCCAGGCTGTGTCTTTGTATCCTCTATCCTGATCAGACCCAACTTGGGTCTTTAAATGGTTCCTTCCCTAGACTCCCTCTCCCTTGCCTTGTTTTTTAAATTTCTTTTTCCCCCTCCTTCAGTGGTCTTTTTTTTCTGAAAATCTTTGTCTAGTCTTTCCCTATCCTCACTTTCAGAATATTCTTTCCTTCCCTGTATTGTCCATTGTAGGACAGCACTACTGCAGATAAGGATAGCACCTGCACTCTCTGCCATTCGCAGGACTAGCAGCAGGTAGGAGAGATAAAGAAACTCTGCTTCTGACTTTCGGGGCTCTAAAGGAAGGTAGGGAGCAGCAAGATTTTTGTTACACAAAATGGAGAAGCCTTTTCATTTGTCATCCTTACCTAAAGTGCACAGCTGCCCTGTGGGAGCATTGGCAAGCTGGGGCAACATTAGGCAGCTTGGTTAGGAATGAAGCGGCATGTGGCAGCTTCTCCTGCGTGTGTTTGCTATCTAGACCTGCTTCTAAGCGTAGGCAAAGGAGAGCCTTTTGCTTAGAGCAGTAAGTGCCTGTAGGTTATCCTCGTGTTTACTTCCCTCATGGCCATTGTGCTAAAGGGGTCTGGTTGACCCTAGTCCTTAAGAGGGATGGGACCAGGGAGCATCACAGTTAAGGGGAGGAGTTGCTGGGGGGTGACAGTGACTTCAGAGAAATGAAGAAGGCTGCTCCATTCAGAAACCCTGCACCCTCTCAGTGGCAGCAGAAGAGCAAACTCTTCCTCCAGGGTGACTCTACAGAGCTATTTTCTTAGTTTTCAGCCCCAGGTCTGTTCCTCCTTCCGTCCTTCTCATCCTAACAGTGGCCTGGCTGTATTTTCTCATCTTTGGGGCAGCAAAATTAAATTTTGCCTTTGCTTCTGGACAACTTAAATAACCTCTTTTTGCCAAGACCCCTGTGAATGCAAGTTTGGTTGCAAATCAAATTGTAAAATTTCTTTTGAAGATTGATTGTAAGTTAGTCCATTACTGTTTGTGCTCCAGTGTGAACTTGTCCCATATGTACGTGTGTCTTTCTAGTAAGATAACTACAGTTCTTGTACCCCACAGCAGACTTGCAGTGCTGCAAAACAGATTGTACTCCGACACCCCCCAGATCTTCTCACTCCAGAGTCAGCGCACTGCGGAACAGGTACAGTGCTATCCGTTGTGGAGAGATGTGAGAATTAGGTACCATGATGTATTAAGTCCCTGACAGACAAACACAGTAATGTGAGATGGTTGGGCATTTTCAGAAATATTTTAAAATGAGGGTGGTGAAACACTGGAACAGGTTGCCCAGAGAGGTGGTAGATGTCCCGTCCCTGGAAACAGTCAGGGTCAGGTTGGACGGGGCTCTGAGCAACCTGACCTAGCGGAAGATCTCCCTGCTCATTGCAGGGGGGGCTGGACTAGATCAGCTTCAAATGTCCCTTCCAACCTAAACTATTCTACGATTGTATGAATTTTCTGTTACCCAACATTCTTGTGCAATAGCAGTGGCAACTGTCCAGTCAGTGCTGGAAGGGGATGCAGTATTCATTCATTCCTTCATTATGAAGTGCCACAGCTTAGCATATTTTGTGTTACTGCTTCAGATTTGCAGTTACTTGCTTCAGAGTTTTGGGCTATTGAATGAGTCCTATGGAAAGGGAATGTTTCTGTTTTGCCACCTCCATTATGTTATCTTTTCCAGCGCAATTACAAGCTAATTCAAAGCTCTTTCTGTTAGGCTAATAGCTTCTGATTCACTGCTGTCAGCCAGTACCTCTTTGTGCACTTTTCATACAGCTTACCAGTCCCCCTACCACTTACCTATGAAGAACATTTATTTTTTCGCTGAGTAGAGACTCATCATAGGCAAATCATTAATGGAACATCAAAAAGATCCCATCTGTTAGAGTTGCATATGGCTAAGATCACAATTATCAAAAGTCTTTTTTTTTTTCCCCCCATGCTTATCCGCACAATAAATGTAGTTGTCAGCAGGATAAGTTCACGCATCGGATAAGGTCACAATTTCATTTAGTGACAACTTCCAACAGCGTGAACTTACAAGGTTCGATTTATTAAAGAGTCAGAAAGGATAAGATCACTGCATGGCCAGCCTGATTTATCAGGGTTTGACTGGAGTACTTGAATAGAGAATGTCGTATTTCAAGTTTATGTTCAAAACTGTAGTTTAGTGTGTGTTATGTCTCAGAGTCTTGAAAATTGAGGGAGGAGAATTTAGAGGAGGTATCTCAATAATGCAGTTTATGTCTGCCAAGCAAGTGAGCATTTAATATTGGAGCTACCTTGTTAAGAATCACAGAAGTGGAAATGGGATAGTTCTCTGCTGTCAGTGAACTGCTGTGTGCAAATGTACACATATTAGTTTGTTATAATGGAGGTAATCACCAGTCAAATATTAATTGCAGATTCTTCCCATGCATACAGGATGGCAGGCAGATCTTGGGCTCTGGGCTGGGCAGCACTTAGGAACTTCTGAGAGTGTTTTTAACTTGCTCGCTCTGACTTCAGAGCAGTCCTTTTGAAACTACAACATACACGATTTCTCTGCCATGCAAAAATATTCATTAGAGAGCCAGGTGGCTGTGCACTGGAAATAGGCAAAGAAGGAGCCATTTGCTAGTGGAAATTGGTAGAGCCCCATGATGTCAAATAACCAATCTCTAATTATAGCGGAGGAAGAGCTTACTCATTCTTTTTAACTGACTCCACTTAGAAAGCTATTCCCGATATAAAAAACCCTACTGCCAAAGCTATCAGTGACTTGCTTAGAAATGTTAAACATTTTTAAATCTGGATGCACTTACTTCTGAACAAAGTAGTTCACTTTTTCTTCCCCAAAATGCTGTTCATCATTCACCTTCAGATATACACACCTTTTTTTTCTTATTCCAGAATGGAGTGAAAACCAGCATTATTTTGTTCACAAATACTATTTATACTTGAATTCTTGTGGTATTCGAACTGGTCAAATCCTATTAAGGGCCAAAAGCTGTTGTTGGGTTCCTGTGTACACTACATGTTTTGTGGAGTTTTTATAAATGATTCTGATTTTGCTATAAAAGAAGACAAAGCTAAACTGACCTCTCTACCTTCTGTTTTATGCAAGCCCTACGTGGCATTCCTAAAACAACATGTATATGTAAGAAAAGAATCCTCAACTGAGTCCTTTCGTTCTGATTTTGTATCCACCAAGGTGGCCTAGTATCTTAAAAGCCATAGGATGTTTTGTAGCTGTACTAGTGAGTCATGACTTGGGGCTTCTTTTACAGTGCAGCTATCATAAGTCTTTGAGTAATCACAGACTTTAAAAGTATGCTACATCAACAAGATAAGAGAAACAGCCCACAGCACTAACAGCATTATCTTTTACCAAAATTGATTAGCCCATACTATGTGTCTCAAATATTTTGTATAAACTTACTCAGCAAGCTGGAAATAAGTGTGTTCCTGAAGAACAAGCTGGAAAAAAACTTCCAATTTTCTGTGCTCCATAACAAGGAAAAGGGAGGTAAATATCACTAAATGGAATGTTTCAAGTAATTTTTTTTACCTAATTTGCAAAACCTAAAAGTAGAGCATCACTTCCTCTCTACTTAGTGCTGCTTCTGTTACGCTTCTTGCTATCCTTGTCAGTCGCATGGTTGACAAGTCTAGGATGAAACCAGCAAAATACAACTGCTTCTCGACTTTGCCATAGGAATGATGAATCCCCGGGGTGTGTATGAATTCTGTATATTATAATTTGCTGTTACGTGAAGGAGCATTATGTTCAGTACTGAGGTGGTCTGTTGTAACTGCTGGTCACTAGAAATTCCTAACAGTGTTTGGCACAGAATTTTCTGCTTCCTTTGGGCTGGAGTGCAGATTAAAGGAAGCTGCAGCAGTCTTTCATCCTCTCTTTCCTTTTCTCCCCGCTCGTTGGGATCTCCATGGCCAGGCACCTGTGAAGAATCAGTACCAGCTGAGTCTTTACGCTTCTTACTGCAAGTGGTGATACAGCAATAAAATCTCTGCTCCTCTTCCTTTTCCTGATGTAATCTGTGAAAATGCTGAGCAGTTGTGCAGGGGATGGTAGCTGCAGAGAGCACTCCTGACTTACATCTGAGCTTCTTCTAAGGCTGAAGGAGAAAATCTTGTCTTGCTGACACATTTTTCAAGCTCTTTTAATTAAGAGTCATAGGGTGAGGTTCTCTTTTTCCAGCAGGCTCCCTTGAGGTCACAAGTTTCTCGGGGCCACAGGTATGGCACCACTTAAACCAGCGTCCTCGTGGGAAGCCAGCAGGGAGTGGGGGACAGCCCTGTTCTCGCCAGCGGGACACTGGGCCCCTCTGTTACCACAGTTTTGAGACCATTCGCCAAATAGGAAGTGTTCAGAGGAGGAAAATGTTGTAAATTAATGCAGGAAAGTTGCAGGCTCCTTACTCCAGGGTCAGGGGAATTCAGGAGAGGATTTTTAATAGTGACATTTGTAATCTTTCTTCTACAAACCCTTGTACCAGCCCCTGGCCTTCCTGCTTAGGGCTGACAAAGGAATGTATACAGGGATTTTACAAAAGATGCAGGCTCTGGTAGGAAAAAAAAAAAAAATCTTAGCAGATGCTTGTAGACCCTGATGTACAGTGCTTTTTTAACTTACAGCTCTCTTAGTGTTAATTTTTACCCCTAAACAAACAAAGGTTTTCAGTGAAAAAAAAAAATCTTTGCCAAGGATCAAATTGTAATGTGCTGCACTTTGTACAAGCGTAACCAAAATGTCTGTGTTTGCCAAAACATACGAGCAGATTATCCTTCCCAACTCTAACATTCACCCATAGTGTTAAAATGGCTGCTGGTCATGGTGGCCGGAAAGAAATGTATCTTTTTTGGAGAACTATGATCAAGGGAAATGGGAAGGTTATGCAGCAAAATGTTGTGTAACCCTGTCTGCAGTGTGCTACTCTGTCGTGGTGTTCTCTGAGTGGAGGGGAAAATACAGCAGCTTCAGTACAATTCAGCATGATGTTACCCCATTCGTAGTACATTTCAATGTATTCATACATATTGAAATGTATCGCCCAAACTACAACTTGAGACTGTAACGAAAGAGAATAATAGAGAGAAAGAATCCATATTAGCTTAATTAATTATCAACTGGAGGAAAAAAAAAACAGTTTTGGAAAATAATTGCTTGGTTTCATGTTTGCCTCAAACCTGAACTACTTAGCAGGTATAACAGTCATGTTATTAATTTTACTTAAAATATAAAGTGTAATGATATGTACCTTAAAACTTAGGTAGGTTTTTGGATATCACTGGATGATCTGCCCTAAGTTTGTCGTTCTTAATCCATTAAAAGACAGGCCTGCTTGTAAATCCACAGGTACAGATAAGGAGTCACTGTTTGACTGTGTCTGAACCCTTTTCAAATGAAAAATGTCAGTGGCAGAAAGGGAGGCTGAATTATTTTTTAAAAGGGTTTTCAAAGATTCTCATGATTCCTCTGGTATCAGTTAAATGTGACATGTCCATAGACATGGCTGTTTTTTAGTGTGTAAAAGCAAGCAAATGCTACAGTTTTCATCTCTTGTGTAGAGAGAAAATGCTGCAGTATGCCGAAGTGATCAACATGTTACCTTGCAATACCAGAAAGATTTCTTTCTTCCGTAATTAACATATAAAAAGATTTTTTAATGTTAATACAATTTGTAACAATGTGAGTGTGAGAGGGAAAAAAATGCCTTTTTGTTGTTGTTTGGATGCATATATAACACATGTCTAAATTAGATATAATTAATCCATAAGCTTTCCTGCTCACGTACTGCCTTTTAAAATGTCATAGCACTGTCACGATGAGGACTCACCGGCATACGTAGAAGCTTTTGTAAACTGATACAGCTCTATTTCCTAGATTTGTTCCAGTTTGCAGGAAGGATCTGATGCACAATTTTACGTAGAGTAGTTTTGTAATCTGCAACACTCAGAGGTGAAATTAAGATTTCTGTGCTTGAAAATGGAAGCTGGAGCCAAGTCTTCTCTTTGGAAAAAGGCCGAGATTAACCCCTGCGGACAAGGAAAAACTTTGCAGCCTGGCTGTAACGTAAGTCCAGGCATCCATGGGAATGGTCAGCTTGGGGAAGTCTGCGGAGACTGCCTGTAAGCCAGGAGGAGTTACTCACTTCCTCCGTCCCAAGGTTCATTTCACAACAACTGCCAGTTCTAAATCTGGGACAAATTGACTTCTTGCACACTTGGACTTTACCCTGTTTGTGGAAAAGCACCATCTTGACTGGGGGTAGAGCTGTTGAGAAGGGACGTGCTGATGCAAAAGGCAGGAGTTTCTGTTGCATCTGGTTGGTATGGAAAGGGAGGAAGGGGCTTTAGCAGGCAGGGAAAACAGCTCGGGAGAAATCATGGCTACAGCAAAGTCGAGGTGAGCTCTGCCGCTCCTGAGAACAGTGACAGATCTTTTGCCTACCTTCAGGAAGGCCAAAGCTTGGAAGTGCAACACCATGTAAAAATTCAGTTAAATGTCTAACAAGAAAAGCACAGATGAGCCCCTCCTCCTTGTTCCATTTTAACCCTCTTAAAGTTTGGAACCAGAATTTAGAAGAATTGTTTTAGAAAAGAACGTTAGAAATTGTGTATATAAACAAAACTGTTGCTACAGTTTTAACTGAAACATTTGTTCATAGAAAAATAGGCTTATTGAAGAGACTGCTTTCAAAGAAGGGCTGTCCAGACTATTTTTTTAATCCTGAAATGAAGTGAAAAAAATTTTTATTTTTCTTCCTGTAGTGATGATCAATTGTGTATTATTCTTTCTCTTTTCACTGGAAAAACCCAGAAAAGTTAAAGTGAGCTAAAGTATCAATTTCACTTTTAAGTGTTAATTTTGAAGTCCTTATTTTAAAAAAATAAAATTTGCTTTTAAGAAAAATGACAAATTGGGGCACACTAAAAAAAAAAATAAATAAATTAACTGTACCGCCTCCCCATTGCTTTTACATATTTTGTGTTAAAACCTTAAGCTAAAATTGTTTTGGGTCTAATTCTGAAACGTTACTGCCTGTAAAACCTCACTCAGTTCAAAATCCTTTTTTTAATTGTAGTAAAGATTTTTAGTAGCTTCTTCAAAATTAGTAGAGTCATTGTGGATTTGTATCACTGTGTGGTATTTCTCTCAAATTTTTAGTAGCTGATTGCTTCAGAATGTGGTCCTGTGACAGCAAAATGCATCAAGGAGTTTAATGCACCAGGTGTGGATGCTATTCCTTTCAGCTGTCATCTCCCTCATCCTCAGCATTTCTTAAGAACTTTTATGAATCCACTATTCTGAGTAAAAATGCCTTCAATCTCTAATGCGTGTAAAAAGATGCAAGAAAGGAACAGGACTTTCTAAACCGAATTTGAATATAATTATAAGGGAAAAAGGTTTGTTTTTCTTTTGCAGGATGACAAGATCAGTTGTTTTCCAGACAAGCATAATTAATTCTCATTATATGGGCCCTCAGAACATTGTGCGTGTAAAGCCAGCACAAAGGCAGAGGTGGTTGTTGTCAAGGCACAAGTGAAAGTACTCTCAACACTGCTTGTTTTCTTTGTTCGCAGGAGAGTTGGAGGTGGTCCAGAAAGACGGGGAGCGCAAGATTCAGAGCCGGCAGCAGCTTCCGGTTGGAACAACGTGGGGGCCTTTTGCTGGGAAGATGGATCTGAATAATAACACCTTGGTATGTAGATGCTCCGAGACGCTTCGCTTCGTTATATTGTGTGTTGGTCTTGAGGGAATAGCCTGAATTATTACTCAGCCGGAGCATTTGAAAACAGGCATTGTTAGCTTTCACGGACAGTGGTATTTGGCTCTTTTCCAATTAGTTCATCTATGGCAACCGTCCACGTAAAGTTATTTGGAGCACAGGTTAATAGTATTTAACTTGTTATTTTACAGCCGGGAAATGTCACTTCCTTGTTTGCTGAAGCAAGCAGTTGCATTTCAGTAGTAATATCTGATTTTTTTAGTGGCTTTTTTTAAATTTTTCATACCATTAATTGCTGAATACTTAATTTATATTAATGGATGGTATAGAAAAGAAATAGCTACATTATTTTTAGGATAAAATTAATTAAATTTGCCTTAATGTTAATGTTACTGAACATAGCAAGATCTTCCGTCAGCTTAAAATTATTTTGAAAGGTATCAAAAGGCACCTATATCATATGATATATTCTCAGTTAGCCTTGGTTTTTATTCTGATTGCAGAAAGTATGTGGGCCATATTACTTAAAGGTAATGCTTTGCTGGTCTCAGTTCAGTGCACTGAAAATCATGTCATTCCTAGGTCTTCATTTCATTTTTGTTTGTATCGGTTTTAAGTCTGAGCTTCAATATTATTTTTATATAGTTCAGATTAATTTCCTGAGAATACATGGAAAGGTGACCCTATATTGAAAAAAAGCAACTAAAATCTCTAGAAGAAGGGTTTAGACAATCTTGGAACATGCATTGCCCTGTGGGATACTCCTGAAAGACCATTATGTTCAGCTTGATCATTGTTTGCTATTACAGACTTTGCATGAATGTATTAGCTTAAAGACCTGCGCAACTGTTTCACAGAAGGGTATTACATACATTTGGGGTAGGTACATCTGTGCCGGTAAATGGAGAAGCTGAGCTTCCCAGTCTTGGGGGTATTGTCCTGCCCTTGGAGGACCTGAAGAGAGTGAGGAGTGCTGAGTTGCTGAAGTACCATCTGGGACAGTGTGAGAGAGGGGGGGTTGTGGACGTGGGAGAAAAGGGGGGGAACTGATAGTCTTTAACTCCTCCCTGGGGGACCTATGCCTGTATATTGGAGTTCTCTTTCTAAAGGCTTGCTGGATAGTATGCATGTTACTTTCTGTAAATATGCATATTAAAATTATAGTGAAGTGTTATTCTGTTATGAGTACATAGTAGCCATTTAAGATTTTGATATTTTGTAGACTGATTAGCATAATTTACTAATCAAAAGGTGCTAACAAGATGTTACAGAAAGTGACAAGGAAACTTGGTCTAAGTTTCCTAGAGTTCAGTATTCCCAACCCAGATCAGATTTCCCATTCAGGCACCCAAATAAAGGATGGATTTTCAAAAGTACTGGTCACTCAGTGTGTCTTATTGTTAGAAAGAGGAAACTGGACAATTTGAATACCTCTCTCCATTTTTTCCATCCATTTCATTTTTATTTTTTCATCTATTTTATTCTTGGTCTATCAGCATTCTCTGAATGTTTTTCATAAAATGTCATTTGCAACAACTACCAATAATTCAAATAATTTTCTCAGATTCCACTATTACTACTTTCATCAACTTTCATGCAACAGAAACCTTAGTCCTGGTGTAGCTCAAAGTCAGTCCATATAATACCGTAGGAAAAATTCTGGCTTTGTGTTGTCCCTATTGCCCTGTCCACTTGTACCACTTCCTCAGGTATGTAAGACTTGAAGATAATGCTTGAGTATGGGAGATGATGTTGATTGACCGTTCACTACAAAAGTTATCATTATCAGATATTCTTAGAATTTGCAGTATGTCAGCAGTTGATCATATTGTTTCATTTTTGTTTTCTGAAGGAGACACAGAGCAACCACAATCCTTCTAGCAGGAGCTTGCTTCTCCTTTGGTAGCACAGGCATATATTAAGGTCTGTTATTACTTTGTGAATTTAAGCAAATAGCATTTTTGCTGTAACAAAAACATTTAGATAAGATATTTTGGTTTTAATGAACTTATAATTAAGCATTGAGCAGAGCTGACTTTTTAGTTTGGTGGTTGTAATGGGATGGAATAACTTTCTCAACCTAGTTCAGAGAGATGTGGGATGAAAATCTTCAGGACTTTTTTCTCACTAAGCTGGAAAGATACTCCTTTGTTTCTTGTCAAATTAAAAACCATAAAGTGTATTTTAGCTAACACTTGAAAGGTTTTATTTTTGTTTTGCCTACTAATATAAGTACATTTGGAAATCTGAAAAAGTTCCTGTAAACAGAATTGTCATCTTCAGCAATATCATTTTGTCTCCTGAGCAACTCCATCCTTTGAGATAGCCAAAACTGAACTGGGTATGATCTTGAGTAATCTGAGTTAACTTCGAAGGTGGATCTGACTTTGAAGTTTGCCTAACTTTGAACAGGACTTTGGGCTGGATGACCTCCAGAGGTCCCTTCCAACCTGAATTATTCTGTGATTCTAAGTATTGTTTCTTTTCCCCAAATATCAGATGTTTCCTGTAATCCTACATTTGTTACTTTAAAATGCTGTGTGAAGAAACGTAAACCTTTTGATAGAACTTTAATTTACTGTTTAAGCAACACAAACCCAGTGCCAGCTTCGACATATTTTTCTTTTTATCTTTTTTTTCCCCCTTGAAACGATTCTGGTTTATTTATGATTTTTCTGTTTGCTTGACACATTTGATTACTTTTCTCACTAGTGTAAATGCTTTCTGTTGTTCATAAGGGCAGTTGCATTTGTTTACTTAAGTTATTTATATCTGTTTTGAAAAGCTCATTTGGGTAAAGCCTCACCTCCCTAGAATTCAATCAAACCTTCACATCAGCAGCTGACAGCAGGTTTAGTTCATTTCTGAATGAGAACTTCAATCATTGCACTGTTATAAACATCAAATAATTGTTGGAAAAGAGCTTAAATGTGAATTTTTGGTATAGAGAGGAAAGGAAAGAAAAATTCATGGAACCTCGGGTGAGTAAATATCACAATTTTTGCAGCTGGTCTTTTTATTGGAAAATATGTTTGTAGCTGACTACAAGTATCTTACCTGACTTTACTGTTCAGTGTTAGCAATGTGACACTGCCTCACAGGATTCATTACCTAGCTATAACAGTTACAGCATACTTACTACCCTTGTACTCTGCACTGTATACAGCCTGTACATGTAATATCCTGTTGAAGTGCTTCTTATTTCAAGCGGTACTGTGTTGCTGAATACAATCTCACTGCTGTTGGCTCAGGAGACAGAGCAAGCTAATGAATTCAGCATAATTAATTGAGGCACCATGCCAGATGTCAAATACTTTTTAGATCTTTCAAGTTTTTGTCTTGAAGTATATTACCAATATACATCTCAGAGTAGTGGAAGGTTCGGTACCTTGAACAAAAATGATTTAAGTGCTGTTCGCAATTGCAATAGGAATAGCAGCTGTTGACTTCATCAGCAGTGCTGCAGCACTGTCAGGAGATACGGTAAAGCAACATCCATATCAGGACTGCAGAATACTCAAACTCTAATGGTAGACTTGAAATAGCTCAATGACTAATAAAGTTCTTAATTGTTCTCATCTAGGAGTTAGCCAATAGTCATGAATTACACAGAGTGATCAAGACCCCTTATGAAATAATGTACCCCATTGCATTACTGTTACTGTTAATGAAACAATCTGCATGCAGCCACCAGAAGTCTTAAGAATGTTGTTTTTAACAACAAAGAGTGAGTCTCAGATCTTAAAACTTGTCTAGGCACTTAATTCCCATTTCAATCTGAACTTAAGAACTCCTGATATCATTATTAAATTTTTATAGATATCTATTTAGATACTTTTATTATATTTAGAGTGATAGATCTCCTATTTAGATACCTTTAATGATCTGTTCCTGTAATTTTGCCAAACTGGCAAAATTCTCCTGCTCTCAGCTGCATGCATAGTTTGTATCTGTCTGCATAATTGGGCATAGAGGTTATTGCCTTCCATTTCCTTCCACTTCTTCCACTTTCCATCAGCTGTTCCATAATAGTTGATAGTCCCAAGAAAATGAAATGCACAGGAGTATCTTTTCAAGCCTAGAAAGTGTACTTCTAAAATAAGAGCTTGTTCTCTTGTTTTATAGTAAAAAGAGATCACCTACGTGTTTCCAGATTCTGTTTTGAGATTTAATATAATGTTACCATTTTGAAAAACAGACACATGAAGAGTTTTGTACAATACTGCTTTCTATCTATATTTGGTGAGAACTGAGCTCTACAAGGAAGACAACATGATTTAATCACTAGTTTTACCAGGAAGGCTCCAGCTTTGCGCCTTGCTGCGTCACAGGAAATTCAGTAGTTCGTGGGTACCTACAAGTAGGTAGGAATATATTTCGAAGCGTGAAACTCCTAGCTTGTGATACCGGTCTTTAACGGGAAAGTGGATTTGCGCAAATGTCAAGTCTAATGTGAACAGGCAGGTGAGAAGAGCAGAAGACCCCTCTAGGCTGGCCATGCAAACCACTGAACGAGTAGCTGCTGTGTGTAAGCAGCTCTAAATTCAAGGCACTAGCAGGTTGTTTAAGAAAAAGCCATTTGCTTCCTTTTTCCCAGCCACAAACGTTTTCCCTGTCTGAGGGGACAAGCTGGTGGGAATGAGGCCCTTGGAAACAAAAGCGGCACAGAACCACGTAGCCCACGACGGGTGTTGAGCAGCGTCTCGCGCCATCGCTCCGGTAGTCGTGTGGAGGCATTCTGAAAGGCCTTTTCCCTTGGCTGCCGCCATCTAGTTTTTGGTGTTAATCTGTGCCGATGGCAGGGTTTTGCAAAGCGAAACAATGAGCAGCTGGATCCTGCCCCCCGTTCTCATCGTCTTGTCGCAGGGAGGAGCGTGCGGGGCAGGCCTGTATCAGCCTGATAAGGAAAAGAGGATTCAACGTGGCTGTGACGGGAATCTGCGGGAGGAAAGTGTGCAGGGTTGGGCCAGGCGAGCAGTGGGATGCAGCAGGGACCCTTTAATGGGATCTGGGAGGTTCAGCGCCAAAGTGACACTTCTCGAAGATATCCCCATGAAACCATTTGACGGGGTAGCGTGTGAGGGGCTGAAGAGCCAAGGTTCAAAATGCAGTTAAGTTACTCGCTCGCTAATCTGTGGCTGGTCACTTTGGGTCAAAAACCTCGTATCTGTAGTAGCCAGCAACTTTTAATCTTCAGAGTTGCAGCGCGAGGGTTTTCCGGGCACTTCGGTTGGAGGTGCTGTACGGCCACCGAGACGGACGGTAGTCTGTCTGTAGTCAGGCTGGAGCCTCTGGTTCTCTTGTTCAAACACAGAAAGGGATAAGGCGGTTTTTATCTTTAGATATTTACCTGCAAATGGGGATTTGGGCTCTTCTTATCACAGAGCCATTTTTATATTTAATTACCAAATATAGCGTATTGAGTAATGAACCTTGATTCTAATCTATGTTATACTATGTTATACAATGTTTAAGTACCTCAAGTGACTAGAAAAGCATTTCTTTCTCATTTTTACTGCTGTTACTGTCAGGCTCTTCATGTTTAAAGCTAGCTTAAAACCACTTCCTTCTGTCCCAAACGTGAGCGGACGTTAATGTAGCAGTGCTTCTGGACAGCACATTGTGTCACACTTACAGCAATGGGCTGATGCGCTGTGCAAGCGTCAGGGTTAGCCACTTCATACAGACTGAAACAAAAAGCACGGAGATAGGCCAAGATGGTGTGGACGTCCACACGGCCATCCACAATGGTCTTGGAGAACACATCTCCTCATGTTGCCTCACCTTTTATAAAGTGCTCTCCTGTTTATATAGACATGTAGTTGAGGGGAATGCAATGACAGAAGAAATTTTTTTGAAACTTCTGTGAATAATTGTAGTTTAGATGCTTCTTTTCTTTCCAAAAAAGTTATTTCTGCTCCTTTATTTACACTTACACAACAGAGTTAACTTAAAACATGTTACTAATATAGCAAGATGTGGTAACGCTCTGAATAAACACCCAGTTTTGAAAAAGGCTGAAAGTGTTTCTTTCCAGCTTGCGGACTTAGTTTCCAGAATATGAATAAGTGATGAAGCAAAGCAACACGGTCCATGAAAAGAGAGCACATTGATTGTGCACCTCTCTCTAAATGCTGTTAGTACACTGGTATTAGTAATGCATGGCATTATGATAGCCTAAGTTTTAAGATACTAAATTTTTAAGGAACATACAAATATGGTTTGTTTAAAAAACCAAAACACATGTTCACAGGAAGACAGGATTGAAATTACGTTGTACCTTTTTTATTTCTTTATTTCTGAATTGGTGATTTCCAGAATGTAGTATTATGTCAATAGGGGATTTTCACATAAAATTGCTTTTGTTTTTTAACTTCTTTTCCCTAGCTACAGCAGTTTTTTAAGACTGCAGATACCCGTTGTTCATTTGGACACCTGTTTATCAAAACAGCAGAACTTTAACACTTGTTTAAAACTACCACTGGTCACTTTGAAAGGTCTTTTTAAATAATTAAGTTACTTGGTGCTTGCTATAAGCATCTTCATTAAGCAGAATTTACCCTAATATTATTGTAATTAAGTAGTAGATGTTACCAATCATTCTCATTAAACTAACTCAGTTCCCTGGCAGAAAATCTAATAAGCTTTCTGTCCTATTTCAGCAAGCTTCATTTCAGTAGGGGGGTTCTTTCAAAGTGGGAATGTACCCTGGGGCACATTGCCGGGGAGCTGCTGAGAGCAGAGTGAGGGGACAGCCCAGTGGAAGAGATGAGGCAAGGTCAGGAGCCCAGGACAGAAAAAGGGCAAGAAAATTTGGTTCAGGGCCTCCCAGGCAGTGGAAGCAGAGGAAGACACCATTTGCAAGTGCCAGGCTCTTCCATTTTAGGATGTGGGGAAAAGCAGAGAAAAGACAATGTGTACTGGAGCACATATTGCACTGATAAGCTGTTTAGAGAGAACCACTGCAATAAACTGTGCAGTAGCAACATATTCTTGTGCTGCTAGACTATGGTCATCTAGTCTAATCTTCTCTGTACCATAGGCTTTAAGACTCAAATACTTATTTTGCTGTTATAGATTTTGCTGAGTTTATAATGCAACTGTCAGAATGGGATGTAGCCTTATTTAAAAACTCCAGGTGAGAGAAATAATTGATTTAGCTCCATTTAAGGTCATTCATGTAGCTCACTACACTGAAATACCTAACAGGCACAAGTTCGACACCCATGTTTAAGAAGAGGAATGTAACATCAATGTTGTCGTCTGAGGAAATTTTTAAAATTCATGCTTTTTATAATATAATTCTTATTTATGAAACATATGTATTATTTTTGACTAAGCAGATATAAAATGTCAGATTTAAATATTCAGCAGTTTTTGAAATAACTTTGTTCTTGTTAAAGAACACCATTTTTTTTACTCTGAAATAAAATTCAGTTTCTAAAATGTTGACACTTTTTTCAGTAGTTTCACATTCATAGAACAAGTGTGGGAAATTCTAGCTCCATCATTTGAGTGGAACATAAAGCTATGAAGTTGCTTGTGTCTATGAAGACGTTTGCATTGTTAGGCCAAGAATTTGGTAGTTACAGTGGGCACTGAACTGAAAGACCTGGAGGCTTGTGTTCTCTCTTTGACCACTAGAAGATAAAATATCCTGGATACTCCTGGGTTTCTTTGGGGCAATTACACATAAAGCTATGCCTGCCTAAGAGTAGTTAGCCTTAGTGTACATCGATAGTGGAGAAAAGCACCGTGATGCTGTTGCCTGTGGAACTGTGGTAGCACTTGTGTTGCGCTCCGTACGTTGTCCGGAGGTACTGTCTGGGCATACAAATGACATATGATTATGAAAACATCAACAGATGCTTTCCATAAGACTTGTGGAGGCAATAGTGGGCAGTTGTTTGGAATAAAGTGTGCTGTTGAGAAAATTCTGGTGTGAAGAGAAAATTCACACCTTGGTGGTATCAAAATTTGTTTGTGCTAATAAAAGTGCAGACCAAGATACCATATCATAATAACAATAACAAGATTTGAAATTATTGTCTATCTTCATTAAAATAAGAAAAATGACTTCCAGTAAAGGAACGGAGCTGTGGTTTCAGTGAAAACAGTGGCTGCTTGCTGCTCACTTCCGTACAGTGCGATGGAATGATCGAAATTCCAAACATCAGGTCCCTTTTCTGTCTGGATATGCTTGAGAGAAGTAGCCTGTAAATTTTCAAGAATGATGGAAATAAAAGGTATTTCTAGTTGTTTCATTAGCAGCCAAATTAACTGCATTCTGTGAAAGTGTGGTTTCGAATGTTTCAAACAGAAAAAAAATCAATATTTATAGTAAGTGTAGTTAGTACAGTATGTGTGAATACCTAAATACATAAAAAAATTGCAAGTATAGTAAGTATATATATTTGTACATATATATATACACACAATGTAAGTGTTTGTGAGTATATAAAAATAGCATATTCTAGTCCGACAAAAATACTGACTGTTACTAGGTCCTAAAAATCAGAGTTCTATTTGAAAGACTAACATTTTGCTGAACTTTCTTCTCTGTTCAGCTATAGCTCCTTTTCTAATGATGTCGTAGTATCACATAGCCAGTAGCAAAATTTGTCCTTTTCCAGATGCAGCAGATCTACTTTGCACCACCAAAATATGGGCAATACAGAGCTTGGCCTGAGATCTTAAGTGCTGAGTGAGGTTTGTAAATGTCTGGGGCCTCATTTATCAAGCGCAGAGAACAAGTTCATCAATCTAATCCCGTGGTGGCTCCTCAGGCTCCAGGGGAGCTGGAAAGACGATCAGCTCCAGCTATTAGGGCTCTGCTGCGAAGGGCGCGGGAGGCACCACCGCTTGCTGCCCTTGCCCTCCTTGCCAGCCCCAGACCACCTGCAGTAGGGGTGAGGCTGCAGCAAGGGATGCACAGCTAGTACTCTGCCTGCTGATGTTATTTATTTACAGGGGTAGTGCGTGTCCTGAGACTCTGTACGTGATAAATTATATGCATGGCCTCACCAGGTTTGATACTGTTTCATGTTCGTGTACCATCTTAAATAACTTAGTATTAATTAATAAACTTTTGCCCCCTTTCTTTTCACTAATGCATTTTATCATGTATTGCACAGACTAGAGAGAAGGGGAAAGTATTTCAATGTATTTACAAAATGTTTCACAAATTGTGAAACATTTAATATAGTTATAATTTTTTTTCATTTGAGCTCTTTTAACATATTTAGGGAATAATTGAGTTTTACGTAGACAAAATACCGTCCCTTCTGTGCTCTAAGGGAAGGATAGCAGTCTGAGTGCTACTGATGCATTTAGAATAAACTACATAGCATTTGAGATATCATCATAGTTTATGTAGATTATTCTCACTCTGAGAAAATATCTTATAATTTAAAATTCTCCCTGTCACAGATTAGTATTTTATATCTTGTATTTGACGTTTGATTTGATACCTGAAAAGCATAGAAGAGATTTTTTTAAATAAAAGCTTCGTATATGTTAGTAATTATTATTATTTATGTATTTATTTATAAACATATCACATTTCCCAAAATGCTTTTTTTTTCCTTTGAAGCTTTCTTTTCCACATCACAGTCTCTGATCTGGGAGATGAGTGACCACTTTTTTTAAAAGATGAAACTGGAACTCCTGCCATGTGTGAGGACATTAAAGACAAGTTTAGGGGAACTGAGGGAGGTGTGCATTGGCGCTGGGGAGGTGAGGAAGGATTCTTCCCTCTCTCCCCCTCCTGCAAGCTGTTGTCCTCACTTTTGGAAGAAAACTGGGACAAATTAGCATAAAGGGAAGAGAGCAATAAAGCAGAAAACAATAGTGTGTCCGAAATACCTTAGTTTCTTCTTTTCTGCTTGTGTTGAAGCAGGCCTTGTTCTGTTACTGCTAATTTTTAATTTCGCTGTGGACCTCATAATACGTCTTCGTCTTATCTCTTTGCTTTTATGGTGTTTCTTCCTCTTGGATGTGGTTGCATTCAGTGCATTAAATATTGGATCTTGTTATTCGTATTTGTTAAATTCCAGATGATATTGTTCTCTTTTGGGATCCACTTGTTTCCTCCAAGCCAAAATACCATCTTAAACTGTACACTTCTCTGGTGGAGGGTTTCCCTTGCTTCTTGGATGCACCTGGATCATGGTCCATGGAAGGATATGATGGGTTGCCTTAGGTGAACCTGCCAGACTCGTAGGTGCAGGTATCAGCAAGGAGCATTTAGGTTAGATATGAGGAAGAGCTTCCTAACGGTAATGAGAGTGAAAGGCTGGAAGAGCTTCAGGAGGTTGTAGTAAATCTGTGGCTGTTGTGTTTAAGAACAGGCTGGACCAAGACGACAGGAGTGGTGTAGGTGCAGCTGAGCCATGGTGTGGGGGAAGGAAACAGAGCAGATGACCCTGTGGCTTTTGGCACCCTGTTGCTGAGAAATGGCTGCAGCCAACTTCACTTGTTCAGCTGCCCAGAGACACCTGCAGGTAGCTAAAATCTTTCAAGACTGGCTTTAAAAGGCCAGAATGAGAAACTGTTTTTTGTAGAAAATGGCAGATGGGACATTACAGGAAGCTAGACAGTTGGTCACACCAGTATAGGATACCGTTTTCAAAATCTAATTGAAATATAACAAGGGCTTGCTGGGAGATAAGGAAGTAAGCTGCTGTATTTCTTTGGCATGTCTCTTCCCAATTGCCTGCAGGTTTTTTTTCTTCTGAATGTTCTCCCTTCCCACTCCAGTTTCTTGCTAACTAAAGTTAGAATTAACACTCTGTGTATAACCAAATATTAAATCAGTGTAGCTTTTTGAAAGCATTATTTTCAGCTTTACTCAGGACTTTGTTTCTAAGTATTCTGTACCTCTTCTTTAAGAAATACTGTCTGATTTATAAGGATCATTGTCCCAGGTTTCTGTGTCACAGATTTGCGAAGGGAGAGCAATGGTATTGCATTTTCAGGATGCCAAATGTGTGCACTTTGATCTGGCAGTACAGCATGCCTCAGGGAGTAAGCTGAATCTTGATTTCTATAGTCAGTCATCCACTATCGGGTACCAGAGCCCCGATTAGGCAGGCTGAAAAACAGAGAACACACCATGGGTTGGATGTGGAAACATTTGCAAGGAGGCTCTTGGCATCACCAGCATCCTCGGAGCTCATTTTGTGGTACTGTTTCTGTGCTAGTAAATCTCTTTAATGCATACAGAAACAATAACAGGTACCTGTGTGTAGTAAATGACTGCACATGCACTGATTACTTTTGAAAACACTTCTCCCTCCACCACCACATTCAGCAGTGGAAAATAAGAGGAATACCCATATTTTGAAACTTGACCTCTCACAAATGTGAGACCACTTGGTGTGGTTATGCCTTCTTAACATTCCTCGCATTCCCTCTTCCAAGCCAATTATGAGTGCTTGTTACAGGGTTTAAGTGGCTTTGTAGTAGCACCTACTACGCTTGCTCTGGCTAGTGGCATATATGGGACTAAATGGCCTTTCTGACCTTTAATAAGCATTTCCTTGTCAGTCATACCAAAGATACTTGACTATCTAATTCTTTGTTCACTATAGCTACCATAACTTTGAGGTCTCCTGAAGTCTTCAGAAATACAAGCATGATGTTCTTACTGTTTTCTGTGTTTCTCTGGCTGTGGTGTTGGGCAGGAGCGCTTGCAAAGTCTGCTTTGGGATAGTTGCAAGGCGTGGGGAAGTAAAGAGGTTGAGGGGGTGGCATTCACTGCCGTGGCCCACTGCAGCATGGTATTCAACCTCATGAAAGCTGCAGCAGTATGCTGCATTGATACTATCACTTTAAAATTTTATTGGGCTAACAAAGATTGTTGAAGTTATTTTCTTAAGACAACATATAACATATGCAAATCTCTTCCAAATGAAGGATGTGTTAGAGATCACGGTTTATATGCCTGTATTTTTTACTGTAACTAGGTGTTTTTCTATTTCCATGTATAGTCTTTGAAAAAATACAAAGCAATGAAAGGGAATGCACAATGATCGCAAATTTTAAATGGTGATTAATAATGCACTTAGGACTTGATTTTGCCTAGCACTGAGCACCATGGGAGGTGCTGAGCACCGCACGCTTTCATTCAAAGCAGTAGGGCTGAGGCATGCTTAGCATTTCATGACACTGAACACTGCAAGTACAGCCTATAAACCTCTCCATACAAGATAAATATTTGTTATTTTATTTGACCTTGAAGATGGGACTGGTTTGATAGGGTTAAGGTCAATGAGTATATTATTTTTAGACAAGATACGGAGTACATGGATGGTTCTGCTTTATTTTAGTGTGTTAACATCTGGCAGCATTCTGTGTTCCATATGCTGCTGATTGTCCTGATACATTCATCTTCAGCGATTATCAAAAAGATTTCAGTACTCTGGAGTTAATCACACATTTGAGAAGACAAATACATGAAGATAAGTAGAAAAGCTGGGGGGGTGTATAAGACCAATATTCGGGTAATCTTGGCAAGTACCCTATTAATTTAGAATTTTTTTTTAAATTGACTTAATTAGCTAATGTCTGTAAGTACTGTAAGGATGACAAATAGCATATTAGAGTTCAATATTGTTATCGCAACAGACATAGAGGACATTGCTCCTTGGAAATCTGATTGTGCCCTTTTAATTCTACATGTTGCACACTTGCTTATTTCTACGAATGATGAATAGTTAAAGGCATTTTAGATTTGCACCCTTTTGTCATGTGTTATTTTTGTATGGCTTCAGTATATGAAAGTTTAGCTATGCTTGTGCTATTTCATTACAAAAAGCACACACATAAGTATCAACTGACTTTTTTTTCTTTTTTTTTTACACCAGTGTTTTCAGTTTTCCTAGGCTGATAACATTTTTTCCAAGGCTATAAATTATTATTTTCATTCTGTGCTGTTTTGGCCTTACATGCTAACAGCTTCAGGGGAGAAAGACTTAAGAGTTTCACAGAGAATTTGCCACATCAAAGCAGGTGTTCCCTTTTACAGTACCACCTTCTTTCTGAAAATGCAGAAAGTCTACCATGATCAGAACAAATGGTGAGGCAAAAAATCAAACTAAGCCAGATGTCTGTCAACCTGGTACCTCTCTTGTGGCTTTTGCCACAGCCCGCACTTACCTTAGAGACCAGTCTCCTAGGCTAGCCCACCATGGGACAATCCCGCGCCCCATATTCCTGCAAAGAATAATTCAAATAAGAAAACAGCCGTAGGGCTCAAAGTCTGGGAAGATGACCCTTTGCTTCCCACCCCTCCTGTAAGACAGCCCCTTGCTACTCCACTCTCTGCTAATAAGGAAGGGCACCATGAGATCAGCTGTGGCCATGGCTCTTCAGGCAAACCCTGAGACCAGGGTCTGTCCACACAACATGGCGTGGGACCTCTGGTCAAGGTAGACATCAGGAAAGCAGCAGGAAGGCTAAAGTGGCAGTTTGCCACAAAACAGAAGGTACAGAACAAACTAAAGTAGCAATGTTGCTACTCAATATTTCTCTCTTAATTGAATATCCATCATTTCAAAGAAAAAAATAAAGGCAGCAAAGTCTCTTAGGGCACATAACATATCCTTATCCACCCTTCAGATAAAACTTGCTTTATTTTATCATGCACAAATTTCTTTAGATCTTAGCAGTGACCACTCTTCCTGTTGCCAATATCTATTAATGATAATTACTTCAAATACTATACTCACTCAGTGATAGCATCACATCATGGTGAGGAAGATTGTGATCTTATCTAAACCTATTCTGTTTAACTCTGACACTCCTTCTATTATAGTGGGGCCCCGATAAGATCGTGCCTGTTAGGATCAGACATTAGTTGGAATCAATATTTGAAAATGTGCCTGTTTTTGCTTAATAGCAAAGTTAGTGTGAGGGTCAGAGTGAGATCATTTGTTGGATGAGATTGTACAGCTTCATCTTGTAATGGAAATGTGTTCTTTGCTTCAGCTGCTGGTGAAAAGTAAAAACAAGGGCTCTTTGAAAGCGGTACAGCTTTGCTAATAATCACTGTGTAAGGAAGATACAATCATTATTATGATATTTAACATCTGTAGTACTGCAGCATGTTGAGGTTCTAGTTGGGAACTAGTGCTCCTTTGTGCTAGTCTCTGTCTGAACCTGATATTAAAAAGACAGCTGCTGGCCTCAGCTAGCTTAGGTCCTGGTTTTAGACCAGACGTGAATACAATGGCAACAAGCAATTGTGGGAGGCAAAAGCTAAAATGGGGATAATTAAGATTAGTATAATAAACAACAGTTACATCACACTAAAGCAGCAGACCTAAGTTTTTTTAGAGATAGTGAATGAAAAATGCAGCAAGTTTGCAGATGATTTCAGAGAATTCTTTCAAAGTGCATTAATCTAGTGGAAGAAAATACAAATAAATTTGTGGTGTTTATTTAGATGGGAATTTTGAAACTCGTCTGCTGATAAAGAAGGATGTAATCTAGATCAGTGATGGTGACCCCTTTTAGTGCCTGGTGCCAAATTTATTTTAAAAAGCTCAGAAGCTCATGTGCTGCCAAGATAAATCTCTCCGTACTGAACTTGGCACCAGTGCCAGCAGTTTACGGTTACTGGTGGAGATGAACAGTCAGAAAACACAAAGCACCATAATGCTATTTTGCTGAAAAATATGGCTACTCGTATTGTAAGACTTTTCAGGGTTTGGTCAAAGAAACCAAAGCAAAACCCTGAGGGTATTGCATAGGATGTATGAGAGCTGCAGTGCCCCTTTCTGCTTAAGAACATTATTTTTTACTCATAAACAAAAAAGTCCAACAGAATAAATTAAAAATAAAAAGTGAGTGACCCATTGTTTTGATCACTGGACTGCAAAATATGAGTGACACTAGTTCTGTGCCTGAAGTTGGCGTCAAAGGGCCTCGTGCATAGCTTCCAGTGCAAGGCAAGTGCCGTGACCACTAGACTACTCTAGAGGGAATGGCTCCAAGTGATATTTTAATAGATCTGTTAAATTGTTCCAGTATAGAATAAAAATAAATTTGGAAATTTCCATATTTTTTCATGAAATGGGGTTCTGTTTGAATGTCCAGCTCTTTATTTAGACGGACCACTAATATTAGGGATGTGCTAAGACCTGGGCTGTGTTTATCAGCCATTTCCATTTCAGTAATGCCGCTCGTCACTGAGTGTGTCTGATCTTAACCTCTAACTTCTTGTGGTTTGACTTGGATTTCCTTTACAGTTTTCAACTTGATTGCTATTCCTCACATTTGACACACCAGTCACTAAATTTATGACACTGCTTTCTGAAAGAGATGAACGTACACGTGACAGGAGTGATAGTTTTCACTAGACAAAGTCAGAAAGTTTCTGATTCAGAATAAAACTTATATACTGTTATGAGCTCTTCTAATTATATATGCATATGTCATTACCAGTATCACATATGTGCCAACTGGTAGTTATGAAGAAGTGTAACTGTAATTTTTGTTTGTTCAAACACAAAAGTAGGTGGAATGACGAATGAATAAATCTTTGCACCAGTGTTAACAGTAAAAGCATGACTGAATTCACTATCATTGTACTGCCTTTCGATTCAATTAAATGCCATTGCTTATTCTTTTAATATCATATACGAAAGCACAGTAAATTGAAATAAAATAAAAAACTCATCAAAGTGGATTTATATAGATGACATTCCTCCCCTATAAGATGAGTATAAGAATATTTGAGCAGTATTTTGCCCACAAAATGTGAGGCATTTTCATGTTTTCATTGAACAATGCATACTTTTGGATACAATATGAATAATGAAGACGTAGATTTCATTTTACTTTTTATTTTAGTTGTAACAAATGGAGGGAGGAGTAAAGCCATTTCTAAATCATCCCTGAAAAGAATGGGAAGAATTTATCTATGAAAGAAATATGAAATATGTTGAGATTTTAGACATCTGTGTCACAGTGCAGGACAGAGTTTTTCTAAGACTAATTTTTCTCTATTTCCCCAACTCTGTTTTAATCTGGGTGCATCCCAAAAGTGTTTCTTGAGTATCCTGATACTTCATTGCAGTAGTTGTATACAAAAATAGGTGTTTCCCACATATGCATTTCTACATGGCCTTCAGTAGATTAGTGACACAGTTTGTCCTGAATGTCACTGAAAAACAATGTCCTGGTAGAATTTTGCAGCGTCAATACTTAAACATAGATTTATTTAAAATGTTGACTTTTTGAACAACTCTAATTCTCCTCATTATTTCTTTCTTTGTTGTCTTAATTCTGAAATATAGTTTCAAATTCATGGAATAGCAACAATTTTCACTTGTTCTTTTTTATTTCAGAATTTTTTGTGCCATACTTTTAGCCACAGTGTGCTAGGTGTAGACTCCCAAATGCTTCAGTGGGGCAAGAGAGGTGGTTTTTTCTTTCCTGTTCTGAAACCATCATGAGTCTAATTTTAGACACAATGCAAAACAGAGCACTACAATTTTCTGCCTTACTCCCAGATATGTATAAAATAGGAATCTCATTAAGACAGCTGCATATATCTGAAGAAGTAAGGTGGATTCAGAAATATTCCATTTTTTCCATGGATATCCCTTCTTTCTCCCTAAATAAAGAATGATGAAGAGCCATAGTTTTACCTTTATAATAACAAAATATTCCACTTACTCCATTCCTTAGTGCCCAGCATTGGCCACATACAGCATGTTTAAGACCTTCTGTTAAACTTGTGTGCCAGTGCAGTCAGAGCTTCACTTTAAACCTGACTCTGAAACAATTAGATTGAAAAGCAATAAGAGGAGATTAAAGACAGTTATACCTGCATAAATAATGAAGAATAGTGTTTGTGACTATTCACTTGAATTCTAGGAGTTTATTTGATGTAATTTTATTTTTCTTTCCTTGTGCTTTCTGCCCCAAGAAGTTCTTGATACCCAGACTAGCCTATTAAATGTCACAAACCAGATAATCATGCTGTTGTTATTACAGTGTCTGAATCAAGATGGCAAAAAAAAGAAATCCTTTCCTGAAAGAATTTACAGACAAAGAATAGGAGAGGAGTATAATTTGATCACCATTTTTAAAATGGGAGATCAAGGTACAAAGAGATTAACAGACCTGCTTGACAGCACTCTGGAGGTCTCAGGTTTCCTACAGGTTAAACAAATGCCCGTGTTACAAGATTATTGCCCAGAATGATGAGCAGACACCCAAAGACTTGTACATTAGCAGCCTATGAATTGAACTAATTTTTATAAAGTCTTCATGTAAAAATTGTGAATAAAAAGTAGGCATGTAGGAATCCGTCTGTTTGCAGACAATTCATGATAGAAAAGACTAAACTTTTTATGAATATTATATGCAGATACTAACTGTAAAGAAAATGCAAATACAAAGCAATGCTCCTTTGAATGCATGCTTAAATGTACCACCTATGAAAAACAGAAGAAAATAAGTAGACTCCTACAGAAGTGCAATAAACAGCTACTCTGCAACAAATTCCCATCATTTCATAACTGATGGGTTAAAATTGGAAGATGAAGTTATTTAACAAAAATCCAGATTTGCAAAGAGTGGGATCCCTTATCATGTAAAGGAATGATTAAACCAATTGATAGCGCACTGGTGTGCATAGTCTGGATTATGTCTTTGAAAAAGAGAAAATGCTTGATGATGGTCTAGCAGCACTATGTTTCCAGTAGGCCAGTCAGTCAAATGCAAATACAGTCTATAATAAAAAGAGCTGGTTGGCATAGTAATTGGGAAATGAATGTTATTTGTAGCTCCATATTTCTGTCTTTAGGAGTCTAAGAACTAGGAGGTTGGTATTGATAAGAGGGTTTGTGTATAAATCCTTTGTAATGAGGCTGTGCCTCTTCAGTCATTTGTATTAATTTTAACTTTAGATATGAACATCATTCTCTGAAAGGGCTGACAACTAAAATAACTAATTTCACAAATGTCTGGGGAAAAAAAAATTTACTCATTTTAGAAAAAAAATCCCTGGGTTCTTTTTTGGTTGTTTGGTTGGTTTTGAGTGGGGTTTTTGTGGCAGGGGGAGTTTGGGGCTACATACAGGATCACCTTACATGTCATGGATGGTATACACTATAGATTATAGCTGCATTTGTGGAGATACTGGCAAAGATGAGTTCTGGTTTAGACAAAGGAAACTATTATGTAGGAGAACTACTAACTATAAATGTAGTTCAAGAGGTATAAATGTCCTTGCTATCCTTAACTCAGGTCAAAAATTCTCTGTAAATGCCTTGAGATCTGCATCACCTCCAGCCATTGATATTACCCCCATGTAATTTTTTTTTTTTTTTTTTTTTGGGGGGGGTGGGAGGCATGTTTGGCTGATTATTTAGTAATGTATTTGACAGTTTCTGCTGTTCCATATCTTCATGGAGACTCCCATATTTGACATCTTGTTCATATTCTGAACTTCTAAATGTATCTGTGAGGTCACCTGGTAATGCAGGAGTGGAGGGTCTTAAACAGGAAAGAGACTGGAGCATTGTGGAAAAGGTCAAGTTCTGTCAGTGGCTTTGATTGCCTCCCTTTTGCTAGTCTGTCCGCACCTCAACTGCTCTCTCCATGCAGTCTCATTTCCTTCTACATGGATGTCCTTAACTCTTCTCTTTCCTTTCCCCCATCTCCTGATACTTATCTCTTATTTCTGTTTCTGACACTTACCCCTTAGCCCTTCTCCTCACCTTTCCAGTCTCTCCTTGTCCACTCTTCCAGCCATGCTTCCTTCTCCTTCCTCAGATTTCTCTGTCTTTTTTCTTCTTGGCCTTCAAGACACCTTTTTCAGTGCTCAAGAACTTGCCCTTCCTCAATTTCACACCCCACCCCATACAGGTAATTTAGAGTACACTGGCTGGAGGTAGCCTTTGGAGCTGATTTTAAGCAAAAAAGACTGACTGAATGGTGATTTTGTGTAAAATAGAAATGTGTGGTTAGTTTCCCTATTCAAGGTAGTACACCCGTTGCTGTGGCTGGTCGTAGGGCTGACTTGAAAAGAATCTGTATACTTTTATCACTATCTATTACTTTGCTAGTTATAGGGACATAATCGGCTCATGTCTTTGGGCATTAGGCGCACACTGCAGAGAGCAGGAAGGAATCTCTTGCCTCTGCTCCTGCCCAAGTTTAACATTACACACAATTAGTCAGGTGTATTAAGGGCTTACTGTGCCATCGTCTACTTAAGCATCAGACGTGGGTACTACCAGAGGCAAGCTAGCAGGCTCGATGGGCCAGTGGACTGATCTTACACAGTAAATCCCATGCTTTTGTGATATGTTGACAGACCCTTACCTTAAACAGTGCTAGCAGGCACTGCTGTAATAAAACCAAACTGGCTCATGCGCTACTTCTGAGATTTTCCATAAAAGCAGCATAAATGTTAATGAATAAATAATCTTCTCCTAAATTTTGTACAATAACTGAGCTTACCCCAGGCAGGATGTGCTGCTGTAGATCAGGGATTGAAATATGTGAGAATTCCTTATTCCTCGTTGTGCAGTGGGAGGAAAAGTTTGTCACTCCCCATGCCATTTATTTCTCTGTAAGGTGTTGAGGGCTTAGGTCTCTTGTCTTTACACATCCTTGCTCATACTAAGTCGCTCACTAGGAGCTAATAAAAATTTTTGGAGGAAAGATAGATAACAGGGAAAACATGCAAAATATTAGTTAAATTAATAAAATAATCCCACTTCCCTGATCTTGTGTGCAGAAAGAAAAGAAGAAATTGAATTGAAAATGCATTAGGTAATGCCTGATCTAGGAATTAATCTGCTTACTTACACACAGCAGAGATACAAATTCTCTTGAGATAGCTAACTTGGTTTCTGATGTGGTATAATCCATGTTTACACATGTTGCACTGAATTGTAAAGAGAAAAGATTCCTGTGTAAAACGAAGCGGAGATGGAAAGCAGAATGAGGAAGAAAAATCTTTTTTTATCATACAGTAGTATTCTCTTTCTCACCATTCAAAAGAGCACGTTAAACGAAATATGTTACCTCTGATCTGAACTGGAAAAAAGGTGCTCGTTTTAATTGAATCTCCTTACTACAGGAGCTTTTAGCTACATTTTTAGCTGGTGAATGAGGCTGCAGGAAAACGTAAAGTTATTGTTGTTCAGCCTTAATGGAAATGAAGATGCTGGAATCATACTTTCAACTTTTTATATATCGTTTTTTAATACATTTACTTTGAGTAGTGCACTTCATTCCTTTGCATTTGGATCACTCATTAGGAGTTTGTCTTTATTGACAAGCGAATGTCCTGTTGTCACAGCTTAACCTAGCTGTGCACTGGAGAACAAGATGTTGTTTGATAGTTTTTGAGGAAACACCTCAGGTAGAGATGGTCTTCTCGTCATCCATGGCTATCTAGGAATTTGTAGGTGATGCTGAGATGACTCTAGTTTCCTTGAGACTGAGGGCATGACCCACATTTCTTGCCTTCATCTTATACTCATCTTTGGAAATGAACTGGAGAAGTGTTTTGAGACCTTTTAGAATTTGAGACACATTTCATTGTGAAATGGGGGTTCATCTTAAAGGGGTTTTGCAGTTTTCCAGATTTAAAAAAAAAAACAAAAAACAAAAAAAAACCCTCAAATGAGAAGATGTAGATCATCTGAGGACAATTACCCAAGAAGTTCTCCGAAGTATGAAGTGAGATCATGGCTACCCTGTCTGTGATCAGCAGAAGAATTGCTGATCTGTCTAGTTGTACCTTTAACAGCGAGTGTAAGGGGATGGAAATGGGCCATGAAGTCCTTGTAGGTGGAGTGCAGAGCAATGAATGGGTTGTTTTCAGCCCTCGTAAAGGCATCAATGAAAGAATCCAACTTTATTCAATAATAATCTGCATAATTAAACTTTAAAACATTCAGGACTTGTGAAAGTTAAGACTCTTAACACAGCAATTAGTAAAACATGTTATTATATTTGGGGATTTAAATAGTGACATAATAAGATGTGTACTCTCAAGAAGAAAAATACAGTGTAAAGTGAGACAGTACTGAGCTAATATTGCTGTGAAAACCTTACATTCTGTAGATCCTGACTTTTTAGTATCTTTCTATTTTTTAAAAAAACTGTTCATATTTTAATTTGTTTAGTTTTCCATACAGTTCCTCTGTATTCAATATTCCAGGCATAAACAGAAGGAAAAAAAAAATTAAATTTAGGATTTTTATAGCTTCTGCTTCATATAATGTGCAATACTAGAGGCAGTGCTTTATTTTGCCCACTGCACAGTGTTTCTTTCTCAGAGACAACAGTCAGCCCTTGCCCTCTGTCTGTTTTCGTAATCACTGTTGTTTTACAAATGATCACATTCTTTTCTAAGTTGAAATATATATGTATATCCCCAAAATATTGTTATTTTACCAGAAATTTCACATTGTAACAAAAAAGACACATGGAATTGTCTGGAATCCCACAGATTTTCATATGAAGTTACGAATGCACTGAATACCATGGAACCAGAATAAGAGATTTGCCAGCAACATACATGGGGTTTTCTTGTGGGTTTTTTTTTTTCATTAAACCCTCCACATTGTGTTAGAGCCATTTCTTCAGAAACACTTTCTTAGGTGTTTAAAAATCACTTACGCATTGGCACGCACTTGAGCAAGTGTAAGTGCTGTAGCAGCTGTGTGCATGGCCGTGCAAGTTGCCAGGGCAGGGGAACCTCAACGCACCCCACTCCTACCAGTTTGATGCCAGTACCAGCAATAGATGCCCAAACCCCGGGGGGGGGTCCAGGGGCCGGGGGGAGACCCCCGAAAAGCAAGCAAAAGGAATTCCAGCCACTCCAGCCAGTAAGTCGGCTTCACTGGGGGTCCAAATTAAATGCCTCTATGCAAATGCACGTAGCATGGGGAATAAACAAGAGGTGTTAGAGGCATGCGCACGCCTGCAGGGCTATGATCTTATTGGCATCTTGGAGATGTGGTGGGATGGCTCCTATGACTCGAGTGTTGGAATGGAAGGATACAGGCTCTTTAGGAAGGACAGGCAGGGGAGAGGAGGAGGGTGTGTCACCCTCTATGTCAATGAACAGCTGGAATGCATGGAGCTCTGCCTGGGGATGGATGAGGAGCCAACCGAGAGCTTATGGGTCAGGATTAAAGGGAGGGCAGGGACAGGTGACATTGTAGTGGGGGCCTGCTACAGGCCACCCAACCAGGAAGACCGAGCAGGTGAGGCCCTCTACAGACAGATAGGAGCAGCCTCACGTTCACAAGCCCTGGATCTCATGGAGGACTTCAACCACCCCGATATCTGTTGGAGGGACAACACAGCAGGCCATAGGCAATCCAAGAGGTTCCTGGAATGTGTTGATGATAACTTCCTTCTCCGAGTGATAGAGGAGCCAATGAGGAGAGATGCTATGCTGGATCTTCTTCCCACCAACAAGGAGGGGCTGGTGGGGAATGTGAAGCTCAAGGGCAGCCTTGGCTGCAGTGACCATGAAATGGTGGAGTTCAAGATCCTTAGGGCAGTGAGGAGGGTGCACAGCAAGCTCACTTCCCTGGACTTCAGGAGAGCAGACTTTGGCCTCCTCAGGGATCTGCTTGGTAGAGTACCACAGGATAAAGCCCTGGAGGGAAGAGGGGCCCAGGAAAGCTGGTTAATATTCAAGGATCATCTCCTCCAAGATCAGGAGTGATGCATCCCAACAAAGAGGAAGTCAGGCAAAAATACCAGGAGGCCTGCATGGCTGATCAAGGAGCTCCTGGACAAAATCAAACACAAACAGGAAGCCTACTGAGAATGGAAGCAAGGACAGGTAGGCTGGGAGGAACACAAAGAAATTGTCTGAGCACCCAGGGATCAGGTTAGGAAAGCTAAAGCCCTGATAGAATTAAATCTGGCCAGGGACATCAGGAGCAACAAGAAAAGCTTCTATAGGTACGTTGGTGATAAAAGGAAGACTAGGGAAAATGTGGGCCCTCTCTGGAAGGAAATGGGAGACCTGGTTACCCAGGACATGGAGAAGGCTGAGGTACTCAACAACTTTTTTGCCTGTCTTCACTGACAAGTGCTCCAGCCACACCAGCCAAGTTGCAGAAGGCAAAGGCAGGGACTGGGAGAATGAAAAACTGCCCACCATAGAAGATCAGGTTCGAGACCAGCTAAGGAACCTGAAGGTGCACAAGTCCATGGGATCTGATGAGATGCATCCACAGGTCTTGAGGCAACTGGGGGATGAAATGGCTAAGCCACTATCCATCATATTTGAGAAGTCGTGGCAGTCCAGAGAAGTTCCCACTGATTGGAAAAGGGGAAACACAAGCCCCATTTTTAAAAAGGGGGAAAAAGGAAGACCTGGGGAACTACAGGCCGGTCAGTCTCACCTCTGTGCCCAGCAAGATCATGGAGCAGATCCTCCTGGAAACTATACTAAGGCACATGGAAACTAAGGAGGTGACTGGTGACAGCCAACATGGCATCACTAAGGGCAAATCATGCCTGACAAATTTGGTGGTGTTCTACGACAGGTTTACAGCAGTGGTGGGTAAGGTAAGAGCAACTGACATCATCTACCTAGAGTTGTGCAAAGCATTTGACGCTGTCCCACATGACAGCCTTGTCTCTGAATTGGAGAGACATGGGTTTGATGGATGGACCATTTGGTGGATAAGGAATTGGCTGGATGGTCGCACTCAAAAGAGTTGTGGTCAATGGCTCTGCGTCCAGGTGGAGACCCGTGATGAGTGGCGTTCCTCAGGTGTCAGTATTGGGACCAGCGCTATTTAACTAACATCTTTGCTGGTGACATGGACAGTGGGATTGAGTGCACCCTCAGCAAGTTTGCCGATGACACCAAGCTGTGTGCTGCAGTCAACACGCTGGAGGGAAGGGATGCCATCCAGAGGGACCTTGACAGGCTTGAGAGGTGGGCCCATGCAAACTTCATGAAGTTCAACAAGGCCAAGTGCAAGGTCCTGCACATGGGTCAGGACAATGCTAAGCACAAATACAGACTGAGCAGAGAATGGACTGAGAGCACCCATGAGGAGAAGGACTTCAGGGTGTTGGTTGACGAGAAGCTCAACATGACCAGGCAATGTGCGTTTGCAGCCCAGAAAGCCAACCGTATCCTGGGCTGCATCAAAAGAAGTGTGGCCAGCAGGACAAAGGAGGTGATTGTGCCCCTCTACTCCACTCTCGTGAGACCCCGCCTGGATCTCTGGGGCCCTCAACATAAGAAGGACATCAACCTGTTGGAGTGAGTCCAGAGGAGGGTCACAAAGATGATCAGAGGGCTGGAGAACCTCTCCTATGAAGACAGGCTCAGAGAGTTGGGGTTGTTCAGCCTGGAGAAGAGAAGACTCTGGGGAGACCTTGTTGCAGCCTTCCAGTACCTAAAGGGGGCCTACAAGAAAGCCAGAGAGGGACTTTTTACAAGGGGTAATGGCTTTAAACTGAAAGAGGATAGATTTAGGTTACATGTAAGGAAGAAATTTTTCACTATGAGGGTGGTGAGCTACTGGAACAGGTTGCCCAGAGAAGTTGTGGATGCCCCATCCCTGGAAGTGTTCAAGGCCAGGTTGGATGGGGCTTTGGGCACCCTGGTCTGGTGGAAGGTGTCCCTGCCCATGGCAGGGGAGTTGTAACTAGATGATCTTTGAGGTCCTTTCCAACCCAAACCATTCTATGAATCTATGGTGGGAGTAGTTCTGTTCCTTCTGTGAAGGGGAGAGGTGAAAGTTTGAGACACAACATAAGGTAAAATTTATCTCTTCTCTCAGTGTAGTGATGTCCCAGCAAATGTCTCTGGTTTTATCTGGTCCTTGTATTTTTTGTGACTTTCTTCTTTACTCTGAATTTGTCAGTTAAAAAGGTGAAGTCAGGGAACAGAAAAAAAGCGAGCTATTAAAAGCCTGAATTTTCCATCAAATGGGAAACTCCCACCAAAATGGCTCGGGGTCCTACACCTGAAGAAGATCCTGTTCCTACAAGTGCCAAAAGGGCTGTGCATAGAGAAGGTCATTTCTGTGCTGTACCATGCAGATCTAGTTTTATTTGAACTCCTCTATTATTATGACATTAGATTGACACTTTTTAGGATTGTGAAGCCTGAAATGCTCCATTATATTATAACTATTAGGATTTTTGTAACATTGCATTCAATTTTAATAATTGAGAAGCTGCTGTGCACCTAGGCTCAAAGAAGCTATTCAACTCTGCTGTGCTGATCAGGAGAACAGCAGCAGTGTGGTAACCAGTAAAAAATATTATTTATCCCTAGAGAGAGAAAAAATGTGTAACTTGGTGGCATACTGCAGCTCTGTGCACCTGTCTACAGCTACGCTACAGCCAGTGGTTATGAGAAACATCTGTATGAAAACAGATGTTTTTCATAAACTGTTACAATTTACCTTCATTTAGTGTTCTAGACAAGCAGTCCGAGGTCACAGTTAAACATTTCAATGTGATCTATATTGAATTTTAATTTTTTCAGTGGACATTGATTTTGCATGTAAGCAAAGAGGAGATAGATACTATCAGAAAATTAACCTAAAATTAAAACTTTATGGTGAACTCTTTGTTTTTGCAACATTTCTAGAAGAAAGGTGACATTAATCAGCAAGCCTTTTTAAACCAATGTGGGGCAAGGGGAAAGTATGATAACATTCATTAAAAGACTAATGATTGCTCAATCAAACTTTTGCTGGCACCTCCTTGATCACTTAAACCATGATGCATGTTGTACTTCGGGGGGTAATTTCAGACCTGGTATAGGGCAGCTCTCCCATAATGTGGGCTGCGTTTGAGGTTTGGGCCCTTTTTGAGCAGAAAAGTATTGGGAGGGATGGGTGGAATAAGGCAAGGTTATTATAAGTTCTTATCAGTGGTGTTTAGAGGAGTTAGAGAAGTAACACCAACCACTCTACTCCTAAACCAGCTTCAATGTACGGCTTTAACTCCACACTGAACCACAAGGATTTGGGATTGCATGCCCTGAGACACAGAAGAAACAGAGGTGAGCTGAAAATGAGTTTGACAATTCTGTTACACTTGTAAGCTGCTGAAGCAGCCCGCGTGTTCCTACATGCACAGCAAAATGACCTCAGCTGAGAACAATGCAGATTCCGCATTCATGAGATTCAAATCCTCAAACTTAACGGGCAAGACCCCATGAGGCTTGATGTATTAACATTGAATGTATTGTTTTGAATAGAAGAGTAAAAGCGTAACATCAGTCTGGTTGTTAGTGTTAGTGGGCTTGGGTTTTGGGTATGCTGGTTCATGGCCTGATTTTGCAGGTCCTGCAGGGTGTACCCAGCTGCTGAGCATAGAGCTCAGGTAGTCCCACAGCCAACGTTACTGCACTTACAGGCTTGGATTTCTGGAGATCTTGAATCTTTCGGGTTTACCCTTCTTTCGGGTTTACCCTTCTTCCAAACTTCATTCATGCAAAGGGGAATGAATTAGGAGGCTTACTCAAATAAGCCAGATGTGTTACCGAGAAGAAGAGTGAGCTATGGTAGACCCCATAGCATCATTGAACTCCATGGATGTGCTGGCTCCAGATTTCAGTATTATGTGCCATGAGATGCAAGGACATGTCTATTGGTGAACTGGGATCCTCAGCATAATCTCTGGCAATCCCTATCGGAGTTCTTTAGATTTCCATTTTATGTGTACATGGCAGAAGAATAGGAGAACACGGACAATATGGCCCTTGCAGCTGTCAAGGTGCCTGAAAAAAAGTACATACACACACATATATACACACACACACACACACATATATGTGTATTTTTTAACCTTGACAGAATCAAGTGTGGGAGGCAATGCAGAGTTTGGGGATGCTCTTGCCTATCAGTGTGTTTTCAAAGTTAGATGAGAGAATCCAAAATGGTGTTACTTGCTTTATGTCTGTACCACTAATACTGTGCAGTGATACTAAAATCATCGAAAGTCTGGATCAGTGTTGAATGAAGCAGTTTACTAACTTTTATTAAAAGAAGGGAATGTAGGGGGAGGGAACAGAAAATTAAGTATCCAAAAATTATGTATCCAGCTCACAGAAGGAAAATAGTGTATGAGGCCTTAGAAGGTGAAATTAAGAGACAAAAAAACGTGGTAAGGTGGAAATCTTTTTTAACTCTCTAAAACAAAAATTTGATAAACATTTTAAATTAGTCCTCAAAATGCAGGGAGCTTAGCTGTAAAATTCCATCTGATCACTATTAGGCTTACATGAGATTACAAAAGCCTGCTGATAATAGAGTTAAATTCAATTTCAAAGCACTGCCGTGAGGACACTGAGACTGCAACAAGCCGGTAGTATTGTTTGGGTGAAAAAGAGGGGGTACTCTGAGCATAAAAACAGAGAGTCAAGAGGATGCTGTTTACACAGTAATTGACTTTAAGGGTAATTTTTGTCATATGTTGTTTTCAGCGTTTAGATAAGGCATGAAAATAGAAAATCAATGGTATAATAAAGGAGAATTTCAGGACTTTGGTGGGTAAGGAGGAGGCCTTTGGATGTCATACACAATTACAGAAGACCTTTGTTTACCTTGATTTTACTTTTTGACTTATTTCTGAGCCAAACCCTGGGTAGGTGAGGGTTACTGCACTCCTGAAACTGATACCCCGTAGCTTACATTTTCCCCCTTTATTTTCTTTTCAGTTTTGTTTTCATCGTTAAATAAATTTCCAAAGTGCCTGGGTATGTGTGTACAAAGTTAACTACACGGTCATTGCAGCAATTGAAACCCACACCGAGTCAAGTCGGAAGAGAAAATTCTAAAGGGAAATATACTAAGGCTACATGTCAGATGTTTCTCTCTTCTTTTCTCTCCCTCTCTTTTTATGCACACAAACACCCATATGCACATGCACATATATTAATATATATAATATATGCAGATATTGATGGAATTCTATGAGTTGAAAGAGAGGGAGGATGTCTTTAAGGATCCATATCTCTCGCAGCAGATATATGTTATTATCACTGAAATGTGGCCTTCAGTCTTGAAACAGTTAAAAGAGTTCTACGGCCACAAAAGAAGAGATTTCTTCAGAATTATCTCCCGCCTCACATTTGCTCTTAGGCAAGCAGTTTAAAAAAGCCCAGTGATTGAGCCAGTGATCCAATTTGAAATGCAGAAATGATTAGAGCTGCTTGCCTCATTTCATATCGAAATTCTCTGATTTATGACAGGGCTGCAGCCAAGATCTATCTCCAAAGGGAATTAGTGTGCAAGTTTGCATATTTTTGTTATTTAGGTTTCTGATAGCAGCTGCTAGCTAGAAATACTGAACTGGGAGGTGGTGGTGCAGGGTTTTTCAGCCATTGGAGCAAAGAAAGATAAGAGCCTTATGTTTAGGACATTTAGACCCCTTGACCATCTCACCATACAGTAATTTTTAAACTTGGATTGCAGTAATACAGGAATCCAGCGGAATGGTTAATTGTAGTTGTGGAGAAAGGAATTACCAAAATTCTGTCTCCATGTTTTAACTAGGGGAATTTTAATGAGGCATAAAACTTCAATCATGCGACTGACCTGTGGGGCAGAGTGTAGAACATATAATGAAACAGAAATAGAATTCTGAAAAAAAATTATTACCTTATCTGGAATTTACATGAAGTGTTAACAGGAAATTATGCAGCAGTTATAAATGAAAAATATGGGATTTAATGTACTTATTAATAAAGATTTGTTACATACATGATACCAGTGTCCCAAATCTGCTGTCCGCAGCTGTCCCCAATTTCTTATTTCTCTGTCCTCAAATGCATTTAGTGTCTTCTTATTACTCTGGAAGCTAAGGCCAATATCCATTTAACACCAGTTTCTAAGACAAATGGAAACATCTTTGTGTAGAGGTCGAGGACTGAGGAATTTCCCTTTTCTACAGCATTCAGACACTCATAAAATTCAGAGTTTTTCATTTGGAATTCAGTTAATGTTTTCTTTGGATTTGTAAACCTTCTGTGATGAGGAGGAAAGAATGAGCACATGGTAGGTCTTAAAAAAAGGGGAAAAAAGCCCTCTCCATTGAATGAAAGATGAGTAACTGCCGAATTATGCTAGTATTGCACTGAGCAAAGAAATCACACTGTGAAAGTTTATTACCTTAGCTACTATCCGGCTCCATATGGAGTCATTATGGCCTAGAGTCTCAACAGTGCTCCTAAATTGACCTCACCATAATGCAGCTGTGCTTCCAGGTATTAAAACCTCTCTCATATTTCACTGAATATTCCCTAGGGGATCCAAGGTTATTGTAGTAAAAACTTTAAAATTTGATTACTTTGTTCTTTGACAAAGAATTCAGTAAGAAGATCATACAGCCTGCACATGGAAATGTGCGAGTTATTTCTTTTAAATCAGTTCTTCTTGCACGCTTGTATTTTTGCATTCCTACCCTTGTTATTTAATGGTAATTCAGCTGATAGAGCTGGTCATGTTTGTGTACGTTACGCAGTTACCTAATTGACCCACTTTCTTTGTAAAGCCACTCCGAGCATAGTGTTGACCTTAAAATAACACCATGATACTGCACCTAAACCAGCCCTGACACTGGGGCTGAACTTCCTGTCCCTCTCTGCAGACGCCGGTGACGGGAATTTACATTAGCACATTTGAAACGACAATTTAAAACATTGTGCACCCAGTAAGTGAAGAGTTATCAAAACAGGGACATAATGGAAATGGAGGAAATAGAAATGAAGACAGCTTTCCTTGCAACAAATTCATCCGCTTGCTTGGGACCATTATTCAGACAAAACAGACAATGCAGTCAGTGAAATTGTCACCTGAAGAGGAGGACATAGTAAGGTCTATTTTTATATATTCATATATACATTAAGACAATCTATGGGTCTTTTAATTTTTTCAGTTTCCATAATAATAATAGTGTAGGACGGCATATATTGGAGATTATTTGAAATACAAAGACGGTGTTCCTTTTTTTTTTCCTTTTTTTTTCTTTTTTTTAACAGTAACAGAAAAATTTCAGCAGAAATATAAAAGAATCAATCTTTGGACGAAGTCCACCTTCTCTGTTCCCAGTAAAATTGAGCAAGCTCTCTTTCCTACTGCCTTCTTTAGTGATTTGATTGCAATGGATTCTCTGCCTGCTGTACTATGAGTTTTATGATTCTGTGAGAAAAGATGAATATAGCACTATAAATCTCCCTTCTGAATGCTATTTTAGTTTCTCTAAAGATATTGTAATCTAGTCTATCCATGCTATTTGCAGAAAAGCAGGAGATGGAGTTTTTTGTTAGCCAGTGACTGAAGTTTTCAGAGCATGGACTCCATCTGTGGGCCTGAAGCTTCATATGGGCAATCACTGGTGTATGTGTATTTTTTTCCATTTTCACTTGTGCAGGCAGAAATGGAGAACTTTATATGAAAATATGGTGCAACTTTGCTCAAATAAAAGGTTTTGCTTAGAGTTGTATTAGGAAGTCCAGTGGTACGGAGAAAGGATCGACTATGTCCAAGGCCATTGCATTAGTTGGCAGGGGATATGTTTGGCCTTACAGAAACCTCTAACCCAGCAAGGATGGAATGGGTCTTTTTCTTAGCATAATGCTATTGTGGGAATATAAAACATTTACATTATGAAGCAAGGGATATAAAATGAAAGCATGTATGGGTTTTTCTGAAGAACACAACAGCTTCTGTCCTTCCTCATAAAGCATAAATACTCTTACAATCAGTCTTGCTTTTTTCTTCATTAAATTATTAAACTATTGATCATTTTAGTTTAAACTTTACCATGGGCTATCAAGTCTGAGAATCTCTGTGTATGCAAAACCCACTTCCACAAGGTATTATTTTTAAACGATATTATTTTAATGATTTATCATAAAGAATGATCTTCTATATTGCTCTGATAGCCAGTAAAAGTTAAAATATTAAGTGTGCAGTATAGTTAACTTGGATAAGTGCAGCATTAAAGTAGATACACATTAGCTGATACGAGGCATCAGAGGTAAAATCAAAAGGATTAAATTTGACAGAAGAGCCCCATTTAATTTCTTCCAACCCCTGTGGTTCTATTGAATAAAATGTACTTTAAGTACCTTTCTGGACTGCACTAACATCTGCTGTTCTTGGAAAACAGTTTTTGCCAGAGATAGCTATGTTACTGGGAAATGCTGGCCCACAATGGCTTGCAGGGAAGGAGCTGTCTTCTTGTAATATTCTTACTAATTAATTCCCACAAGACTTGCTCCTGGGCTAACTGGTGTGAGCCCAGCAGTGTGAAGAGGTTAGCTAGGAAAGTCACGGGGAAGGATGCGGTGGCAGCAGCAGAGCCCATGTGTGCATGCACATGTATATCCCTCCGCAAGAGGGAGGAGAACAAAAAGATGTATGAAAGAGTCAAAGATAGGCAATAAAGGATAGTGACTTAGTTGTCTAGTAGCTGTGGCTCTTCCAAATTACATACTGGGTTCTATAAATTATATCCAGTCTGACCAATTGGACATCTTCCCAAACCTTACGAACTTATCATAGAAAATCACTCAATATGGCTGGTTTTGATTGTGTAAGTTTGAAAAAAGAAATCATTCTTGAAGCAGTTGGGCTACCTGCTTATATCTGGAGTCCTATCATCCCTCAATAAAATTAATTGCCAGTGGTCAGATCCTGTGTGCTTCATGTTTTTGTTGACTTCAGTGATGGCAGTCTCTGAAACAAGCCAGGGTTACATGAGTTTACATGTATGTGTGTGTGTTTGCATGAGCACAGACACACATGCCCGTACACACACTGCACATATGCACGTACATTTTGTAGGAACCCTGCTTTCAAACCACTTCCTCAAAGAAGAAGGGAAAACCGGTTTTAATTTCACAGAACTGACCAGGAGAGATAATGAAGTACTTTCAAAACTCTTTATGTGTGGAAGCCCTAGAGGCAAACCCCAGAGCTTTCTTACTTTTAGCAACCAATTACTGAAAAAGAAAAAAAAAAAGAGTTTCCCCAATTATGAAGTACACTAATGCAGACGGCACAGACTCAATTTCACAAAGTGTATTGGAAAGGCAGCATTCACATAATTAATGAGAAAATGCTGCATGTGTTCAGGCCTTCTGTTAATTGATTAAATGAGTCTATGTTTAAATCTGATTATAATCACACTGTGGCAGTACAATTGAGCGAGTGTGTAAGAGGTAAAGGGGCTCTCTCGTCCTCTCTCTTCCACTCTCGGATATGTGGATGCATCCTCCCTCCTGCTCGCCCTCCCCAAATTGTAAGAACAGGATGAAAATTGGGCTAATAGGAAAGGTAGCAGACTTCCCCGTCGAAAGCTGGATAGCTTAATCACAATTACTTGAACAGTTTTTCTTGGTTTAGTGTCTCGGTTCCTGTTTAATCTGTCACTTGCACTTGTAAAATACACCGTGCTTCATAGCAAACGTCAGTTTGATGCTTATTGTGGTTAACAAGTGCTGGTTAGTTTTCCCGCGGTGTCATAATAAAACACAAAACCTGCCATGTGCTTGTCATTTTTTTTAAAGAAGGCCACAGTGTTCCCTAAGGGTTGTGAGAGAAGTTCATCCCATTGAACTGGTCAGCAAGATATCATTAGCTCGTTGTGTACATGAAATCCAGGGGTTAGAGCACCAAGCGTCACAAGCCAGTTTCTTTACCTCCTTGAGCTGATCAGAGGATCAGAGTATCAAGGAAGGATTAGCACTGACTTGGGATTTGTGTGATTGGTTAATTTATTGCGGCGATGGCAGGCCTTTCATCTATGGCAACATTTAATCAGCACGGCCATGGAGGCTATTACGGGTTAGCTCTTTTCTCAAGTCAGCCAGGGCTGCACCATCAGCCCTATCACAATTCCCCTGAAATTTCCAAATTATCTGGAACAGGCTTTAGCCTCACAGTAATAAAAATTAGAAGAGATTCCTGATAGCACTGGTGGAAAAGGCTTTCACTTGCACAGGGCAAATTATAAATAGTATGAACGTGCACTTTAAAAAAAAAAATTCTCCACCTCTTAAGAGATGTGCAGGACTTATCACCCCTGCTCTGATCCAAATCCTCGTGGTTGAAAATTTATATTAGATTTTATCAGTGAGGCCTAAGTCTAGAAAAATCAATGAAGGTTATCTTTTATGTTGCAGGAACTTGTGGAAATATTGATTTTCATTTTATAGTGAATTTGGAGCATGAGTTGGTAATCACTGCTGAGCTGACTACAATGTTTGCCTACTGTATCTTTTACTGAGTTTTGCTCAAGTATTTAAGATAGTATATTCCTGTTGATTTTAGCATGTAGTTTGAAGTCAAATGTTTCTTAATACAAGTTGGTGCATCTCTTGTTAAATAATGTAATCCTTCAGTGTAATGGTGATTAGCTAATGTCTGTTGGATGATTTCTGAATTTAATAGCGATGTTCAGAATGAGAAAGAGGGAGATTTCAGGACTCGCCTCATATATCTTGCTTTTCCTTTTTCCTTACCGGTCACTAAAAAAAACACTAAGTGAAATACAAAGTATAAAAGAATATAATGAAAAATAAGACGGAGGATGCTAAAAGATAAAATATCCATGTACAAAAAGAGTTAGGAACCTGAATAACGGCTAGTATAAATTATAGTTATTCAATCTGTTAAGCATTAAATCTTTCAGAACTAATGAAAGCTAGAAAAACTTCTACTGATAAAAGATACTGTGGCCACAGTTTATTAAATGAGTCTAGATCCTTCATCTTGGCTCTTAAAAATGCTTTTAACTAAATAAAACAGTGATTCAGAGAGTGATTTTAGAGCTTTTCTCATGTAATGCCCTTACTCACTCTCTGTGTTTTTTATTTGTATAGAGTATATCTGCTTTTGATGTCATTTCTATTGGCTGTGTATCTGTGCAACTGATTTTAAAATGGATGAATTCTTCAAAAAGTGATTTCAATATTCAAATAAATCTGTTCCTGCCAAATTTATGCCATTTTTGTTTTGATTTTAGGTAACATATATGTGATTGAGTTCTTTCAGACCTGATATTGGAAAAGGAATTTTTAATACCTCCTTCACACAATCTAACTCTTGGTGAAGTAAAATAAAACTTCATGACTTTCATAAGATAAAGCCTAACTGACCATGAGTGCTTAAAACAGGGATACTCTCAGATAAGTGTTCACTGTTAAAGCAAATATTGTTCAAAATAGTAGGAAAACAAAACTATAGCTAGTTTAAATAGATAGATTTTGGAGTATGGGCTCTGCTTGTTTCTTCCTTCCCAAGTGTTTTGGGCAGGACCTGTTGTTCCCCGAGTACAGAAGGCACAACAGTAGCAAGTACTTTGCCTCAGTGACCTTTTCAGCTTCTCAGGGATTTAAATCTATAACTCTATAAGGATGTTGAAATACATTTTTTCTGAAACATTGGTGCAAGGAAATATTGTTCCTCTGTGAGAGAAATAGTGAAGCTTTTTGCAAAGTACATGTCCTCAAATGCAGGTGAAGAACATGATGCTGCAGGTGTCCCTGAGCATAATCTCTAAATACATGGTCATTATTAGCTGCAGCAACCTTACAGGAAAAGGTGTATGAGCATAGCTGCCTGCATCTCCTCCTGGTTGGAGCACCTGCAGCACAATGCTGGGGAACATATAAGGATGCACTTACCAGGATGCACGGATGTATAAAATTCTAGTTCCTAGAATGAACTGTGTGTCACTGCATTTATTTACATGATATTGGCATCCTTCCCCAAGTTAATTATGCCCTATTATGCTTCTATTGCTGTCATTATTTTAGTATCCTAACTTCTAGCGTTCTTCTTGAGTATTGTAGTTGGTATGTCTTTTGCCTGGTCCTATCCATTTTCCTGCAATCTCAGTCTGTTCATATATTACACAGAAAAGTTGCAGATTTATAAATATGAGCAATGGAGTGTCACTGATTTCAGGGAGAGAAGGATTGTGTCCACTTTGTGGTTTTCCATGTGATGATTAAGCTGATTGGTATTCCTTTAGTTGGAAATAATTTTCAGGAAAAGAGAAATGTAACAGATTGAAGTCTTTACTCTCTGGTCATGGCATTTGTACGAACTATGAATACTGATGGTATATGTAAAAGAAATTGAGGGAGGTTTTACCCACTGTAATGTTAACTTTTGTAAAGTACGATGAAATGGAAAAAGGGGTTTGTTTCTTCCTAGAGGTAAATGTTTCTGTGATCCAAAGCCTGTAATCCTTGAGCTTTGCCCCACAGAAACTCCTGCTGACTCCTCTGGTATTTTGAACTGAAGTAATGCTGGAATAAACACTTGAAGGGTCAGTCTTAATGTCTAAAGGAGGGAAAAAGCATAGTAATTTTTTTTCTTTAAATTCAAAATGAACTTATTAACATCATAAAGTCTTTGACAGTGGAGAAACTACAAAGAAAGGATGACCTGCAAAGATTGAGTTAAATTCTGTTATCTGAACCACAGGTGCAATTCCTTTTGATATCAATGGGAACAGTATCTGTGTTGCTGGGAGTAAAATATGACCTGTTGTCTATTTACTTGTCTATTATGGAACTACAGATGAGCCTGCATAACTGAACAGATATGCCTGGACAGATTTGATTGCCTTTGTTAATTGTTAGTCTTGAACCTGGCATTTGCATGAAATTACACTGAATATTTTATTTTGCACACTTTAAGCCAGTGCTGAGTTTAAAGAAAACAATTAAAGGGTTCATAACACAATTAGCCAAGATTTGGAACGTTTTGCTGTATTCTCTATTTTATTATCATTACTGATGTAAAGAATAAGGAGTGTTTAGGTCTTTTTCCCAAAATCAAGTCATATTTTGCAAAATCATATATTCTTAAAAATTTACCAAAATTGGAAAGACTATTTTTTCATTACTGAATAATATATTTCCATGAAGTTTTCTTTGAACCGCCTATAGATTCCAGCAGTGCACCTTTTTTTATGATTCTTCTCTGCTGCCATTAGTTACACACCGATGAGAGACTGCAAAGTGATTACATATGACAATCATCTGAAGCATTGCTACTGTTAGAAATAAACCTTGCTTAGCTGATTTTCAAAGTGGTAATTTCCAAGTTTGCCTCTTAGTTATAGCTTTACTGTAAGTTTTTGTTAGTTAGGCTTTAGGAAACATTTTAGATTAAGGTTGAAGAAATGGAGATTTGCAGTCAGATCATGAGATTCTTGTGTGCTGGATTCCTGAGGTTTACTGAGCAATTTATAGTAACAGAGCAGAATCTCCCCCCAGGGATGGCCTCACCATTACGAATCCTGTGTGCAGGTCATGATACCCTCTTGTCATGGTTTCCTGCTGAAACCAGGACTCCTCTTCCTTTTGAATTTTGTTAGAAACCCTGTTACCTGCTGTAAACCCCATGACTCTTTTTATGCCTGGTCAAGGAGGGCAGATACCCACAAGAAAGGTTGGCTTCTCTGGTGGAGTTCCCCCAAGTCTTTAAAGGTTCTTCAAGGAAGACAACATTTGACCCTGGTTTGCCCCCAGGAAGACAAGTCCTTGTAATTGACCTGGAGAAATAAATCACATACATACAAATATTGTTTTCCTTTCAAAATAATTACATACAACTATAGCATAGCCAAAGGAGTTGGGATCCATACCTACCTGGTAAGAGATACAGCGTCTTCAAGTCAGTCGGTTAATAGGCGAGTTAGGCAAACACAGCAATTTAAAGGTAATATGGAAACGAGGTGGGGTGTGGGGGATAAAAAGTCCACACAAAAACTTGATGATGTGGTAACATTTGGGTTTTTTAAAAAAATCAGCTTACTTGGAATAATATAGTGGAAAACTAGGATTGTTATACGATCCTAGAATTACTGAGGAATTGCTTATATGTTTAGTATGTTGACTAGCCAGTACATTTCTAGATTATTTTGGACCTATTCCTGGGAAATAAGCCAACACTGATAAATAGGCTTGATGTTTGGAAAGCCTCTAGGATGAATCTAGTGATCATAGTATTGTAAATACGAAATTTCACTCTAGAAAATGTAGTCTATTTGACTTTCTAAAAAAGACAGATTTTGAAAAAAATGTAAAAGGTAAGTTACTTTGAATGCTGCATATCAAATTAGTTACATAAAAATGGGAAGTATTTCAAAGTTGGAAAAATACAGCTGGAACGTATCCTGAGTCAGAGAAACTAATTCATGGCATTCTCCTCATGGACGTTTTCTTACCTATGTGTATTCCAGCACCATCCTTACATGTGTTGTGCTCCTCACTCATCCTGATCCAAAACTTCAAATTAGCTGGAGTCATTACATCCACCTTAAAAAATTTTGGCTGAGACCAGAGGTGTGTTTTTTGCCCAGTGCCAGTAGTCTGTCCTTCAGTTTGTGTACAGTGCAGGCAAGGTCTGTGAGCTTTTTTTGAAACATAGTGTTTATTAAAAAGGAAAAAAAGAAAGCTGTGTTGCTCACTTTAACGGGTTGAATTTTCTGTAAATAAGAATAGCATACATTAAGATTTCTAACTTCTAACATACACATTTATAGCTGAGAATCCAATTTCTTTTTTTAAACCAATTCTTTTCTCAAAGTTTGGGACAATTCAAGGCAAACTTAAAAATCTTAGTCAATGTTTCCTTTTAATAAAATTGAATATTGTAATACTGATATTTCGCTAATCTTAAGATACTTAGTTTGGTTATTCTTCCATTTCAGTCGTAAATGGCATCGTTAATCTAATGTACTGGATGTTTGATAACCTTCAATTTAACTTGGACAGCATTCTAAAAAAATCATAAGGTAATTTACACACTACTTCAGTCACTTCAAGTTATATGGGCTCAGTTACATGTAAATTTTGCTTATATAAATAGAAGTATGTTATTTATTAATTTGTTCAAGTTACATGTATGTTATTCAGTTCTGCAAAAGTGTCCAGGTGAAGACCTTTTAACTCTGTCTATGTTGAATTGACTGAAGTGAATGCTGTAAAATATCAGGTGAGTATTTCTCGTTCAGTAGGAATCAACTGATATAGTGCATATTTGTCTTAAATGACATACTTGGGAATGCCATAAAGAGTCGAATTCGGCCTAGTAGTGAAGGGTCTCTCTTAATTACATGGTAGGCATGAAGTAAAAGAATCAATGGAATTGATGTCCATGGGCCACGTCCTGCTTCCTTCACTTTAAATACAGAAGAATTTCCGTGGGTTCAGTTGTTCTCAGCAATGAGCTGTGGAAGGCTTTACAACTGCAGAGGATTTCACTTTGTCATGACGCTGCCACATAGATGTTATAATGAAACCGTCTCAAATATTCAGGTAGATACAAGTATAAATCTGATTGTAAAATCACCTGCTACTCTTGTAGAAATTAGAAAGTGAATTTTCTCATTTGTCTGAATTTTCTTGCACTTCAGAGAGATTTCAAGTCCAATACCTGCCTACTAATTTTCAAAGCACTGTGGTTAATACATTGTTTTGTTAAAACGGCTGGCAGTCTTCTGTGCAGTACTTAAGAAACAGAAGCTTTAAAAAAAGCATTTTAAAAGTAGCCTGTTTATAATGCACTGCGGAGAAATAATTCCTCTGACTAATATCCTATTTGCAGTCAAATCATTTCATAACTAAAAGAAAAAAAGCAGTGGTGGGGTTTACTAGAAAGCATCCCATTCCTGTTGTCAAGGTTTTAATCAAAATCCCAGGCCTTGTGGAGTAATCTAGGGATTTTCTCTTGTGTTTTATTAGTTGTTTTTTGAACTATAATCCCAGTAATGAGCAAGTAACAAAACTCAGCTGTACATACGAAACTACCACCTATCGCAGTCCTTTCAGTCTCAAATAGGATAACCGGAGCATAACTACTGTGAAGCAACACAATTATGAATTTCTTGAGGGGGAAAAAGGAGAGATAAGTGCACGGAAGTCAGCTAACACTGATGCATGGGTGGCTACAGCATGCGAAGGGTTAACAAGATTTTCATTTTAGATAGTTGCCGTAGTAACAATCAGAGAGCTCAGGCTGTATCTTTTCTATTTGTGGGGAATGTTTAGATTTACAGAGTAGCTCAGCTTATTATATATCTGCCTTGATTGCTGGATAAGGTTCGTTGATTAAAAACAGAATAAGATGCATTTTTATAATACTAAGGGAACCCGCCGCCCCCCGCCCCCGCCTCCCATCACTCTTTGTCCAGATCTCCCTCTGCTCTCCCCGCGCTCGCCCGCTGCCCAAGGTGTGGCTGTAAATCAAGTTTCACTTGAACTTTCAAGGAGCAGAGGCCGGCATCGCCTGCGCTGCCTGCAGCGGGAGCGCTCGGTCCTGAGCATCCCCTTTCTCCTTCCCGCAGCCGATGTGGACCGTAAAGCTGTGCCACAGCCAGCGCCGGGTTTGAGCCCTGCTTCTTTTGTTTCACGCCGCAGCGTGCGTTCGCTCGTTCGCCATCCGCAGCTTAGCAAAAGAAAGTTTGATCAAAGGTCACCTCCGCGGCAGAGGAGCGAAGAGGCAGATTTTCGAGCGTTCGTCGCCCAACCGTTCCCCTTGGGATTAGCAGGAGCCGTCAGAGGCTCATGGGCTCCGCAGGCGTGGCCACCTCCCTTCAAGTGTGCAAATGGGATCTGAGCTTGTGAAAATCAGGCAATTGCTCATTTCCTTCCCTTGAAAAGTGAGAAGGCTTGTGACCGCCATCGCGGGGTGCCGGCTGCGCGGAGGCTGCGGTGACCCTCGAGGCAGGCGGCCGCCAGGCGAGAGCGATGCCCCGCGCTGGCGGTGGCCTCCGCACCTCGCCTGAAGGCCCGTATCTCCTGGGAGCAGGAGGAAAAACCCTGCTCGGCTGGGATGCTGGGTTCAAGCCTGCCTTGAACAGCGGCTGCCAATTAGTGCCAAGGGACACGTGGTAGTTGTTTGAAACGGATAGGGTGGCTGGAGCGCTGTGGCATTTCAGTGCCAATTTCTGTGACAAGAAGAAGAGGAATTCTGGTATAAAGTTTTACTAACTTCTGTAGCCTGATAGCCTGGACTTCTCTGATTCTGCCAGTTTCTAAAGCTTTTGCTCTTTTAGAGCTCTTGATTTTTCATACTGCTGCTGCCGTTTGTGGTGTTAGGTTGCCTTCTTGGCTCCGCAACACATGCACTGAAGAGGGGCTTTCTTTTCCTTTCATTGACTTCACTGGGATATTGAAGTACTAGGAACATTTGGAAGCTGGCTTTTTTTCTTGCTCAGGTATCTGCAAATTGATTTGAAAATTTTATGGGAAGCAGAAGGCATTTGATTTGATTTTCTTTGAACCAGGAAAGGCCTTCAAGGAAAAACTACCTTTTGGAATTAAAAAATCATTATTTGTGAAACCGGTCTGAGCCAACAGTAGGATAGTTTTCTAAGCACTTAAATTCAGTCCGCAGTGTGGTGGTACCCAGTGTCATTCTTATTACCACTCTTGAGTTCTCATTTCATAGAAAGAATAAAAAAAAAAGAACCAGACTCCTATGTCCTAGGTGCAAATTTGTTCTTCTTTTTGATGCTCCCTACTTTTGAAAATCAGCTCACTTCCACTTGAGGACCTCTCCTTGGACTTGTGATGCCAACCAGAGGCTTTGCGGCTCCTGAGGTGTCCCATCAGAGAACACAGAGCTGCAGCACTGCTGTCCTCAAGTGGCTTAATCAGTAGACTGGTGACTGGCAAGAGTTTGACACCAATATTCTGTAGTCATAGCCGTACCCAGTTCCTCCATTCATGGTTTTCACACTGTTTTGCTTCTACACATGAAAGTGAATGAATCCATCAGCTCCCTTTAAGCAAGTTGCATCACTCAATACCATCATTTAAACTTAGGATACCAGCCTGTGGATATCCGTCAGTCCCAGAAACGGACATTGGTTCATAGTCGAATTCTTGCTGCAAAGAATTTCAAAAAATCAATTTATTTCTTTCTCAGAAAAAGATTCTTTAAATAAACTTGCCAAGCTGCCAGCTTCTTTGTTTATTGTTACTTATTCCAAGTGATAGCTGGTTTTGAGTTCCCTAAAATATGTTAAAATGGAAGGGGTTTGGGCTTCATTCATTGTTATTTTCAAGTTATAAGCATAACACCAGGTCCCTGACTCCCTTTTAGCCCTTTTATGTGTAAATGTTTCATAAGTATCTGAATGAATTTTCCAAGTAAAGTGTGTTTTCTTGCAACTGTTTTTACTTACAGAAAGTCTTTTACCCTTATACCCAGTTTCATTGTGTTCAAAACCAAAGGCCTGAAAACAGCATTCCTATACTACTTCTTTGTTTCCAGATTTTAAGATCTATTATGCATAGTGTAGTGCGTAATCATAATTATGCATTCATGATGATGTTTGTACTGGCTTAACTCAGGAATAGTGTGAGAAAGCTAATCTCGAAGCTACAGGCTGTTTTCCTGCACTTCAGATTCTGATCTGAGCTGTTTGTTGAGTCTTACTGGAACCAGAGCCCTGTACTCACCAGTCCTGCTGCTGGACTCTCCATCTTTATCTCCAGTCCCAGTAAAGAACCTTCACCCATTCTTTGAAAACTTCTTTTTTTCATGGAAACTTGCATAGTTGCAGTTCTTCATCTTGCTGCATATAATCAGTACACTGAAGCAATTTAAATGAGAGCTGTGTTACACAACTGTCATACAAGCTACAAAAAATGAGGACCCTTTTAATCTGCCACTGGGCATTTTAGGGAACTTCATTCTCACTTTTATGTGAGAACAGCCAAAAAAAATCCTCACGCTTTTAAGGCAGTAGGGAAAAAATGACCTGATTATGTGTAGCATATTCTTCAACTGGAAGAAAGTAACTGCTTGCAAGGTAAAGATGCTGCTCTGCTCAGTTCATCTTCGTAGTCCAAGCCTTCTGAAATGATAAAGAAAATGTAAGCAGCATTAATCCATAATTCAGATCTGTGAAAGATCATATTGATGAAAAAGCACAGAATTTTGAAATGTATTTTCTCTGAAATCCCCATATTAATCAGTGGCTCAATACCTTTGTTATTTATTTAAAAATCTATACAAAATTTAATGGAATGGAAGAAAAATTGAAAACCCTAAAATACTGCATAGTCATATGTTAATTTCTACTGAACTAATTTTCTTGTGAAGTCTTGTGGGTTTTTTCACTGACAATATTTGGGAAGGGGTTTTCAGTGGAATCACAAAAGTTAAATTTTTTACATGTGTCTCTTACGAAAATTCAACCAGCTAAAGGAAATTTTACAACATTCTATCTTTGATAGACTAGAAAATAGAAATTATACTTAGAAGTGAATAGAGAATAACCAAAAATTCCAATTATTTACAAACTTTTCCATCAATATTATATATATAGATGTGAAGTTAATTCCTCTCCTCATTACTTGTAGACAAGAAAGCATAGAGTAACATTGAAAATCACTAATGGAACCTTGTTCCCGTTTATTTTTACATAAGGAGTCAAGAATCATGCATAATGCAACAGTGTACCAACTGGCAACACTCTCACAGGAGATAATTTAAACTTGTTTTTTACGGACACAAGAAGCTGCTTTTAAAGCCATCCCTAAGAAGATTGTCCTTGATTTTACATTATCCTGGGTGGGTGTTTCGGTTTCTTCCATTTACTACCATACTCACTGGGTGAAAAAATATCCTAGTGCCTGCTTAATAGTGATGGAATTTTCTACATGAAGATGTAAGGAGGAATTAGGTTTTACCCCATAATTATATATTAAATCAGTGTTAAAATACAGTTGTAATCAAATCCTTTCATATCCCAAGGCCACACATTTGATACAGTACATTGGAAGGTCAGAATACTTAGCTGAGTATACACCCCTTGAGACTCAACAGATGTACAGATACGCGGTCTAATCCCAAAAACGCATTCATAAGTCTGGAAGATCAGAATTGAGCCTTAATTCTCTAAAGGACTGCCACAATGTTGTGTGGTCCTTTCATCCAAATTAGAATGATTCATTATGTCTAGTCCATTAGCACCATCAGGGATAGGTGTGGGCCATAAAATCTGCATTAGGATTTCTAAATATGTCAAGGATAATCTTAAAATGAGATAAACTGGGATGTTTTAACTGAACTAAAAATAATTAATCAAAGTCATACACGTAGACTTCTGGTTGTTGAATCATGCGTTAAACTTCTACCTTAAATGATTATGCTGTCTTAACAAATACAAAACTTGGGCAGGGGACTGTATATTGGATTTATACTGTTACTTGAAAGTACTGTGTTTCCTGTTGGTAAGATGCCTAAAAATATCTAATATAAACATGCATAAAAATCTTAAAAAATCAGGAGGGAAAGCACAGATGATTTTTTTCTATTCCCCAATTCTAGTTCAAATGAGTTAGGTAGGAATTTATTTATAATATTTTGCATGCATTCAGTGCGTGCACCACTGAATTTCAAGTATTGTGTCATGCATCATCAAGAGAATTACACTATAATACCTACACCATTAACTACAATACCTTTGTATTGAATATGTATTTCATAAAGGCCTCACAATATTCATTGGAAATATAATCCTAATAGAGCTGCACTGGATTATACAGTTAAAATATTGGACAAGCATATACAGAGAACTTTTTATTTTCTACCCTTTCGGTTGTGGGGGGGGAAAAGTGAAAGTAAAAAATAATATCTTTTATGGCTGCTAAGGCATGACTTTTTCTTACTCACTTTTCATGACAAAAACATTCACTTTTCTGAAGTAAAATACTCAACCTGTGTTTGCAGTTCCAGACAAAGTAATAGTAATATATAATAGGCAGAATCTGTAACTACAAACTAATCTATAGTTCTGTGTAATGGCCTTTTTATAGAAGGCTTTATGCATGTCCCTTTTTATTTTTGTATTTTAATGGATTCCTTAGATAAAAATAAGTACATATAATACATGAAAATTGGACTTCTGGAAATGGTGGTTTAAATGATCCATTCCAGGGTAAGAAAAAGTACAACAGAGAAAAAAATCCAAAATTACTGCAAAACAGAAATTATTCAGTACGACACTGTAACTAAGCTGTAGATACAGCAATCACTGTGGACAGTTTCAGTGTAAATAGCTGGACAGTGGGACCAGGCAGAATTAACCCATATGCAATATAAATGCCTTCATGTCTTCTAGAAAAACCTCTGTAATTGTCTCCTTGATCATCTAGAATATCTGTTGTCACATTAACTACCGCAGGCCCAAATGATCTTTGTCCAAATTAAGAGAGCAAATGTTAGATGATTAACAGGGATTGATGGTTTATCCCAGAGTTTAGTCCCTCAGCCCATCCAGCGTGAACTCGATGTTTGCAGACTTGCAGCTGAGCCATACTGAGCAGAGTATTCATCTATTTAACATTAAAAATGTTTAGCAAAAGTGAAAGGAGTTACATTCAAGGAAGTGCATTTGGAAAATATTTACTGGCAAATACCAGCATGGTCTCATTTGTAGAAAGAGAGCCCTAATTCTTAAGAGTAGACAATAATTTCCAACAAGGAGGTTAACCCAGTAGGAAAAATGCACTGATAATTCAGTGTGAAAGTGTGCAAGCAGCACTGCATTATATCTTGACTAAAGATAAGTTATATATAGTGTGATTTCATCAGTACAGGTGCATGTCATCTCTGAAATAGTATTATTCAAAGTATTCAACTTTACAGCAAAGTGGAAAGGTTCAACACCCATGGCAGATACCTGAGCACTAAGACACAATGACGGCAGGCATGCTACCCGCAGCTATCAGCTCAGCACGACAGAACATCCTAATCATATTTACGCTAATCGCAGCACTGACTAAGTATACAGTTTCCTGGTGCTGGTCATTGTGTAAACACACAGTGCATGTGTGTATGTATATGTATGTATATGCACACACACACACTGCTTTTCAAAAGAATGAAATCAACAGGACAGAGTAATAGGAGAAATATAATGAGAGAGTTGGGTCAAGAGAGTGATGGCAAGATGCACTGCTGTCCATCCCATGCTCTTTGGGAAAGGGAGGAGTTATCTAGACATAGGTAGGTATATACAAAATGGAAGAAGGAGAAAGGTGGGAGGACAGGGCATGGGAGGAGCAGCTGCGGAATGAAGCCAGGTGAAACGGCTTTATAGGAGGGAAGGACAGGAGTAAAAAGCCCATCAACATGGGGTGGTGTGGGCAGGGAAAGCTCACGAAGTGTTCAGAGGTCCAGTTTCCAGCTTCTCTATTCATGTTCCTATCAGTTGTTGGTCACCTTCTCCAGGACCACATGGCAAGCAGCCAGAAGGAATCGCTGGGACCCTCAGCAAGGACCAAGTGCTCCAGAATCTGGATTAATTATTTTAAACCTTCCTAGTTCTGGGGAAGAGTCTGAAGATGGGTTCCAAGGGTATCCTGGGTTAAATAGAGCAAGCTAAAGTTGCTTTTGACAGCCGCTATTTTGTACCTAAGTTACAGTGAGATTTCATTTATGTTTATTTTATAGATTTGAAAAAAATGCATTCTAGCTAGGTAACATGAAATGATCTCTAACGTTTAGCATACATTTGATTTGCATTAGGGACATTCATCAGCAGGCATATTTGATATTAATAAAAAATTTGGAATCATATTGAAGTCATGACAAGTGTTGGAAAATATTAACAGACCTAGGGTGTATTTTTTTGTTTGAACATTTTCTTTGGTCTGCTTTAGGTTTGTGGCTATATGATGAAATGTATGTGCAGCTTTGTCACTTGACAAGTGATGATCTGTTGCAGTAAGCAGCAGGTTTCTCAGATGCAGGGAATCCCAGATGCCTTTTGGGATTCCATCTGTGTGTACATTTGGGGGTTTTGGGGGGTTTTGTTTATTGAGGTTTTTTGTTTGGTTCTTGGGGGTTTTTTTTTGTGTGTGTGTGTTTGAAACATTTAAAGGCTTTGGTTTGACCACAGCCTCTTCAGATGCTAGCAATTCTTTTTATTCTACTATCACCAAAAACACCCAACGCATCCATGAAGAAACTCCCTTTTCAGGTAAGTGGAATCACAAAATAAATAGCCAATGTAAGGCATTGTAGACTAGGAATGATGCAAATTGATTCACGACCAGCCAGTCCGCAGGTGCAGCACTGCCATATTAACCACTGACGCTACATAATGAGAATCCAGAGCCCTGGGCAGAAGAGATGTGAGGACTTTTTTCCTCCCACCTTGTCCAAGATACTGGGAAATTAACACTGACCCCTCCTTCTTTTCTCCACCACTGGTTTCATGGCCCATCACAAGCAACAATTTGTCTGTCTGTCTTTCTGCCAGTTAGCATGCCAGAACACTGGTTACATCTGTGCAGGTAAACAGGTTCTTCTACTCTTTTCATTTAGCCATAAGACAAGCATCTGATGGATGATACTGAAACACTGGATTCCATAAAATTGTAAAGTAGTAACTAAAACAGTTATCCCAGGCTGTCTGCAGATTTAGGTGAAATTAACTGCATCTATTACGTTTGTATCAGGGTTTCAAAATATATTTTTTTTCAACCACAAGGACTAAGGATTGCAAAATTTCTCTTGCATTTGGTTTAAGATCTCACTGACAGACATAGCGGAGGCTGTGAAAACTGAAATCCTGTTGCAGTTGTGCAGTTCTAGAGTAGGTGTTTATAGGCTGGAGACTGCTGTGTCTTTGCCTTATTTGGTGATGTTTGTCATCAGCATGGAACCATGGCACCGAAAACCTCCTGACATCTCCAATCTCGTCGGAGTGGAGAGGAATTGCCTCTGCATGTCTAGCAAAGAAAGCCATGGTATGGTGGTGCCACAGACCTTGACTGGCAGGGTTTCCAGAGAAGCCCTTGAGACAAATATTCTTCCAAGGCTGAATCCTCTTTGGAAAAAGATAACAGTTTTCAGGGAAGCTACAGAAATTGAAAGACAGTCCAGCTGACTGCACACAAATCAACAACAAAATGATGGTCTGTGTCTGTCCTCTGGGCTGTTTGGATGGGCTTGTCTTAGGGCTTGATGAATTTGTAATCAGTTATATGATAAATATTTTGAGATAGTCAATGTAAACATGAGGTGAGAAAGTGGAGTTACCACTCTTCTTATTCTTCAAAAACATCTTAAAACGTAATTAGGGATAGTTTGAGACCTATGCAACTCTCTGTTATTGGTTGGTCCAGAATGACCCTTTGGGAGACCTTCCCAACTGAATTGATTTGATGAGCTTATAAAGTTTTGCTGTATTGAGTATGGTGACCACCAAAGGTGAACTTAACCTCTCAAGAGGGTATGTTCTGCAGTTTCAGCATGTCAGAAGGTACGTCAACCCTGTGATGATCAAATTGAATTTAAATTGAATTTCGAAGTAGAAACCTCCGTCGGTGTATTAACTGGTGTTTTACTATCCCAGACTCATATCTGAAGTCACCTGAGGTATATTTACAGCTCTTCTCCCTGTACAGTCTTGTTTTTAATTGGCTATATAAAGTAACACTGCAGAGTAGGGCATGAGAACTTTCTCCAAGGGCACGAAGACATTTTGGTAATGTTCTGTATCTTTCACGGGAACTCAGGCTTTTTGGAAGATTTAGAAAGAAAATCTGTTTGCAGGAACCAAAATACAGTTAGAAGCAAAGCCCTTGAGTATCTTCAGTCTCCAGCAAGTTTCCTCTGTTTTGATGAGAGTACATTAAGGAAGTAGTTTTGACATTATGGAGGCCTGTACTACTTGAAGAAAAAAAAAAAGGTAAAGATAGAAATTTAGTGATTTTTCAGTGAATGGTACAGCTCCTTAAATAATGTTGAGCACTTTTTGGAACACCATGCCTGGGACAGGAGGGTCGTGTCACAGCGACTTACTGAACGTCAGCTCAGTACCTATTTCTTGCTCTGGCACAGCTTCTTTGGGAACAGCTAGCAACAATCGGCATTTGACATCAGAATTTCATATATTTCAAATAACTTGCTCATACCATATTTCTCTTCAGCATGGGGGTTTCCTCAAGTTTCTGCCAGGCCACACACATCATATGTTAGAAATCTTTGCAGGGAAGAGCCCATCTAATGTTACTTGTCAGCACTGATTCCTTTTAGCAAGGGTGCAAAACTATTTTCGGCCTGCTGTGATGGCTATTTTTATCTCCATTAACCTCTTGACTGAATGTAAACATTTATTGAGGGTTACCTCCCTTGTTTGTCCAGTTGCTTCAAAGGTTTGTGAAAAGTGGATGCCTGCCTGACCTCTTTTATCCTCATTAGCTGATTCTAATTGTTCCCTGAGAGATCGCAGTTTTGACCCTGTTTGTCCTTGTCAAATTTGTCTAGTTATGGCATGAAGACATTAGCAGAAATTGCATTTTCAGGTAAAAATTATTGAAGTGTAGAATACACACTCTACCTATTGTAGAGCAGTGAACAATGTTGCGGTACTATAATGTGCCCTCGTTTCCAAAATGTGAGGTTAGTATTGTACGGCCCCATTTTATGGACACCCACGTTAGCAGGTCCCTATGATTATACTTAGGAAGTAGGCAGAATGTTTTGTAAGCTTTTGAGAAATTTGTAGAAGTTCTTTTGGAGGGAGAAATAAAATTTTGTTTGGTTTTTGAAGTCTTATTTTTAAGCAGCTGTAATATTGTTGCTTCTGTGTCAAGAAAGCTTTTTTGTAAAAAGGTATCTTTCTTAAGCTAGAGATATTCCTAACAGCACTGCAAAAAAACCATAGCATAAAGTAGCTAACACCTCCCACCACCACCACTATTTTGGGCATGACCAACTAAATGTTACAGTACGACAAATACACTTTATGAATTACAGAATGATTTTCATAGTACTCTCTGAGAGTCAGAACATGAACATACTTTACTTCAAGTGGGATGGTGTCCCAAAGCTAAAGAGCTGTCATGAAGAACATGTTGCCCTGCCAAGAGTTTCTTCTGTGTCAAGCCAAGAAAGCCCTTTTTCATGTTCCTCCGTGGATCTCAGCTGTGGTTGTACGGTTGGGGCACGGACCTGGCAGGTCTCAATTAGGTATCTCAAACAGGCAGGTCCCAGGCTTCACAGGTTGTAACCAGTGCTTTAAATCCCACAGACACTTAGTGAAGATTAAAAAGCACTGGTGTAATGCGCTCAAAGCACGATATCCTGCTTTACGAGCGGGTTGCTGCATTCTGCACCAGCTTCAGCTTTCAAATGGATTTAAAATGTAGCCTCAGGTATAGCGCATTGCAGTAGTCTAATCTTGAGGTGATAAAGGCATGACTGATTTAACCATGGCTTCTTGTTATCTTGGACTGGGGTCTTTTCATTTTAACCATTTTAGGGAAATGGCCTTTCCTGAATCAGCAGGCTTGCTTCAATTCTTACTATGTAATAAGGCACAACAAGAGCAAGCCTTTGTCAGTGGTGAACACTTCTTATGAACGTGTGAACCTCACAGGATGCCAGACCCCAAGAACTGCTGTGGTGGTCCTGACTCATCTAACAGCTCACACAATATGCCTGTGAGGTACCTCAAGGAAAAGCCATTGCCCGTCTCCCTTAGCGGAGCTGCCAAGCTTTACAAGCAGCCTTGTGAAGTTTTGCTTTCATATTAAATGAAGTTTATTTACATATCTGTGCAGCTTGGGAGCAGAGCTATGAGAGAATGGGAAATTCTTTTGAGGTGTCCACCAGCTCTTCTGGGCTAGCAGAGCTGTGAGACGAAACACCCAGTGCTGCCTCCAGCCTATCTCTGGTGCCTAGAGACCACTCACAGCTGCTGAACTGATTACAAGTTTTACTGCCAAGCCGACCTGGAAGCTAATTTAGCGATCTCCATGTAGTTCTCTAAGTTCCAAAAAAGCCCTGTAAATGGGGGATGGCAAAGCAGACTCGCGTCCTGACTGCTGGTGCTCAGTCTACCTGCTGCTGCTGCTGCTTCACCTCAGAAGGGATGAGGCACCAGCTTGGGCTCCTCTTCTTGTCCAGAAGAAACAGGGTCGGTGGCCTGGGACTAAGCCTATAATCATTGCACTTACTAAAGGAGAAATGAATCTCCATGAGAAAGTCAAACGGTATCTCTGGATCTCATTTCTTCCTCAGAACTATGTGGTTAAGTATAATCCCTTCCCAGGACATATTACTTGTCCTGTCTTTGTAGATAATAAACTATTGCCCAGCACAAGAAGATCCTGATATCATTTGAGGCTTTTTGATACCACCTTAATGCAAATAATACCCTTACAGACAGGAGAGACACAGTGAAATGTCAGATGTCTGGTAAGAAGAAAACCAGAAATAGGAATTAGATCTTGTGAAAGTTAAATAATGATCCCTTCTGCACTTAAAAGATAGATTTTTGTTTTGGTTTGGTTTTTAACTTGGCCTCCAACTTTAAGAAAAAGACTTGTTTGAATGTCTTAATCTTTTACGGTGTACTTGGACAAGTCCACTACCTGGATAATATTGCACTGTCTTTGGATTGTGCTTGGGATTACCAGAGGCTGAGAGCACGTATAAGCACAAAAAACATGTTAAAGGCTTGACTGAAATGACAGTTGGAGAAATCCAGCATGTGGTAGGAACATGTCCTGGTCCTCCTCTTCATTATTGCTATGCAGTCATGCTAACATTCATGCTAAAGTTTGTATTTAATATGGGTATGATTCTCAGCTATGTGAAGAATAGCCACTCTTCTTTGTTTGCATAGCGGCCATAGCGCTGTTTTGGTGTAAACGACACTAAAGTCTAGAGTTTTCTGTAATAGAAGATAGAGATGATAGTTTGATTACCTCTCATCTCATCTCTTGCAGATCTTTTTCAGTTCATGTCTCATTTACATCATTATTTTTTGTGCAGTCCATATGTAAATACTTTGCACTGATTTCATAATTGGTAATATCAGGCTTCTTGATAATTTATATATGAACTTAACCAAATTTTAAAAAAAAATTGTCTTGTTTATTGGCCAATTAGAAATCAGAATTTAAATTCAGATTTCAAATGCATGCAGCTGGGTTATGTCATGGTTTAACCCAGCAGACAACTAAACACCACACAGCTGTTTGCTCACTCCCCCTGCCCCAGTGGGACAGGGGAGAGAATCAGGAAAAAAGGTAAAATTCGTGGGCTGAGATAAAGATATTTTAATAGGACCGAAAAGGAAGGGAAAATAATAATAGTAGTAATAATAATAACAAAAAAATAATTAGAATATACAAGTGATGCCCAATGCAATTGCTCACCACCCGCTGACTTGATGCCCAGCCAGTTCCTGAGCAGCAGCCCCTGGCCAGCTTTCCCCCTAGTTTATATACTGAGCATGACGTGACATGGTATGAAATATCCCTTTTGCCCTTTTGGGTCAGCTGTCCTGGCTGTGTCCCCTCCCAACTTCTTGTGCCCCCCACCTCCCTGCCTTCTCTCTGGCAGGACAGTATGGCTCAGTAGTCCTTGACTTGGTGTAAACACTGCTTAGCAACAACTACAACATCAGTGTGTTATCAGCATTCTTCTTATTCTCATCCTAAATCCAAAACACAGCGCTATACCAGCTACTAGGAAGAAAATTAACTCTGTCCCAGCTGAAACCAGGACAGGTTGACTCTTGTAATGTTTCATATAAGCAAACACGCTTTCTGCAACTTCCAGTAGAAAAAGCAGTATTAGGAATTGACATTGTATGTCTCTGGTTGCAGTATTTTTACACTAGGTAGGTATATTGTTGCTAGCTGTTATGTTCCTTTTTACTAATTTCACTCTTCATTTATATCTGTTTTTCCCAATGCTTCTGGAAGATGAATAATGTCATGGAGTGCATGCAGAAGAACTGTGACTTATGCATAAATATTTCTATGAAAAATGCAAAATATGAAATGCAAACTAAGCAAGAAATATTATATTTGATAAAACAGTATGAGAGAATAAACAGATCAAAAAAAACCAAAATATGAAGAACTGTAAAATTCAATATGTCTTATTCTATCATTATTAAAATACTGGTATATCATAAATTGTATTAAATATATAATAAAGATTATGACTTTAATCTTATAAAACTAAAATATTTTAAATATCTTATTTTCAATAAATATTTTTGTGTATATTTTTGGAATGTAATATGTTCTGTGGTAACCCTTAATATACTTCACTACATTTCTAGAACAGGCATAGATAATAAATGTGGCCAACGCATCTGGAATGTCCATGTAAATACATGATTTTGCGTATCTTAAAATTTTTTAACTAACTCCCTTAATCATACAGAATATTGCAATAGAACATAGCTGGAGCCAACTAGAGAATTACTGGTGGAATATAAAAATAATTAATCAAATTCTCTTAGGTAAGGTTAGAATGTCTTGGACTGAATTATATCCCGGAAAAAAAAAAAGAAGTTACATGGTGACTGTTGCACTTTGTACTCTCTGTTGTGGTTTCATGCTTGATGCAGAGAAAAAGAACTGTGAATGATAGAAGTCTAAGTGGCATCTCAGTGCCATGTACTGACAAACTCAGGATTACCGACAGGGGTTTTGCCATTTGATTAGTAGAAGGAGTTAAGTGTTAATAGATTTGAAGCCTTTACCTTATCTCCTCAAATACCAAATTCTCTAAATATAGAATATGAAATATACACAGGAGATGGTTTTGTTAAATGTGCATCTCCTTGCCTGCATGTCTTTCAGGTGCAACGGATGTCATGCTTTACTTTTGTGCCTTTGAATTTATTAATACAACTTCTTTTATAGTCTTTTTGGAGACAAAGTGCAGTGAATCATTAGCATTATTATTATTTCAGACATAGTAAAATCACACATCAACACTTAGCAAAAGGGGAAAAATTCCATTATCCATTCAGAACAATTTCCTATGATAATACAAATGTTACCCAGGACAGATCTTTGAAATGGATACCGATTCTTTAAATTCTTTCCTGTCTGTTTCAGGAAATAGTGAGATCCCATTGATAATGAAGTACAATGTGGCTAAAGTTCACTTCTAAACACTTGGCTCTTTGCTGTGAAAGTCATCTGCATTCCCTTTATAATTCTCAGCCACCAGAGATCTGCTTAATCTTGGAGATCTGATCCAATATCTTTCGGAAAAATCCTTGATAATAGTTTCACCATTCAATCAATGAAAGAACTAAAGCTAACTGCTGTGTCTTCTTAAAAAAAAATAATCCTGAGGCAAGGGAATAAGACCTTGGCTTATGGGTTTGGAGATTTTGTTGTTTGCAAATAAAATGATTATTACTATTATTATTCAAGTTCTTAATCAAGGCAAGCAAATGGCATCTGTTTGTTATCATCCTTCCTACAGAAGACAAAGGCTTCAGTCCCTATGGCACTGACTGCTGGCCCCAAGTGGTTGCTGGATGTGACTTGGCAAGGAGTAGAAGACAACAAAAACAACTGCATTGTGTACAGCAAAGGTAAACACAAGCTGATTTTTTTTCTCTACTTTCTTGTGTAAGGTACCAAGATAAAAATATACCTGTTGCATAACAGGAAAATGAAGTAGTTTGTCTCCCCTTAAAGTCGGAACAGTTTTCATTCCCGTTTTCCTACCGTGTTCTGGTTTTGCACTTTTTTTTTCTTCCTTTTAATGATATAAAAAACCCACATGGTGTCTGTAGTGTACTAAATGCTTTATAAACACAGAAGGACGTCAGCTGACATAAGACATACCATCCATTTCTTTCTGAGAGTTAATGCCTCTTGGGAAACATCAGTAAAATCTATACGCTTTAAATAGGTGAATTCTTTCTGACATTTTATTGGATATACTGGATAGCATTTCTCCATGTTACATTACATTGTAGACTACTAACTGAAATCTGGTTTTATAAGAAGAATGCGAACTTGATTGGGCTATGATAAGACTTCATGTCAGCATGGTAACAGAAGATAACTGGAACTGGATTTCAGGGTTGTCACCTCTGACATTCCAGTCTCTGTGTAGTGGCATGACGTGATGATGCTTCACATCTTTCTGTCTTATGTGAATTGTCAGATTTACTCAAGTCAGTATGAGTTCTTATGAGGGCCCCCCAACCATGACACTAATCTACCACATCTAACAGCTACTTTGGTTCAAGATGCAAAGGCTTTTGTCTTGCATCTTGAACAAACCCAGAGAGCCTTGGGTTCAGTCCATAGTGCCATGGACTATGATGTGCCACGTTATTTGGTCAGTCACTGTGAAAGCTCTGTAAATGTGATTATGGTATCATTACAGTATGTTTAGAAAAAAAGCACCAAAAAACCCGACACTTAAGTAGATGGAATAAGAAAAACTTATTTAGTGTAGCTGGTTTTGGCATTCCCCCTGAAGATCAGGTTGCAAAACTATGATTTTGCTTCCTTGTGTTTCAATCACAAATCTCAGCACTTTGTGAATACTTCAGAACATGCGCTGTTCTTGTTTAATTTCTTTTAGGTTTTATTTCTAACCAAACAGACCTACTGAGATCAAAGATTGTTTGCTGAGGCAACCTAGTGACCATTTCAGCATACAAGCATCCAGGCAAATAAGCACCCATATCAATATATTAACATACAAAACACTAATCATAACATCAAAGACTCCTAAAAACTTACTAGAAACAATTACAACTTGTTCCTATAATCATTGCAATTTATACACTTATAAGAGGATTGCTTTTAAACTGCCACAAGCCTTTGAAAGTTGAAACGCTGAAAACAGGGAATTTGCATGTTAAAAATGAGTTGCACACCAGGGTCTTATAAATTCTTTCTATTATAATTACAGAATGCCAACACAGTCATTCTGCAACCTGAAACACCTGCAGTACTAGAGAACTGGGCTCAGATCTAAAAAGGGTTGAGCTGCCCTTCCTTCGCAGCTTGCTGATTGCTGCCCAAGTGGAAGCTGCAGCAAAAGGCTCTTGAGTAACAGTAAAGCTTTTCTTGTGAATCCAGAGCTGCAGTTTGCTATTTGTAGTATTGAAGACTCACAGGCAAACTTTTCTGCAACAACTTTTTAATGTAATGGGAAATTACTTTCACTCCAAAATACAGCTTCTGCAAATTCCCACAGGATGGTGTCTTATCAAGTATTACATTCTTTCTGTAATTATAATAATACTTAGCACATATATACTAGTAAGACTTTTCATCTTCAAAGTACTTTACAAACACTAACTAATTCATTAGACAGTTTCAGTGCTATCTGTCTGATTGAATCTATTAAAATACGATTTTTTTTTTTCAAATACTAAAAACTTTCTTCAATTTCGTGCGGTCTGAGTAGCCCAGAGTCTTAGTCTTTTCATTCGAATGTACTTGATTTTGTTTCATTGATGATGCTGGTTATTTTAGTACTCGGTTAACAAGGTATTGTGAGACAGTCATACAGTGCTCAAGGTGAATTCTGTTATCTCTACTGCAGATGCGTACTAGAACTAAAGTTGAGGGTAAATTTGAGCCCTAATTTATAAATACATGTTAAGAACTTGCTACTTCACTAAACTTTTGTGGGAAATAGGTTGTAGATATGCTTTAACTTCACTTCATTCTGTTCATCTCTTTGCACTTTGAGTTGGCTGTTCTGTCATTCATTAAGCACCTACACTTTGCCTTGAGCTCTGCTGGGATTTTTGTGCTAGAAAGATTAATTGGCTCAGATCACAAAACAATGTCAAATAGAAGATGGTAAAATAAATAAATAGAATAATGTTTCTTCCTTCAATTTGTATCTCATCATTCCAGATTACATTGCCTTGATTTGTGTTAGCTTTCTGTCTCCTACAGTGCCATTACTTCTAATGAAACGGTGTCAGCTGGCATGTAGTTGTAATTCGATGTTATGTTGTAGTTGCTGTGTATAATTTTGTTAGTTTGCTTAGCAATACATTGTTATTCCTGAAAGCAATTAGCTGAACAAATGTGTGGAATTGTACATGTAGCAGATTTGGTCTCCTGGGAGCTGTTTTCCCTACTGTACCCAAGATGAGTGGGGTAAATTGGCACATTTCTAAGAGGAAAATAAGTTTAAGAATTGGCTAGCAGTACATGTTACTGGTCGATCAGTTGCTGACTCAGAAGCACATGCCATATTCCCTTTTAGCTTATTACAGTGATATCTTTGAGAGCAGAATTTTCCCCGGATCTTTCAGGAGAGTACAGTAATGTCAGCCTGACTTCCAGTTCACTAAAGGCTGTGGGCACTGTATTCACCCATGTATTGCACATGCAATAATCACAGGGAGGAGTCTTGGCATGTAGTTCCTATTGAAAACAAATCTGAGCTGGCCAGCTAACTCCCTATTTGCCTTCAAAACTCTCCATAAAATATTTTCCCTAGGCAAGCAAACACAAAAATTGTGTGTGCGTGCACGTATGTGTATATATATGATGTACATATATAGGATTATATTGCTAAGCTATTACAGTGGAACCACAATTAATCTTCTCTATAAATTTTTAGATTAAGAAACCGGTTATTTAAAATCATACATCAGAGTACATTCAGAGTGAATAGCTATGAAATAACTATTAAGTATTTGAAATTAATTCTATTTAGTCTAGCATCACTTAATTCTATCTGTATTTTTTATAACTACATTCCCCCAATACTAGGACAAATTAGAAAAGGGAAAAACAGTTCATTAGTATCCCTTTTTACAAGCTCGGCTACAAGCTGGCTACTCATGGCATGTGCCATTACCCCATTCTATTTTTTTGAAAGGAAACTTTCACAACTGTAATTACACTTAAAAGACATGCTCTTTTTGTTTTAATATTTACATCAAACTTCTCTCACATTGCAAAAATTGTCTATTAAATAACTTAAGAGATGTCCTAGAAACAGTAACTGGACTTTTAGAGACAGATTTTAGGAATCATAGCTTATCTGGAATTATAAATATGTTCTTTCCAAAAAAACAGCTACAGAGTTTCAGTAATTCAAGCAAGATACATGGTGGGAATTATTAATGCATGAACTGTATGTTCGTCTCAACACAGCATACTTGAGAAGCATTCGTACCTAACAGAGTTGTGCACCAGACTTGGTAAATCTCTAAGCCCAGAGGTAGAGGAGTCCCCCCACAACCTAGGAGGGGGCTGGGGTATTAACTGCAAATCTTCCACTGGGACTGTAAGAGATTTTAAAAAATGAATTATGACTGAATAGAATAGAAACGGTGTAAAAAATACAGTTGCACAGAGAGAAAGCCATGCTCATGTAACAGACATTTTTCTAGATATTATTTAAGCCATTTATGTGAAATGTATGGATACCGTATGTTTAGTGGCATTGTTAAAACAGGGTGTCTGTACAAATATTTAGCTGTGGGAATTATAAAATCATAAGGCGATTAAGTTAGCTAGTTGTGAAATTCCAATATTGCTTTTTAAATGACTTCAGGATATAGGAGGTGCTAAGGTTATTATCTGTTATCAGGAATACAGCGGAATTGTACGACTGGATAATAACTAAACAACTGACACAATGTAAAATTACATTATCAGTGTGTTAAAACAAAATTGCGCCCTAAAGGAGTCTACATGCCAGCTCAGAGCTGCAGTGTAATTATGCTTAACTCTGATAATTAAAATACAACGGAGATCAACAGAATCATTTTCATTAAGAAAATTATTAATGATGGTGGTATAACAGTAATTGATTGCAGAGCACCACAGGATAACTCTGTGCAGGAAAACCAACATGTTTAACGTGTGTCTGGGCCAGTTGGGTTGCGTTGCGTACCACCGAGCACGCTGCCCGGCCGGGTGGCAGCCGCGGGGCACGTCTTCTGCTGCAAAACCCCAAATCAGAAAATGGCTGCTGCTCAGGCTGCCCTTTGGAGGGAGAGGGACGGGTGCTGGTGGACGGGGCGGTGGGATGGGGTCGGGTACAGCTGCCAAAAAGGAGCCGGCCGCCGGCAGCGACTCACATGCTTCTCGAGCCGTCCGTCATCTCATTTCGCGTGAGGCGGTGTTTGGTTTTGCATTTCCATTAGTGATTTACTGATGTTATTTCCTCCTCTGCCTGGCCGCGCTGAGTAGTTTATGCCCTTTGTTATTTCTGAGAGGATGCGGGAGGAGAAAAACCCGTCCTCGCCCCAGCGCGGTTCCACAGGCACCGCGTGACATCTTCATAAGTAATTCCACAGGATGGCCCTGTTAATTGTCCCGGTGGTGCGGACACACGATACCGAACGCCATAAAAAGCCTCCATCCCTCCGTAAGTGAAATCGCAGTCGGTGCCCACTGAGAGACTATAAGAAAATCCTGGCTAGGCAGGATGTTGCCTAAGGGTGAGATCCGAGAATTGTCATTTTCTTTTGGTGAACACAAAACCGGGGGGGGGGAGGGGGGGGGAATTCGGGGGAGGGCTTCTCTGCACAGCTAAGGGATGGGTGCTTGCTCAAACAGATGCTGCTTTTGAAAGCTGCCCAAAAAAGTCTGTTCTCCAATCACAATAGAGGACAAGCCTGCTAGGGTGGATTTACAGGATGAGATTAGTTAAAATGACAGCTGCCCACACTGAAACTGTGTCATGTAGCTGATTTATAAATAGAAACTGGAGGAGAGGGAGCACACGGGAGAGGGCAGAGCAGAAGTCAGGGCTGGAAGCAGAGGGCTCTGTGCTCGGCTCTCCCAGGGCTCCCCTGGCCGCCTGGCCCAGGGGCTGACTTCTTTTAAGTCGGTAAATAGATAACTCTTTACTTACTTCACTGGTACTGGGATGAGGTCTTTAGCTGATGTGTGTGCCATGCGTTGAAGCTCTAAATGCTGCAAAAGAGTTACACGAAATCACTAGTAAGAATTGAAGGCAATTTTAATTAATTTTGGTAATTTAAAATAGTCTTATTTTTTAACATATAGGAAAAGTCAGTTGTCGCAACAAAAGGGTTCCTAAATTTTTCCTTAGTGGCAGAGGATTACTTTTCTTAATTGTTCTGTGAGATCCTTGATACCATGTTTTGCCCTGCGAATGAGTTTTCAGCCAGTAAATACTTTTTTTTTCCTGCAACTTCAGGTAATGTAATGGTACATTGCACCACAGACATAGCATCAGAGACCCTAATGAGACAGGTCAAACATCATAAGGAGTTTAAATACTGCTGCATTAGAATATATTTTGTTTTGGGTCAGAGAACAAGTTGTTTAATAGGCCAAAGGTTAACTTAGGGCATATATTTTAGGTTGCAAGGGGCTTCTTTCCACATGCTATTACAAGCAAATCGAGTGAATTTACTTAGTCTGTTCCATGTGGACAGTCAGAAAACTGCAGTATCTGCTGTCCGGCTGGATGCCTCCATTAGCTAAACAATGTGCTGAAGCCTTTGGTGGTGCTACAGGTTTTTGTTCTTTCTTTGTACCCACTGACAAAAAAATCTGAGTTTTTAACAAAATGCATGTGACGCTTATCCTAGTATCAAAGGTCCGTGGAAAACCTTATTTTACGTTTTTTCCATAACACTGAAAAATTGCAAAATATTTCTCAAGAGAAGCATGATTATGTGTATAATGCTTACATAAAATAGTATCTGTACAAGGGCAATATACCTTCACAGTCATTGGAAGAAAGTGTCATGGATACAGATATAAAGACATGATTGGTAGGCAGGTAGATGGCATGATTCACGTTTGGTTTTGCAGGGATATTGAGAAGGCAGGATGCCTAATGACACTGTTGCAAACGAAACTATTGCAAATTAGTCCTGCTACTTTACTCGCTGGCCACAGAAGGAGAAAATATTTTGTCGCCGTGACTAGTGATACTTATTGCTTGCTGATGGCAGACACAGTGTTGTGGACTTAATTCAGACACAATTCAGCTTCAAAGAACTCACAAAGCAGGATTGTACTTTTCCCTTATTTTTATTTTTTACCTATGCAAATAGATCCAATGGGGGATTATCTGCTTTAGGGAGTTTAGAGGTCAGGGCCTTGTATATGGTCTTAATTATCTACAAGAAAAATGTTATTTAATGCATCTTTATGGAATTAGTATAATATGCATATAATAGCATACAGTGAATTATTACATGCCCTCTAAATTCTAAGCCTGTACTTAATAAAGGGAAGATGACAAGAAATGCAGGGGTACAGTTTTATTTTCACTTCCCACTTTTGTTCATTATTAGTGCATTTCATTTACATAGTAGCTAAGTGGTATTTTTAGGTTGTTCTCATATGTACGTTGGTTTGGGTTTTTTTCTTGTGTTCTTTTTGTCACTTATTGTGTAGTTTATTTCATAGTTTGAAGTTGGAATTCTTTTTCATTTGAGGAGGCACGGAAATAAACAGAATACTGACAAGATTTGCACAGAATTATACTTAGAACTGAGTCTGACACTCACCTATGAGAACATGTTCAGGACAGAAAAGAAGCCCAGTATGTACTTCACACTGGGACCATGTGAAAAGAAACATTGCTTCAGCCATTCAGACCACTGGCAAAAATACATGCAAACATCACGCAGAGATTTTATTTTTCAAGATACGTATTTGTCCCTCATTTTTCTAAGTCAATTGCAGTAGAATCAGTCATTTAAAAATCCTTTTAAGAAAAATGTTGTCATTATTTTCAGGATATGACATAGATGCTAAATGTGCTTTATTTTCTTCTTAATTAAATTATTTTTTTCCATCCATTACGCCAAATAAAAATTGAGGACTGCAGTAAACCTTGTGACCCCTGTGGCTTATGGTAGCGTTACCTCTGTCATCTTCCCTGCAAAGCAAGAAGGAAGAAAAAAAGCCCCCAAATTTGCTGAGCCACACATTTCAAGTTGTCGACAACCCCATCCACAAGAAAACAGAAGAAAATATATATGCACTCTGTCCTGTCAAAAGGCTTTCGCCTTATCTTGAGAGACTGTCAGGGCAGGAACATCATGGAATGGACAGAAGTCTATTAAATTAATAAGCTGCTGGATGGTGTCTGGAGAGTTATGATGCTCCATAAATCCAGTTTGATCATGGTGGACAAGGTTTAAATCTGCAGCCTTCTAATACACATCCAGGTCCTGGATTGGATTTGAAGTTTTGTGCTGGAGACACAGAGATAGTCCTGCAGCTTGTGAATTAAGATTTATCATTTTTTCATACTATTTTTTTTTTCTTTTTTCTACACTTCTTGACAAAAATGAAAACACCTTAGGGATCCTGGCAAATGTTACTGCTTGAAATGAAAGAGCTGTTGTCAAGGTGAAACCATGACCTAGAAGCCTAAAATCAAACCTTGGTCCTTCTTTTCAGGCAGCTTCATTGGTGCTGAGTATAAAATGTCTGTATGGGAGGAAACAGGGCTGGATTCATCTGCAGCCTGTTTTATGGTGATTCCTATCAAATACTCCTACTGTGTATTTGTAATACAAGGCAAACAAATGGTGTGGCATGTAAAAGCAAAAGCTGAAATACATAGAAATATATTCGTCCCCCATTCGAGGTGGTTCTGTGTATAACTTACAATGCAGTGTGAAATTTCTGTGCCCCTTACCTCTAAATGGATTAAGCCTGATGGTAATAATTCAGGGGACTCTTTCGTAGCATTGAAGGTGCCAAGCTCCCAGGAAAACCTGTGTGATGTGCAGGCGTGATGTCCAAGTAGAGCTGGACTGCCTGGAACGCAATGTTAAAATCATGTTGGATGTGTTTTGTCTCTAGCTGCTTACAAGCAAGGCCCTTATTATGGCACAACGGGTGGAATTCAAGTGTCTGTTGGCCGCTTAATTGACCTGCAAGCCAGTGATTTATTCTTAGGTCCCTAAGCTCCTATTCTTGTTACTCTGGAGACTCCAGCAGGTGATTGCTGTGCTTGCTTACACAGGCAGTGGCACAGCCAGCAGTTCTCTCTTCTCAAATTCCCTAGCCATATTTTGGATCCTGCCTCATTTATTTATTGATGATACTTAGAATCTGTGTTACTTTTAAAAGCAATCTGTGCTCATTTTTGTCATCATTGTTAATTTAGGAGCTTAAAGAGACTTCTTGAAATTCAAGAAGTATAAAAACAATGTCTATGTTAAAAGAAATGGATAGCTCCTCTTGCAATACCAGGGACACTGAGATATTTTTATGCTCAGGAAAATGGATTCAGAACTGAAAGCAATTGAAACAGCTCTTCCGGTGTGTAGGTTTCCTTAAACAGAAATTGGGATCAAGGTGCAACCCTCGGTTACATCCGTCCATACATCTCCCTCCATTGTCTTCCAGAAATTACTTAAGAGCTGTAGCTAGAGATCATGTGTGACTGAATCCTGACCTCTCTATTGATCCTGGGGATCAATCTGTGTACTCTCTGATCCAAAGATCAATGTCAGCATTTCTCTCCTTCTCCCACGGCATTCCAGCACCGCTCCCTACTGTAGACAGAGGCCACAAGGAGCAGGACTTTGCAGCAGGGCACCGTCGCGCTGAGGCCAGCACTGGGGACCACATCCATTTTTCCCAATGCAACGGCAATTGCACCCTGTTTTTTGTGGCAGGTTATGAAGTGTGTATAGTGATATGGGGAGGAGGGAGAGTGGAGGTTAGAGAAGGAGCTCCAGCGTGGTGCAAAATACAGGAGTCCCTCCTTGCAGTCCCCCTTGCAAAGGAGGCAGGATGCTCCCACTCCTGCAGCTGCCCTTCTCCTCACCAGTGCTGGGGCACCCCTCAGCCTTCCCACCGTTCCAGTCTTCTCTGAAGAGAACTGCAGAAAGTATGGGAAAGTTGCAACCTGCTTCGATGTGTGTTTAGTATCTAAGGAGTGAACCCCTGTTAGTGCAGACATGGAAAGTACTTAGCAGCTTTCTTAAAATGTGATTTGTTTTGGTGTTAAAAAAAGAAGAGGAGAAAAAAAAGCTGTTTCAGATTTCATTTTTTCTTTCTTGTTTCAGTTTCAGTCCGTCAGAGCATGTGGGGCAGTGTGATGCTGACAAACAGAAATCTATGCTAGAGTGTGCCCGAATTGTGATATTTGAAGCTAGTTGCTATGTTGAAGCAGATTTAGTAGAGATGTTCTGTAACTGAGTGATGATGCATATGACTGAATCGGTTGGTGGCACACAGAATCAAGGTTTGTTGCTGGAGCAGAAATTGCCTGTAAGATAATTTCCTATGATAATATCATAGTATACAGGCATATATACATGCATACATGCATATTCTATATAAAAAAAGCCCTCAGGCCTCAGTTAGTGTTTCACTCAAGGCACAGAAGGTTCTGAAATCTCTTTCTATAGCTGCAGTGTCAACTTCTGCATAGGCAACTCCAGCTATTCTGAACAATTATACTATCACAGGTTAATAATCACTGGGAGGAAATATTATTTGGAAAAAATAGAAAGACTTTATATCTTTATAAGATAGAAAGACTAAGTCCTAGCTAACATTGTTAAGGCTCAGGAAAAAGTGCTAGTATTAGCTTTATAAATTACAGAAGAATGCTAGTTTTGCAATAAAGTGGTGAAAGCAGAAGATGACATAGGGAAAACCAGACTTTTTAGGGAGTGCAAACCAATGTAAAAAGAATATTGAAAAGTTAGACTGTGTTAGAAACGCTAGAAAAGAGGTCTATTCAGACTTAATCAGATGGATTTAGTAACCATTGTAACTTCTTGTTTAAAAAAATAGAAGTGCACAGTCAGTTAATACATACTGGGCTCTATAACATTATTTTGGTGAATGGAGATTTCTTGTTTGTAACAGTAGTGATGTAGAAACACGCACAAATTGAAAATTAGCTTTTACAGTTGAATATATAAAAATACTGTGGTAGAAGCATATTGAACAGTAAGGACAGTGTACAAATTATTCAAGATCTGAACAAACAAAAGACATTTTTGAGAAAACCAAGGATCAGTGGATTAACAGGAAATGACTGATATGCCCTAACCTTCAACTCAGAAACTAAGACAAAGTATTGTGGTTGGTCTGTTAGCTGAAACAAACATTCAGATGCGTATGACCAGAAGCATCTGAGACATAGGGGAGACAACGGTGATTTTGGCCAGCCAAAATGTTTGCTGATACTATAAGATGGGCGACTGAACTTAAAGTATGAGATGAAAGGGAACTGTTTTACACTAGGAAATGAGAGGGGTGGCATCAAGTGATCACTGTGCATCTTCTATTAATAAACTGTTCTTTTAAATGTGAACAGGCTTGCTTTTATGGTGGCTGCATGTGCATTTTAATGGATTTAAATTATGTGAGGTTTAAATGCATTTTCAAGTTACAGTTAAATGAAAATTTAAAATAAGACTGACAGATTGCTAAGGCTAAGCCAGTTTTATGATTAAGGTTCAATTAAATTATATTTATCGTTGGAGCAAATGAAGTATAAAATCACAAACAATGATATTTTTCAGTGGCTTACTTTGGTGGAAAGTGTAGCCTGAAGTATGACTTCAAGACTTTTATCTTCTATTCCCTCCTAAAGTAGAAATTAATTAGGGCTAAACAAGCATTGGCTATACGTTCAGAACCCCATCCTGAGAGTCTTTCGTGGACCAGTGGTCCAGGAACAATTTACTAAGAAAGCTAGTTTGTGATGCAAAGTATTATGTATGTTATTTGGGTTTAACTAGCTAAGTTAGGGGGGAAATTGAAATTTTAATAATGGTTTAAAGAATGAACTGGTTTTATTGCTTTCATAGAAGCCACTTTTGGCCCTTTGCACTCTCTCAGAAGATCTGCTGAGATCGACTCTTTAAATACAGTTCTTTCTCTTCCCATGTACTTTCTATGTAAATCCCTAAACGTCATAAGCTTTGCAGTGAGTGAAGGAGAGAATGCTGGTTTTGTACACGCAAGCTATTTCTCAATTACATCTACTGCACTGTAACACGTGAAACATGACAATTTTCTGGCTTACCACAATATGATCATCAGCTTTATATAAGTGTGGCACTGCTCTGTCTTTCTGATACACTTCCTATAATTCGTTATTTATTTTGTCTTCATTTTGTCCTACAGAAATGTATGTAAAAGGAGCAACATTCTGCATTCTGTTTCTTTGGTTTGATCTTGTTTTTATAATCTAGGACATAACAAAACACATGGATTCATTTTGGACGTTGAGCAACTTGAATTTTTTTGACACATTTAAAAAACGATCCACAGCGTCATAAAAACTGTTCTTTCCAAAACACCATTCCTCTCCTTTATAAAAATGCTCCTCAGTGACATTAAGGAGAAAAAATTAATTTCAGATCAATTACACCTAAAAAAGTCCTTTAATTTATTCAGCTAGAAGATTCCAAAAAAGTGATGAGCTGATATATGACCTTCTTCTCTTTAAGAACATATGTACATATTCAGCAAAGTGAAGCATGATCCTAGTGTTAGCGCTTGGGAGTTTTGTTGTGTGTTGCTAATTATTGCAGAGTCTAAACACATGAATAGCTGAATACTCAAAGGTCTAATTGTACAGAGAGAGTTCAGTTCATGAGTCAGAGAAGTCTCCAAAAGCACCCATTGAGAAGTATTCTCCTTAACAAGAGCATTTTCTTGAAATGGGATTCTTTTTGGCTGTTAAACTGGTACATGGGAGATCTAAGAGTTGGTCCTTACGCTGAAGATATTGAAGGAAATTCTTAAGCTCAGGACTGCTATTTTTGTGTGTCAGTATTGTATTGTATGGCTGTATCACATCCCTTGTGTTGTCTCTGGGACGTTAGTGTTATAGAGCAATCAATAGGAGCTGATTAGGTGAGGTTTCCTTTGAGCACATTAGCCTGACGGTCTACCATTAATATGCAGGAGCATTCTTTATTTTTACTTAGTTTCTTTACCTTCTTTCTTTCTGGAGGAAAGTTGGGTCAATTTGCATTTGCAGTTGGCAGACTCCAGCCACTATTACTAATAACGTTGGCTACTGGGGAAAAAGAAACAGCCTGCAGTTTTTAACAGTAAATCTGAATCTAATTCTGTGTTTTGGAAAGGGCCCGATCAGATTTTAGCTGTATGCCACAAATCAAACACCTGATTTATCAAACTGTGTCACTTTTACGTAGTAACAACTTGTCAGATCCTGGTAGAAGGTTGTCTGTGATTCATACTGCAATGACTTCGTTAGCTGTAGCCCCCCCAAATTAGTTAGTAGGCACATATGCCCAGCTGAGCACAATAAAAAAATGTATGCTATTCCTTTTCCAATTATTTATTTTCATATAGCATCTCTGATGAAAATGGGTTAATATTTGTTAAGCTAAAGAGTTTTGTAGAATAGTACTGTAAATGGAGGACACAAAAAAGAAATAACTCTGCTCTGAGGAAAATTGAGTTTTACTTAGGAAACAATCTCACTTTTCTTTGATATTGTTAGAGACGACTTATGAGTTTTAAACTCAATAATCTTGTAGGGTTACTATATTATTTTGCTTTATCCTGACATAACTGTTGTTTCTATGGAAAACAGACTTTTTCCATAGCACTGAACCAGTTAGACTATATCCTTAACACAGGAAACAGCTGTTAATGTTTTGGGATATTTAAAATATTTTCAGTGTATAGCATTTGGTTGGTGCATTGTCTTTTTTTTTTTTTCACCACAGTCAGTTATCTTCATTGGTATCTACTGGTACAAAACTGGTGTAGTGGAGTAAAGAGCTATCCCATAATTTTCCTCATTCATTGTTCTCATTTCTTTCCTCATTTTCCTGCTCTGCAGAGATTCAAGTGCATAGAGGAAATGTCCAAAAAAAGGATGAAATGAGTCTCTGAGTAGTCCTTTCTAGCATGTATAACATACCATAATTCTAAGTACTCAACGATACTGAACTCTGCTCCCCAGAGATGGAAAAAAAATTGTCACTAGACAGGGTAAGTCATCAGCAGGGACTTACAAGTCCCCTGTCATCTCTTCATCGTAGATCCTAAATACTGCATTACCAGCAGGGCTCTTTGGCAAATTGAAACACTGGAGAGAAGCCACGCAGGACTTAACGTAGAGTTCAGGAGATGAAAAGGAACTGCCGAAAGTAATTGAGTCCCAACATTTTGGTAATATGTGGGTTGCTTAATTACATTTGCCTTTGTTCCCTTTTGAAAACGGGATGCATCATTCTCTCTTTTTCAGAGCTTATATAGTGGTCTAGCTGTGATAATCTAGCACTTAACTACACATAGTTGGACTAATAAATAAGCTTTGCAGAGCAATAGCATGCATATCATATGGCATCTTCAAAATCTTTTTATATTATCTACTAAGAATATTTTGTATAAACTGAAGTAATAGTACACAAGAAGGAGAAAGAATTACACAGTACTCTTCACGTCTGAGCAGCCCAAATAGTGAATGCATGATTTACAGCATTTGTGGCTGAAATGCAGGAAAATTTTTCATGAGTGGAAGTGTTTTTAAAATGCTTTGTAACATGTGCAGTAACAGTATGCTTGCTTTTAAGGCAGGAGGTAGAAAGCAAACATCTCAAGCCTTATTATTTAGGAAAGATTTGGATGCTTGGCGTGTCTCTTTACATCTATCACTATAAAGAGTCAAGAGAATAAAGAAGTATTTGGAAGTTTATTGATGGATTGTTGAAATGTAACAATCAGGCTTTTGATAACTTTTGTATATGCTTGGAGGTGCTGATGTGTAACACGGCTATATCTCATTAGGTTTATGTAAGAAAAGTGGGAATTTTTCTGAATGTATTCGATGCCCTTTTTTTTTTCCTTTTGCAGCATACATATCTCTTCCTTTGATAGATTTTAATATAAAATACTTACTTATCCCATGGACAACTCATTCTTGAGTTTCTTAGAATTTGAAATCTTTCCAGTCGTTAGTTGGAGAAGTAGTGTAAGCTCAGGTAGAAACAAATTTGAGGCAAACTTGTCATCACTGTTTCATAAAGGGAAGAAACTAATACTTGAAATATTAGCAGCAAGTTTTTGGTATTTCATTTACATCACAGTGAGGTACAGCTCTGTATTTGGATCTTAGTTCATACTTCCTCAGAAAGCACTGACATTTGGATTTGAGAGGAGGTTGTAATTCTTGGCTTGACATCTTTTTTTTTTTTTTTTCTTATTTTCCTAGAATTGTACCCTTCCTTAATTCATATTTTGGTCCAACCTTAAGGCATTATGTAATTTTTTTAATTGGGGGAGGTTGTGAATACCTGTTTCTCTTGGAGAAGAGAAAATGCATAAAGGCAACCAAATGGAGTGAACATAGTGTTATTCTAAATTGTCAGATTGTTCGTAGGTCTCTCTAATACTTTGCAGGTTCTAGTCTGTTGGCGATATAGTTTCAATAGATGCACTAAAGAAAGTGCCAAGACCAGCTTTGACAGGGTTTTCTTTTTTTTTTTCTTTCTTTCTTTTTTTCCTCCTCCTCTTTCCCTTTTAATCCCTGTGGGGCTCTGTGATTTTTCATAGCTGGACTAAAGTTGTGTCAACGGGAGACTTGCACCATAAAGACTGAAATGTTAAAGAAAGCTACAAGGAACAGCTTTGAGGCAAGGTTTCAAGCTTTGTCATCACGCTTGAAGAATTTTCTGTTTAATGTACTGTAATGCAGTATTCAATGGGGACAAGTTTAATTGAGTTTTACACAACCCAGTTGGGAGTAGCGCTGCAAGGTAGGTGATGTCTAGGTTTTTAATCTTCCACTCCAGAGAGGCTTGTTGACGAAGTGGTTCTTTCTCTTTGTAAGAAAAAAGGGAAGCATGAGAAATGATACATCCGTGGATAAAACCAATTGGCAACCCCCAAAGGAATGAGGGCGATAAGGCGAATCCAGCACTTGTAAGAAATAAAAGAATCCAACTGTTCATTTAAATGAGAAACAACACATGTGATTGAGGAGGCAGGGAGGCTGGGCACTGGAGTGGGGAGGAAGGGACTAACAAACAGAGTGGCTGGTGTCGTAGTTAGGCGTCCCGCACAAACAAGCCAGGGTTTCTTAGGCGGATTACCGAAGAGATAGTTAACGACATGTATTTTTTAAAGGAAAAGGAGAGCCAGGCATTTCCTCTATCGGAGAAGGTGGTTGAAGTGGCAGGAGGGAGGAAGCTGCTGTTAGGCAAACCCTACTTAAAGAATCGCTATTCCTTCCCCGAGGCCTAACAGCAGCTCTCTATCAAACAGCGTAAAAATAGCACTGGACCCTGTCAAAGAGAAAATAATACCTTCTGTGTAAGCCTTAGTGTATTAAACTGTAGTCCTGTTCAAGTTACTTCTGCTAGAACTTAAGCAGCCGAAAGGATAAAAGCGTGCAGTCAATATACTGCCAAATCATCTCCCTGCTTTGGCTCTGCATCCCTGCTAAAGCAAAAAATGTTTAGCTGGCCCTAAAAGCGCTGTCTGCCCTTCATTAAAAATTCTGCTCTTCCCAATCGTGTACAATTGTATGTTACAGTATATTTTAATTTTCACCTGTACAGCAATACCAATACTGTTCTACTTGTTTTCTCTTAAGATATTTAAGAGATTTGACCTGGTGCGTGACAGAAACTGTTTGTTTGTTTGTTTGTTTTGTCATTTAATTCTCATGTTGGCATTTTCGTTCAGAGAGATTTCCCTCCTGCCTCTGGAGTCCTTCGCTGGAGGAGACGCTGCGTTGCGCGGTGATGGTTTTCAAGTTTTCTTGGCCATCTTAACATCAAATCTCTCATTTTGCTTCATCAGAATCGAGAGGACTTAACACAGAGCCTTTTTATCGTAAAATGTACTGAAGACCAAGGTTGGCATGAGCTAAAACAAGCAGTAGTTGGGGAGCGCTTTGCTGCCAAGCGAGGTGTTCGCTGTGGGACGAGGGGAGCAGCCAGCCAGGCCGGCCTTGCACCCCGCCATCCCGCTCCCGCCACCTTGCGTAGCCGCCTCACGTAGCCGCTTGCCGGTGCGGCCGACGAGCCCCGGCAGCACGTTTAGCCTCACGCCTTTTTACAAAGTCGCCGGTACCCCTTTCCTTGCCCAGATTGGGTGGCTTTCACACCCACCCTAGGAGGGGGAAGGCAGCAGTGGCTGCTAGTCCAGCCTGCTTTCGGGAGGAGAGCTGGGGGGGGGTTCGTAACAGCGTGGAAAGCCTCGGTAACCAGCTATTGTGTGGGAGGGTTGAATTTCGCCCGCAGAACACATACGGTGAGACAAATTGGAAATTGCAGCGGAATGTGCAGAATTTGCACTGTGCTTCTTTCCGAGGTACCACCAGAATCCCTGTTAAATTTATAAATACAGTATGCATGCAAAGTATAGAGCTGAGCAAATAATTCACAATGAATAATTTATCTGACAAATTTAGCCTTTTTTCTGCTCATGAAATATCCATGAACAGATCTGTGATTTGTAACTGCAACCTTTACAGTGCATTAGCATAGGGGTTTTTTTAATTTAATTTCCTTGTGTAGTTTGGTGTAAAAAAGTAATTCCCTGTTATTAATCATATTAGCATTTTAAATAGTCCAAAAGTAGGCTTTGAAGTTCAGCCATCAATAAGTGAAGGGGCTGAAGGAGATAGGTGTTCTTACCTTGCTGCTGTTGCTGTTTGTCCAGAAACATTTTTTCCGTAGGCTACATTTACAAGGAGACATCACAGCAATTTTCATTTTTACAGCCTCTATATTTGTGTAGAAAAATACAGAACTGTCTCTTCTTTGGTGGAAAGGAATATTCTAAACAACATCCAGAGAAGCACAGATTTCAGATAAAAACTGAGGTGGGAGGGCTTGGGAGGATGGGGCGGCACCCTCAACTTTTGTTAATAACAACGCATATTTTGGAGGATTTTGCTGTATATCTCTTGTAACATGTGGAATATATCCCTGTTATATCCTGACAGTGGCATCCCTTTGTCTATCTGCATGGGCTGAAAGCATGGGGAGAAATGAGACTCATATTTCATAAGGCCTTAGCAAAATTTGAAGCCCTATTTTCAGAATGAATTGCTTGTGGTTAAATAAACATAAACTAAAAGCCTGGGGTTTTCTGAGGTAAACAGTTTGAAAATGTAGCACTAGCAGACATGCTTACTGAAGAGTCTTATACAATATGTTTTTTTCAGTATCTCTTCATCTTTCTATTCTAATATTTCCTCTATAGTCAATCATCACTATTTACTGTGGACTAAACTGTTAGGAGTTTAACTGGTTTCAGTTAAGTTGTCAACTGAATTTTTTGCAGCTTTGTTAAAAATACAGCTAAACATTTTTACCATTGATAACCTTTCAATTTCTTGAATTTCTCCCATGATTCCAAATTTCCAAAATATTTTTTAACATATCCCAGATTTTATCTTTATCTATGTGAAGCTGTAACCTCAGAGGTAATGCTTAAGAAATGGGCAGAAATATAAGAAAATTCTGTGAGAAACTTCAATTGAGTGGAGCTACTGTAACCAAAGTAATGCATTTGTTCTTCATTTGACATATTTAAGGATAATATATGGTTTGTGAGGCTCTCACAGATTTAATATGTAGCTCTGCTCAGAAGAACAGCTTTAACAATATCTGTCTGGCCAATAATCTGCTTATTGTCCGCATTCACAATTAAATCTGTAGGCTTTGCTGGGAAAAAAGTTTACTCCCTCATTTCTGATGGTATGGCAGAATTCAATACAGCTAAGAAAGAGTCAGTTGGATTTTATTTGTATGTATCCTCTTCAGAACAATTTAATAAATTCCAAGCATTTCTACATCAGTACAAACCTACTGAGGGCATTGAATGCCTTCAACAGCTGCCATTAAAAAAAGACCTAATTCGGTCCTCAGAAACACCATACTCAGTGACGAGTGATATAGAAAGAACCCAGGTTGACTTTCAGAGCCAGGATGAGTTTACGGAACTGCTATTCCTTATAAGTGGATCCACTGCACATAGAAATAATTGAGATGTCATGAAAAGCCCAGTCTCTATTTATAATAGGCTATGACCACACATAATAAAAATAAATAATGCAATAACTCCTTTTTTGGTATTACTTAATAACAAAAAAAGTCTTCAGCACATTCGAAAACAAATCCCACAGCAATCAGCTGAACATTGTATGAAGAAAGAAGGAATTTTGGCATCTCTCTATTCTGAAGACATGAGATCTGGTTTGGTTATAAGAAAAATAGGCATAAGATACCCTGCTTTCCTTCTTTACAAAGCTGTTTCCAGCAAAGAAAAACCAAGATGTTCTCAGTGAAGGAATTATTCATACAGTCCCCCAAATGTTGGTGGAGGTAGATTAGAATATAATAAAAGCAGATACTGTAACAGGTCTTCTGGAATAATCCCAGGTGCCAAGATCCATCCATTCTTGCATCCATCCAAATTCACTGAAATCAGCGCTCAACCTGAATGGACATCTCTGAGCAGATCTAGCCAAAGCCTCGTGAAGGAAAATCTAAATTGGCACCCATGGAACTGGGATTCATCCCAAATGGCAGACTATGTCAAGTCTTTATATGTGATTCTGACCTCTATCCTTCCCAGCATCCCATTTGCACATGTCATAATTTTGCCATTTTACAGCTGAGACTGGAATAAGATCAGGGAACAAGGGATTTTCCGAGTGCCACCATACTGGACATCTTTGTCCCTCTCACAGAAGTATAAGTATACTTTCATGTTTGTCCTCTAAGGAAAATAAAATAAAACAGAGCATTACTCTACAGGAAGTCCTTATGCAGAAAACCAAAGCACCTGTGTATTTCCTTCAGTTGCATTCAGGTAGAATATTTTGGTGAAGTACGTATCTCCAGCCTTCATACAGAAAAAGAGACCAACACTTAACACGGATCTCAATCCCAAATTTATTTTTTGAAGTAATAACAAGTTCCAGTAGTATTTTTTAGTTTTCGTTCTTTCACACATAAATGGTTTGCATCCAGAGATGACAGCCACGTCCACACCTAAAAACGTCAGGGTGGTTGGTTGCTTGCACTTTGACATGCTTGCTCTAGAAGGTGGCCTTCTGAACATCACATCTAGCGCTTGTGATGGAAAGGAAGAGACTGGTTCTGTACATCGTGCTGCGGGAGGGAGACTTGGGGTTTTGTGAGTTACTGGAGATGGAGCAATTAGAAGAGTAAAAAATGCAGGGACCGCTGAATGGAGAAGTTACAGGTGATCCTAGGGAGGAAAATAAGTGTTCTGTTTAAACCTTGCGCTAGTGGGATCGTGTGATTTAGTAATGGGAGCTATTTCAAGTTATTTCAAGCCTGTGTTTCAATGGCAAATCACTGAATTTAAATTGATAACTCTTGAGAGCAGTACAAATGAGAGCTAAATACCTGTGCAGCTGCAAGAATTTTGTTTGATTGTTTTTTCTTTCTAAAAAATGACAATAAAATAATATATTAAGATAACATAATTGGGTAGGAATCAGCAGGGCTTAAATGCAATCAGTTTTATAAAGGAGGAGTGTGGAAGCTGTTACAAACACATGAAAACATCACCCAGAAGCACAGACTGCGGAGATGAAAACATGCAGGGAAATAATAAGAAAGTGAGAATTTGTCTTTCTTTGATAGATGATAACATCAGCACACCTATTATTAATAACATAATATGTAATCATGAATATCTATAAATTTCCTATACATATATGATAAGTATTTGCTCTATCTTCCCTTATAATTAATTTCTGATATTGTCTTGGTGCAGCTGGAGACAAGTTCTAAGAATAAACTCTCAAGATTCGTACTTGTAAATATTAACTCTGAAGTCTTAATAGTGAGCTCATCTATACAAGTTATTCATTATTTCACTTGCAATCAAGTGAAGATCAGGAAATAAGAGTAGTATCGTATTATGAAAAGAACAAACTTTACAGGAAAGTTTATTTTGGCATTGAGAGTTTGGAGCTTTGTAATTCCTTTCTGGAAAAGCATTGTCTTATTTTTTTCCCATAAAGTTTCTGAATTTTATATTGAAATTACAAAATCCATTCATTTTCAGGTTTTTTACTGCATTCCTACAAATGCTGCCTTGAGCTTTCCCACTACATATTTAGTTTCTGCCGAAACATACCAGTTTACAGCTGGTTTTGCCAAATTAAGAAAGCTTCATTTCCATTTCACCAGAATTTAGGAAAAGGAGTTCGAATGTGAGATCATTGAATAGTGATTTAGTCTCCTAAGTGATGGCTTAGTATTTTGAGAAGAAATTAAATTAATTCTATTAAGTTTGAATTATTTTTCAATTTTTTTTTTGTTATAGAATGGTAAGTTTTCTCTTGAAATGGAGAGCTGTACATTCTTGGGGTACAGCCCAATTCTTTTAATGAGATGTGTTGCAATTGCTAAAGAATTGCAAGGAATGAATGATTCCCAGGAAATGAACAATGGAAAATATGGGTGCGTTAATCAGTCCATTTTGTCTTCCTTTTGCCAAGGAAAAAAAAAAACCAAAAAGCAAGCATGCAAGCAAGCATCATACTCTCTCTGATATTAAAATCTATGGGAATTTGATGAGATAAAAGAAATGTTAAATGAACATTCTTCCTCTAAACAGACATGTCTAGAAAGGCAATTTTAGTAGTACAGCAGTGTAGCATTTTGTTTTTTCTGCAATAAAGCCATCAGATCAATAAAAAATTATGTAGCAGATTATTATTACACTGTGCTCACCATAGCTCTAATCGTAAATAATACAGCAGTTATCCTGGTTATATTAATTATAATTAGAATGCAGATAATGCAGACGGTCTTTTATTACTAGAGCCAAATCAATTTTCCAGTGTTATTCAATGCAAGGTCACACAAAGTTGTTGAAGCTCTTAGACTTCTTATGAAATGACCTGCATATGTAAGAGAGGGTTTGGCTCAGCTGTGTAAGACACATTGACTGGGAAGTGCATTGAAATAATTACAGCCATGAACTCTTGCCTATAATGGCAGAATTTCATTTTATAAAGTAAGCATAGCTGTAATCCAGGCTCCTTTATGGTGGGAAGCCTCATAAATCTTTCAGAGAAGACCAAGTCTTTCTCTTATTTGTAAAGCAGAAATCAAAATTAATTAGTTTCAGTTGTTATTCTTTCCATCTGTACTGTTGTGTTAAATATACTGAATGTGTTCACGTTGTGTATTAATATGAAAAAAAAAACCTAAAAGAAGAAAGTATTTAATGGAGATATTTCACTTCATTATTTTAACATAGGCTGTTTTAAAGTTCACCAGTTTAGGCTCTGGGGATCTCCTCGATCACTTAAATCTTTTATCATCTTTTAGGATTGCAGTGGCTTAATGTGTTTGTCTTCTATCTCTCATGGCTTCAGTTTAACTCAGACTCACAGAGGAACTGATATGCTTAAAATGTGCCTGTCTGTCCGGTAACTGATGAGCAGATTAGTAGGACACTGCCAGATAATCATCTCTGAGATGCATTGGATTCATATGCGTAAATGGCACATGGCAGAGAGAGGGAAAGATCGAGGAAAGTGTCTTTTAGTTTTGTGCTTTTCTGCTTTCTTTAAGCATGTATACAGATGGCCATTAGATATGCTCTATGCTGGATTCTTGCAGTTTGGAATTCACTTTTCCTCTTTTTGTTCTATCTGTCATGTACCGAAGTGCTTCCACAGAAACAAAGCAAACAACAGTAAACAGAGCAGAGGCTGCAAGTAGGAGCTAGTTAGTGAGAGGCACAATGCTAGGAGCAATTTAAAGAATAAAGGATTTGTTGCTCTTTGCTTGCTCGCTTACTTTGTTTTGCTTTGCTTTGTTACTCAATAGAACAGATGCTATAGCAAAAAAGGAATAGCCCTCCACAGAAAAAAAACCATGCATTTATTTGAAGATATCAGTGATACTTAAATCTTTAATATTCCTTCACAAACGGTGTTCTCAGGTGGGTTTGCAAATTTGCTTTTAAATCGGCGGGACTTTGGCGTGTGTATCAGAGCATAGTGGTCCAGGCAATCCCTACATGCCCACGTGTGTTTAGTCTTACATCTGGCCTCTAAGTCATACTTTAAGTCAGCAACGTGATGGCATTTTAAAAAGGGTCTCTGATCACTTTTTGCTTTTTTAGCTTGTCATAAATCCTATTATCAGCAGTACCTGAGCTTGAGGAATTCAGTTATTTGAATCAAAATGCTTCCTTCTGACAATAACCAAGGAAGGAGACAAAGCCATTTGGCAAGCAAATGAATCTTAAGTACACACACTGGAAATGTTTATACTTTGTTCTAGATAAATGTAGCCTGCATTTTGATAGTATATCACAGTGTTCGGCTTATAGAATGTGAATGGGGTTTATGTGTGAGAGAAAATGTGAGAGAAATAGAGGAGAGGGTGTTAGGGAAAACTTGGTATAAACGGGCTTTGAGGCGTTACTCAAATATTGGAGATTTGCACTTTCAACCCAAATTATTCCAAATGAAAAACATAGATATAAATGCTTTTCAGAGATATTTCCATGACATGTATGATTTTATACCTATGATACTTCTCATGGGTATCTCAGTTCTGTGTGAGTTGATTTAATCTTATCTAGAGATAAGTTGATCTCTCTGAGCCCCACATGCCTCTTTATTTTGGTGGCAGTAATTTAATCAGGATTTCCCATAAGCGTCCCATTCTCTACAAACACATTGCTAGGTTTGGGTGGTTGGTTTTGTGTTTTAATTATAATAATGTAGCATGTAGTAGTACTTACAGGTCCAGGGCATGATGTCCTAAGCTTGAGGTGTAAAACAGAACAAGGAAACGTTGGGGCAAAACTGATTTTAATTTATCAGTTTTGCTGAAGTTACTGCCCCATTTTAGCTGTTAAAAGGGCCCAGCAGCCTTTTCCTCCTTTTCTTCTAAGTTGGTTGTTTTTATACAAAGGAAGAAAACTCACACTTTTGAAAAGTTCATGTTAAAACCAAGCAGTACAAAGGTACCCTATATGATTGCTTGGTGTACAACTTTTTCTTTTCTTTGCTTAAAAACTGCTGAAGCTCATGGTATATATTCTTGTGAGGGGTTTTTTTTTAAGGCACTCTATCTCAGAGGTAGCATGTGTATCAGGGGAGGCAGGGATTGCTATGGTAAGTACCCCTGCTTCAAATAATAGGATTTGGGAATTATTTTCAGTCCAAAACATAAGGGAAAAAAATGTCTAAAAGTGACCTTGTCGTCTGAATTAACTTCCATGAGATTCCACTTTAAAATGATATGCCCAGTATTATCATTTTACTGCCAAAAACTGGGAACACTTCCAAATTTTGACTTACAAATTATTGTACTTCCAACTGAAAAAAAAAAAAGGCAGCTTTTTGAAGTACTTCTTTTTGTTGAATACTGTAATAGATGGCTCTGTAAAATCCTGCGTAAATGGCCAAGACCGCAAGTTCGAGCTGCCCCCAAGGCAGTCTTATCTTACACACAGGCTTTTAGAAGATTTTTGTTTTGTTCTTGAATGTGTGTAGTTTATGTGTTTCATCAGAAGATGCCTGGTTTTTTGCCTGACTCTACACCCCCATGTCAATACCACTCAGGTTCACAAGGGGAGTTAGCCGCAGGATTTGTGCTGCGCTGAAGAAGAAAGATTATCTTTCCTGTAGGGTTGGGGGGGTTGCGGGGGGGAAGCGCATTGTGCACGTCTTCTAAAGTAAAGACTGCGGGAAAAAATGAAGAGGGCATAACTTTTTAATATACAATAGCATTTATAAGTTAATATAGCATGCTGGAATTTAGTGGAACATTTTATTATTCGGCGATCGTTTTTCTTTACATCTTGTAAATAAAATGTTGCTCGTCTTAACGGGCATTCAGCAGCAGCAGCGTAGGTTTCCAATCAGCTACACAAACCGCTGCTCTAAGTGCACTTGATAGTGTCTCCAGCAAATAGCTTTAGAAAATATCCTTCCTACCGTACATACCCTCATGTGAGGATTACCTGCAATGATACGATACATCCTCGTACATTCAGGCGGCCTCGTGTGCCTCTGATCTATGCTGGCTTTCACTGCCACTGTTTCCGAAATGGCCTTTCTGCCTCCTGATCACAACATGAAGCAAAAAAGTACCATCTGGACACTGCATGCTAAAAAGTCAAAGATCTGTACGCTGTATTATGCCCAAAAGGACATTTTCTTGTCAGTGAAGCTGCCATGTACTTTAGTCTGTCACTGATAACTAACAAAATTACAGTATGGTAATTTTAATTGGAAGCTATCCATTTTTATCCCTCAGGTTTTTCTTTTATTCCCTGTGGCAATCTTCTTTTGCAGCAGGCTCCTTCGCCGCGGTGCGGTGGAAAGGCAGGCGCGCCGGGGCACCACGGCGTCCAGCTGCCAGGGCGCTGCCCAGCGGTTCTGCCGGAGCCATCGACGCAAGCTTAGCACCGCGTGTCCTTTTTGTAATTCCGTAATTCGGCTGCTTTTTTACACACCTGGAGTCCCACAAAGCCACTTGAGAATTAAGGCTATAGAAGGAAAGAGGCGATCCCCCCCAACTCTGCCGGACGTGGGAAAGATGCTGATACAGGCCAGGGAGGGAGGCACCCTGGGGTTAGATGGAGAAGGTGAAACCTTCCCTTGTTCGGAAGCTGTAAGTAAGGAAATTTAGGGCATCAGTGTTGTCCTTACTGAGGAGGCAGAGAGGGAGTGAGAGCCTCTCTCCGGCACTAAGAATAGCATCCGTGACTGCAGGCGTACAGAGGAGGGGGTAGTTTGCTTTTAGAGGGCAAAAACCAGGGTAAGGACGGGAAAGTGGAAAAGAGGAAGAGGAATCAAACACGTGGGATCTGAAAGACTGTACTTTCATTTTAATGCATACATAAAGATTGATGTTTTGCTTATATTTATTTGTTTGTTTGTTATCTGAGTGGTGCACAGTGCAGGGGAATTTTACTGTTTTTTCCTTTTATCTGGATGACTCAGAAAAGTAAAAATTGCAGCTTGTAATATTGGCTTATGGCCTGGCAGAGTAGAAAGGGGTGCAAGCCAAACTCCCAGTCACCTGAATCTCCTCGTGGAGGAGAGTAAGGTATACGCTTCAAACTTGGAAATTAATTCAGTGTATGAACACCCCAAAATAGAATAAATCTGCATATGGACTTAGATATACAAGTAGTACTTGAGCATCTCTTTTAAGAGAATTTGGGTCTCTGCAGCATTAGTGCCAGATTAAAAACATAACATACATATTTTCCAAGTTATAATTTTGTGGAGCTAAACCCTAAAGTGCCATTGTCCGATTTCACAGCGTCTTAGGTCAGAAGTGTTAGAGTCCAATACCAAAAGTTAGTTGGTTCAATACCAGCTGGATTTTGATAAAGCTTTTAATGAAAAGATAAATATATACAATCTAAATTTAAGAGATCGACAGTTCTTATCACCTTAAGAATTATCCTTAAATATACCAGCAACAGAAAATGTGAAAGCCAGCAGCATTATCACTTCAGTCTAAAAATGGGGCCGGAATTGTGACTGAGAGAACAGCATGGGAAAAAGAGAATGAGATGGAATGTAAGTGCCCTATAGACTGGGCACAGGAGTTATCCTCCTGAATTTTCATTGGATTATGGCAGAGGCCTTTTTCCTTAACAGAAGTTAAACGAAATGCTTTGTCTAAACATCAGAAAAATAAAAAAAAGTACATAATAAGCAAGGCCAAAATTCGTCTGCCCAGTGTGCAGCTAAATTAATGAGGACAAGTTTTATTTTTAGTTATAGTCTTTTTTTATGGTTTTATAGTTTAGCTAGGTTCAGTTATTTTTGTTACTCCAAATAAAAGATGGAAAAATACAAGGCATTTGATCATGTTCTTTAGTATGAGAACGGTAATGGTGGGTCCAATTCAGTGTTCGCCTCTGGGTCATCATTTGTGAGCTATGTAAAAACATGTCAGTAGCGGTTTTCAAATGCAGCAGAAAGTACTACGTGAGAAGGATTCAGACAATGCATCAGCTGAGAAAAATCCATACAGAGAGGTGGAAACTCTGCAACGTTTTTCTCCTGAAGGACCCCAGCTGCATTTCCCTGCAGAGAAAGCAAGTCTTTTAAGCTGTAATGTTGATCATCGGTATCCCACGCAGATCCCTGGCAGGGTAGCTTTCATACAGTTATGCTGGCAGTGTTTCCTTTCTTAGCTGCTGCCTCAAGAAGCCTTGCTGACGAGACACAGGCGATGAAAAGGTTAATGGGAAGCCCTGAGAAATCTGCGGAAATTGCCTCTGTCTGTATCATTAGAATCTCTTACACGTATCAAAATGATAGCCTACACCTAAGGAAAAAAAACAGATTTTGGGACTTCTTTGTAGTCTTTATGACAGCGAATCAGCACGGTTCTCATTCCCAGCTCAGAGCACTTTCGGTGTGGTGGTGCTGAAGTGCCCGGGGTGCCTGGGCAGGAGTGTGGTACCTCTGTGCCCTGGTGCCGCTGCCGGCCAGAGCATCCGCTGCCGCGGTGCACGGAGAGGTGGCACGGTCTTTCTCCGTTTTCCTTCCACAAGACAAAGAAAGTTTTGGATTGCCAAAGATCGAATTCTTAGCGTTGGGCCAGATTTTCAAAAAACCACGTCTGAACAGCAGCTCAGTGCAGACTTTCCCCGAGCAATGGCTCCCGTGCTGCCTGGCTGATCCTCGGGCACACTCCGCTGTCGAGTGTCTCCAGCCTGAATCGCTAACGGCTGTCTTCAGTCCCTGTCTCCGAGCATCCTCTGCCCCAAAAGAAGGAGACATTTTATCACAAGTGATATTTTCCCGACAAACTTACAAAAGGCATATTTGATTTTTTTTCTAACAATGCCTTGCTATCTATGTTTATTTTAGCCTAGTCACAGTCCTGTTACAACTTTTTTATCAGACCTTGAAAACTGAGTAGAAAAGTAGATTACTGCCTTTTCCTTCCACTTTTGGAAAGCTGGAATCCAATCTAACTCGAAACATAAAATATACTTTTGTTACCACAAGATTGCAGCAGAGGTTAGTAGCAATGTACATTTTATAGTATATTTTCTCTGAAGGGAGAGTTCATACTACAGCTATTCAAACTATATTGTGTGTGAATTCAGGACAAAAATGAATTTAGTTTCCATTTTTCCGTTCATCAGAGATGAACACTAAATGCAAAGTTCAGATTCAGATAAAAATTTCTCCAGGTCTGAACCTAGTATTTTGGGCTGGTGCTTTTTACAACTCACAGGGATAAACCCCACAATAATTGAAAAGTCCATGTTTCATTACATGTGGGAAGTATAAATGGGCATGTATTTTCTTGGGAGGTGGGAGTCTTAACTCTATGATAGTAGTAACAGTACTTGTAATTGTACCGTAAAATTATTATAATTTCATTTAATTAGTCTAGCTAACTTAGCTTTCGTGACTTACAGGCTGGATCACAAGAATGTGAAACCATTACTTAGATATTTGTTGACTATAATTGCTAACCACTATAATATTGTCCTGGAAGCCTACGTAAGAGTTCTGTATTTGTACAATGATTTCACCTTAAAGCAGGACTAAATGCTCAGTATTTTGTCACCTCATCTCTAGATTAGATATAGACATTGTTCATAGGATGCTTGTATTTTTAAATGTATTTTTCCACACAATTTTATTTAGATTTTCTAGGGAAATATTTAAAATTTAATTGTTTTCAAAATCTTGTACCTTGTTTCATAGCTGTTTCCGCTGTTGTTTTAACACTCACATGTTGCAGTGAGGACACGACTGGAAAAAAAAAACAGAGAGAGGAGGTGAATGCAGACAGACAACATGCTTAAGCAAGCAGAGAGTATTTAGTCAGTGTGGTATACATTGGTCTCAGCACACCAGCAACAACCAAATTTATAGATAAATTGGAAGGGGAAGGGAGATTTGGGTTTGAAAGAAGTAGTAGTAGCTCTATGGGTGCTTATGGAGGGTGTGTCAGAAGTCTGAGGGGCACTGCAGAAAGCACAGGCATGGGTTTCTGAAAATGTGAGAAGTGTGAGTTGGAGGCTTGGCTTGTGTGTCTGGGGAAGATGGAGCAGACATCATGGTAGTGAGTGAAAGAGAAAGAAATATTCCATGGAAGTGAGGACAAAGATTGTATTTCATCCAATAGAAGAGTGAAACCAGCAGAGAGAGGCAAAGTCAGGCATCACATGGCCAAGGCAAAGGAAAGGAAATATTATCCTGGTAACAGCATTCTGACTAGATACAAGTACTGTAAAGTTTTTGCAATTAACAGTGTGATCTTAGCTGTGTGGATGAATAGGAAAGGCTGTGCTTCTGAAAGGTTAAGCGAGAAGGGTAGAAGTAGTCTTAAGTAAGTTCTGAAGGGAGATTAAGAGCTGTTTTATCCAGGCTGCACTAGAACTGGGGGCTGGGCATCAGAGAAGCAAGGCTAGCTGAACTTTGGTATGGAGCAGAGTGGTGTATTTGTCATTTAATTAGTCCAAGATTCCTATATCCCAATACAATCTTATCCGAGTCAGAAGACAGGAAGAAGTAGGGTGTTCATCAGACATGCTGCTGTAGAGACAGTGTTGAAAGGGAATCTGGGAACAGATAGACTGAGAGGGAGAAATGAGAAACAGCTGCAGTCTTTTCAGAATGTAAAGTGTGTTCCAGAAGTAGCTACAGAGGGGAAGGGACAAAGGAGAAAATTGCAAATCGTAAAACCAGGTTGGACATGGGATAAAACAGGTCTTCTTGTAAGATTGTCTTGATTTCCCCTCTGAGGCAAAGTACTTGTTGCTTTCTAAAGCACTACTTCTCATTTTGCAGCACCAGTCCTTTCTTCCTCTACAACTGCAGACAAAACAAAGCCCATAAACATATAGTTTAAAATTCTATCCATATTAAGGGTATTCTATCCATATTAAATTATGTGTGTGTCACTTAAGATTGTAAAAACCTTAGGGCAGGAATAGTGTTACTTGTATTTGCACATTTATTTGTATGGCACCACACACAGAGTTATTAATAAATGGTTGCCATGAGTAATTAGTTGATCTCTGTCTTTAAATGTTCATTAGACATATAGATAAAATGACAATGCTACCTCAGTCCATTGTTAATAGACTTAAGCTTTCTTCTACTCTTGTTTTCTTTCTACTTCTTTTATATATCCATCTTCCTTTCACTGTGCTGCTGCAGGAAATTGTCATTACTTTTACCTCCACATAATAGCATTTTTTTCTATTGGGAGGAGAAGAAAATTTAGTTTCACACCCTTGGAATTTCAAGTAAACAACAACAAAAAAAATTCTTGCCAGGAAGATACAGGTGTGGAGTATGGTTCTTCCCCTGAAACAGGAAGGGAAAAATAAAAAGATTGCAAAGACTGATGAGTCTTTCAGTACTTTCTTTCAAAGGCAGTTCTGGTGTCCTCTTACCAAAGGAGAAAAATCAACTGAGAATAGTGACAGAGAAAGGGAAGGTGGTGCAAGTGATAATAAATTACTCAAAATCAACATAGTCACAAATGATTTCACAGAGCACCACTTAACAAAAGAATTAAGGAGTAGGAATTCTAATGCAGGCAGTTATATTTTTGGAACTGTAATGTCAAACAAATAGTTCCTTTTACTAGAGGAATGAATGGATCCAGCTTTACAGCATCATATCAGCATTCTGACTTTCAAAAACCCTCTACTTCTGTACTTGAAATCAGTTTGGGACAAGGAAAGTGAAGCTCTGGAACATAGTCTGCATCATTAGAGGTCTTTAAGGAGAGAAAGACTAGACAAATTAGCTTCTAGATGAATTAGACTACTGTTGATTCTGTCTTGAGACGAGGACAGAACAGATGATCTCTTTTGTAGTTACACACTTCTAGAATTTCAGGGAGCAGAGGAGATAGCATTTAGAAGATAATGTTAAGTACTTCACTGATGAAACAAACACAACTGTATGCACCTCTTAGGGCTTATGACTGGTGGCAATATCAGAGATGACAGGGTATCTTTTGCAAAAATTCACTCCATGCTCTGGAATAATATAACGTGTTAGAAAACAGCGACCCACCTGCACCAAATGCAATGCTGTAAAATTCTTTCAAGACTAGATGCAGGAAATCAAAATTCAAATGTTCTTGACATAAAGGCAATATTAAGAGAAGTATATGGATAGATAAAGCAGAGTTTAAAGCAGAGTCATCTGCATTTCTGATTTAAATATGAGTGCTTTCTCTTGCTGTAGTCTTCTTTGAAACAGCCTATCGGGTCTAACAGTAGATCATCTAGCAAAAATGCTAGTCAGTAGATCTACTAGCATTTCTTCAAGGATAAACTGTTGCACTAAAGGTTAAAAAATAGAGTGTATTTTCTAGATGCACTTGAAAAGGGAAAGAACTGTTAAAAAAAATCTCTGTAAGATAAAAACAGTCTTTGGAATGATGTAAAGGCTGGCACTGTCCCTCATTAGTCTATTCTGTTGTTTCTTGTTCAGCTCCAAGGTAAAATATTAACAGATTAATAAAGGTATTCTTTTTTTTATTATTAATTTCTATTTTTACCAGAATATGCATCTTACAAAACTGTTAAATCTGGAGTAAGAGACAAAGGCTCCCAAGTTAACCATGTAATCCCTTTGATCAATGGATTGTTTTCAGAGAAATGGCTGAGTTCAAAAATGCTTGTCACAAGAATGCTGGCTTTTGTACATAAAGTGACCTCACATATGCAGGGCAGGTTAAATGAGCCTTCGTGCAGGTTCTTGATCAGCATGTTGGCACTCCTCTAGAATGCGGCCAACACAAGTGAACTGGGAGCTATGGTAAAATAATTGCTGTGGAATATACCAATATTCGGCAGCAGCTTTCCACCCTAGCTGCTCAAATACATGACGCTTCTGTAGAGATAATGAGGGAAAAGAAGTTGGAAATTTTCAAGGCATAAAAAGAGTTATCTCTGTGCATTCCACTCTACCACTTTTTGCCTGTCCTTCCTCTTTGAGAAACATTTTTTTGGTTTTACTAATGAATAAGAAGAGAAGATTGTACTGAGCTGTGAATTGCCTTTTTCTCTCTTTTTAGTTAAAACACGGCACAGAGAGATGCAAGTACAATTATTAGTGCTGGAGATTGTGAATATCTTTCGAAAAGAAGGCCATTTGCCAAAAATCTGTCAAACTATAAATGACCCGAGTCTTGCTCAAGAAACCATCTATTAAAAGTAGTGACCCACTAACCTCATTTTTCCAGAAAGACTGTTGGGCAGTTATGGCAGGACAATCCGAGAGATGTATAAAACTTCTAATTTCTTTGGGGGTCGGACAGTAAGAATTCAGATGCGGAAGCAATAGAAAATCACTGGAAATTTAAGCAGGAGGTACTGTTGCCAAATGAACTGTGTATACTTAGACAGCTTTGTGAATGTTCAGTTCTTCCAATTCATGACTACATTCAGGAACTGTTTAAGATGTGCTTTTACTCTGATGTTTCTTTTGTCTGAGTCCTCCAACACACCGTACAGTCTACTGGGAAAGAAAATCTCTTTCTTCATTTTGTAAAAGTGAGATTATACACAGATTATTGGACATTTGCTCTTGGTACTTGAGAACAATTTTCCATTTAATATAAGCCAAATATTGCAGTAGTTGTTGCTTTACAAATGTTCATAATAATAATCATTATCAATCTGCTTTCTGTGGCAATAAAATCCCTAAATTGAGCCAGGATCTCAATTTACAGTAATGCTAAACTCAGAAATGGTAGAGGCTTTCCTGCCATTTTGAAAAGAGGATGAGAGAGAACAAATTAATCATAGAATCATGGATGCTGGAAACATATTAAAACATCTAGCCAGTCTCTTTGCCATTCGTTCGCTTTTTATTGTACATCCTGCAGTATTCTGACAGTCTGGTTTTCAAAAGCTGTAGTCTTAAAAGTGATAGGTTACCATTACTTTCTCTTAAGAGTGTATGAGAATCTCACTGATAAAGAGGATTTCAGAAGTTTAGGAAATGAATGCTACTGCAGCAGTGAGGAACTAACGGTTCCAAACATATATAGGAATGCAAAGGGATTTTTTTTTCCCCCCACTGATTTTTTGTGCTGAGTCTCCATCTGAGATGTCTGTGCATATGTCAGTTTATCTATGTCTCTTTTAGAGCTGGAATATGTTCGCACTCCTTTAATAATCACCTCCTTACTTTCTGTACAATTTTAAAATTACATCTGACCAGAGGATTAAACATGTATTATTGGTAACGTAGTCTTGAAATTCGTTTGACTGTGCATTGTTCTCTGAAGTGCCACATTTAGCTTTTAACAAGCTTGAGAATATTGTTTATTTTGCCGTATGATGTGTTAGTTGCTTAGCTAATTCTGCATTTAAAGACGTGTGCGTTCTCTGGGCTCTCACGTAGGGGGAGGAAAGTGTCCTCCTTATGTGAGAAAGCTGCCACAGCAGCTGAGATATCACTTAACACTGGAGGCTCTCCAGGGCCTGAATGTGCCGCACGTATTTGCAATGTATTTTGCTATTAGTATGACCAACGTTTATACACAGCACTAATTCTGAGAATAAAGAAAGTGCTAAAACTCAGATTCAGATGCTCTAAATGGCAGCATCTTTATTGCTCTACCCTAAGAGGGAATGAGCAAACAGTTCTACAGTGGGCAAAGGAGACCAATGTAGCGCCCTAACCCCAGAGGCAAATTCCTTTCCATCCCATCTGCCGTCTCAAATGCCAAGTCCTAGAAATGCCACTGTTTCCAAAGTAGCAGACATTAACCATGTGTGTGAATCTTAGTCATTAGTAAAAATTATTCCAAAAAAATGCCTTTGTTTGGCTTTCACAAATTGCCAGAGCAAAGAAAAAGGCCAAAGCTGGATGTGAACTGTGTTACCCTGGCACTAACTGATATGTTTCCTAATTTCTGTAGTGGAATATAATGAATGGCTTTCAGTAAGATAGGCATTTCATTTCATGCATCTACTGCAAATAATACGGGCATTTATCAGAGGTAAGGTGTAAGGCTGGATTCTGGTCTAGTTTGTTATGGGACTTGCAGACCCCATGTTGTGGTACCCAGCTGAAAGGGAATTGTAAAGAGCTTGTATATTGTGAGATAAAATACAAGTTCACAGTAAATAACAGTGGGTAGCAGGCGCTGTCTGCAGACTCCTGGAGCTGAGGGTAGGCAAAGAAAACATGTAGCTGGCTGGTGGCGTGTAGGCCTTCCAGCGGAGGAGCATGGTTTCCATAAGCACCTCTCGTCCTCCTCCTCCTCTTCCTACCTCCCAGCACAGGCTTTGAGAAGGCTCTCCTGTTGCTGCTTCTCCTACCAGTAAATGGCAGAAGAAATTATACATTATTAAGTGGAGAAGTAGGTACGGCTTAGAAATTCGAGTGTCGGGGAACGTTAGTGCTGCCCTTCCCTTGCCAAAACTTTCCGATTCCCCCTCCTTTGCTGTTAGCTGCTTTCAGACATTTGTGTTTCTTTTTGTCTAGGCAGGCTGTGTATTCAGCAGTGACTCAGAGCACAGCATCTCTTTGAACTATGTTCCTACTCTGGGAAACTCTTTTTTGTTTTTTGTTTCTTTAATTATTTTTTTTTAAGTGATAAGGAAATATGTGCTACTTGCAAGTTGCTCCTTTTGGCAAACACGGGATAGCCCTTTTTAGTATAGATTTTGCTCCATATGTGATCGTTCCCTTTTTGCCAAACTTCCTTAGATGTGCACCAAATTGCAGAAGGATGAATACCAACTTTGCATAATTCGAACAAGAAAGCTTTGCAGTGCTACTTTTCCGTTTAATTTACGGGGGGAAAAAAAATTATGAGATACGTAGGACATAAGTAAGGGCAGAATAGAGCCCTTAATCTTAATTATGCATTCTGCAGTATTATAAATGACTAAAGATTACTTCCAATGTTTGGTATAATCTTACAGTGTGCAGATGTGGTTCTCTTTGGTATATGCCATCTTTACTGAACTCACAATTTCCATAATGCTGTCACATTCTGCATGGGAAGCAGATTTACAGATAGGTAATCCATGTAAGGTATTTTAAAGACAGCTTATTAAAGGATTGAGGCCTGCTGTTAAATTACATATGCTTTCAATTGCTATGAGGAGCAAACAGTATCAAGGAGTACAATAATTTAGCTACAGCTGGAGAAAGGCCTATTTAAAGTTTTGATGACAGATCCTTTAAACTTTTCCTTTAAGTTCTTTTCTGCTTTATATCTTCCCCTGCGTAGTACAGTATTTTCCTTTATACGATGTAATTTCGCCAGCAGGTCGACTGTATACATGCTAAGAAACTGAAATGCATTCCTAAACTGATAGACAGAGTTTACAAAATGACTGTGGGCGCCGGGCTCCACGCTTGATGGCATTATCTAAACACCTGACAGCGAGGATGGAGTCTTTGCAGTTTAGCATTGCTAATTATTAATGGCTCAAATTGTGCTGGGCACCGTTGCCGTGCCGCTTTCCTCGCCGCTGCCGTGAGCTCTGATGATCTGCCGCATTGTGCGCCGGGCGGGATGCTGTTGAGCATATTGGATAGTGCCCCCATCTGTTTCTGAAACACAAGGCAATGTGTCACTTACGTGCTGTCTGCTCCCGTTACCCTTTACAGAAGGAGTTAAAAGAGATTGCGTTTCCAAATAGATAAGCGCCTTCCCCTCTCCTTAACCGGAATCAGAAGGCGATGGCCATAGTTTAGAGCCATTCCTTAAGTCCGGGGGCTGGGGGGTGTTTGGGGTTTTTTCCCTAAAGTAACAAAATAAATGAGAATATAGTGATGGTATTTGGAGCTAACTTTGTGTCGCACTGTACAATACAAAAAGGGGCACATTATGCAGACGTGAGACTACAAAGCCCGAGAAGGAATGTGTTAAGCAATCATTTTATAACGATGAGTCTGGCCATGCGTTTGCATGTGAACATCATTACAATCTGAAAAAGAGAAAATGTTATTATGCCATGTATCTTTGAGCCATTATTGGAATTAGGTTACAAAGCTTCGGCTGCAAGGTTATTTGAATCTACTGCTTGTTGTTAATTTCATGCTTTCTATTTAGTATTTTTTTTCTTATTAGTTAGGAAGTAGTACAGCATGAAAAGGAAATAATTTTTAAAAATGTGTCTATAACCTCCCACCACAGGCATAAGTATATTTTTTGATCGTGTATGTTTAAGAATCACAGTAGATTGTGGGAAAAGCTGTAAAGCTCTGGAAAGACAAAATAGTAAAATAGTAAAAAAAAAAAAGCCTCTTAGAAAAAGCCTCTGAGAGTTAAAATACAAGCTTTTTAAACTCCTGTTTGTTTTTTCTTTAACATTGCTGTGTAACCTGATGTAGCAGAAACATGAACAATACTGAATCTAAATTTGGCAGAAAAAATGTTTTCCTACAAAGGACGATCTGAACATCTTTCCACATAAATATGTTATGGCTTTTTTCTTTATTTTTGCCTTTTTAATACATGAAAGATGGTATTTTTATTTTGAAATATTTGTAGTGTAAATTACCCACATGGTTTTTCCATCCTCGCCTAATAAATCTGGTTTTACATAAGTTGTAGAGGTTAATGGATAGATTTTGAATTGCATTAGATTTCTGTAATAAATGGATATGTAAGACAAGACCTTATTAAGTAGATTTTTTTCTGTGAAATCTGTCTTCTTCAAATTATTTCAGGAGCCAAAAATGCAAAATACAAACTTCGCCTAATCATGAATTTTTAAACATATGTCACTATAAATATTAGTATATTTTAATTACAGAAAATCACTTTGTAACCATTCAGAAGCAAAGTTCTGTAGAGTACCTGAAACTATTCTTTTTATTCCAGTATTTAAATGTACTTCTCATAAGGGAAAAATGCTATTGATAGCTCAAAATATGAACTTTGCATTAATATAATGCCAATATTATCAAATACTGATGTATCACCCTTAGACTGTAAATGCATTATCAAGTCACAAATAATGAAAGTAGTTAAAAATTAAACTGAAGAATTAAAAGATGATGCTAAATAAAACAAAATATCTCAATAGAAAATATTTCTAATAGGCTGCATAGATCTCATTGCAGTGTTTCTGCTGTTACCATGTCTTAATTTTTTTTTTTGTTGTTTATGGGAAGAATTGTTTAAGACAGCAAGAATCTTGGGTCTTCTCTTTTTTATGAAGGTCAAACTAAATTCAGAATTATAACTGAAAAATGAAATGTAAATACCTAGATCTTTGATAACAAAGTAATTAAAATGTATGGTTTTGCCTACTGTGTATAATAAGGGCTTATATTTGATCAACCATAAAAGTTATTTAATCATTTTAACCTTGGAATACTACCCCACAAAAAACTACTTAATGGAAGTTAGCTGAGAAGCATTAGAGTATCACAACATCAAGAAGGCTGAGCGAGAGGGCACTGAAAATTCAAGCACAGCTTATTTCTGCCATAATGCTATAGCAGGTTGCATGGCAACCAGTGGCTGTGGATTTTGAAGTTACTTTATCCTTATTCAATGAGCAAAGACTTAGCCTGTATTTATTTTGGTAATTTCTAGAATTAATCAGGTATTTAAGGCCCACTCTAGCATAAACTTGCTGTGATTCTGCGATCGGCGAACGAGTGTTTACAAGTGTGGTTGGGAGAACATCTGGAAGAAGAAGAGAGCTCGACTGTTCCTCCTGACGTTGCAGACAGTAGGTATTAGACAAGTGCTCGGATCAGCAGCCAGTTTTGAGCAAGAGGGTGGCTTGCAAGCACATCCCTATGATTTAGGGTAGTCGTTTCAGGTGGACTGTGGAGTTTTCAAAAAAACTGTCATATTTCATTTTAATGTTTCCACTAAAGAACAACGCTAAGAGAATTTTAACATTTTTCAGCTGAGTAAAAGCTGTAATCATAAGCCAGTCACAAGTACAAGTAGCATGGCACCCTTGTGTGCATGTGTTACTTCAGAGAATATGTTAACATATGAGTCTCAAAAAATGTTTTAAAGTATTATTTAATTTCCATTACTGTCTTTAAAGTATAAAGGCAACTCTTTCAGTATCCTGATGTTTAATATGTCCAGGGTTTGGCCAAGTTTCTCAGTATCCACAGATCTTACTGAAACTGGAGTAAATTAAGAATGCTCAGAATTACACAGGCCCAAAATGCACATCATAGTACTTGTAATGAATAAGAGGTGTGAACTGGTGCCTCATTTAATGACCGCTTTTTAAAAATGCATTTTGCCAGAGTATATGAAAAAACTGTAGGATATTTCCAGGTTTGAGAAGCAGTATATATTCTTGTAGTGAAAGATACTGTCATAATGCTTGTACATATAGGGATAGGATTATGATACAAGTGTTCTCTTCACATGTTTCAGTTCCTAACTTTTTAACTTTTATGCAAAGCACACATTGAATGAACATTATCAGATACACAGCATGAAAGGCATCATTAAATCAAGACAGGCTTTCACAGCCCTGACTTACATCGTGCACCCCACCAGCCTAGCTTTGAAGAACCTTTTTTCATATGTTCATGAACTTGGTGAATTTACGTGATAGCTGTATCATTCTATTTTATAACATATTTACAAAAGTGACATTAGATCAAGCCCAAAAACCTCAATAAGAAGCCAACAGTGCTCCGTAGGGAAGTGGGCACCCAGCCAGTCGAGCATTGCTGACTTTGGGAATGCCTTGTCTCCAAGGCAGGCCACTAAAACATAAAATTGCACAACTGCGTATATCTAATGCAGGTCATGCCTTTTCTGAGAGGCTTCCTCATTACCCAGCCGCTGCTTATGTCCACAAAAAATGCATCCATAGCATCCATATTCCCTGATTTACTAGGTGTGTGCTGGCCATTCCTAACTTAACAGGACAGAAGTTAGTTCATTTAAAATTAGAGCTGAAATGGATAGTGAATGTGCTGCCATTTTTTGCATAGGTAGCCTGGAGGTTATAGCCTGTTTGTGTGCAACAGCAAGAGGGGGTCCATGGATGCCTGCCTTCAAGCAAAGTGTGGCAGTTTAGGTCTTGCTATGCTTGATGGCACATAACAAAATCCCTAATGATCGTCTCAATGAAATGAAGTGATCATTCTTTGCAGTAAAGGTACAGTGAAGTTATTTTTAAAATGCATAATTTATTTTGTCAAAATCTCCACCAGCAAGCTAGTACTTCTGGGAGCTGTGAATGTTGTTAAAAAATACATATTATAGCCTTAGTGATGACAGTTAAAAAGTTATTACAACCAAAATACTTTATGTCAACAATAAGCTACTGCAATTTAAGAAAAATGAAACATTTTCCCCTGAGCCAGTTGTGGGTTTTTTGAACGTAATGGGAAATAAAACCGTTAAACGTTTTGGGTTGGAACTGTTGGTCCTGTTTGAATATTTGTGTTCCATACTTTGCAGAAATTAGTGAATTTAGTGACCTCTTTTCTGGTCACTGTTTTTAAAATGGAAAGCTTAATGCTAAAAAGCAGTAGCATCAGGAAAGCCATCTGCAGTTCCACCGTGTTTTGTAATAATAGTGAAATTAAGAGATCTCTACAGAGCAAGTAATTGTGGCAGTAAGGGGCTCCTCGGTTTTCTAGCTTCTGTCCTAGCTGAAAAGAAAGCTGACCTGTGCCATTGTCTTCTCTCTTTCTTCTTTCAGGGAGGTACATTAGATCATACCAGTCTGAGCAATCAAGCACAATGTAGCTACCACTCGTCAGCTGGACCATTACAATTTATCCTTCCTTAGGCATTAGGTAAAATGCACTAACATAAACCTCAAATGCTGTTCCTATGTGCAAACATAGGAAGGGAATCCAAGAGCTGGCCCAAGTGTTGGTGCAGAGGAAGCAAGGACTTTGCATCTTCTGGTCCTTTCTTCTTTATGCAGCCATGGCTGCAGCAGGAAGCTAATAAAAGTGGTGATCAAAGCACTGCTGCACCTGACCTGCAGCTTTGTTGTAGCTACACTGCAGACAAAATGGTAGAAATTGTTTTATCAGAGATGTGGATGGATGAATTTTAAATAGGGCTTTGAATCAGTCGTCGTTACTGCTTTTACTTCTGTGTGTATTTTAGGCTTAGTGGCTGCATGGGAGGATAGAGTTGTAGAAGTTCTGAATTGCCCTTGACATTGGCCCTCAGACTGGCAACCAGATTATAACACTTAACAGGGTACCTATACTTCAGTTTTTTAAAACAGAGAAAATTGAACATTCAGTGATGCTCCGGGCCAGAAATTACTGTCTGAGTAAACTGCAAATACTTATGAATGAGGAACAATAGATTTGTCAGGGCTATGACCTATTTCAGTAATTGAGAAAAAGGAACAACGTTAAGATATCAGAAAGGAGTCAAGGCATGGGGCTTGTTTTCACCGAAACCCTAGGCAGCCATGAAGACACAAAGGTAATTCTTTCTACTTCAGAGTCTGCAAATGAGAGTCAGGGAGCATAGACAGTCAGGAGTAGACTTGTAGCTCCATTTCTCCCTAAATAATTTGCACTCTCTGCAAAGAAAGCAGTCATATCTATTTATAATATTGGAACCTGGGATTAAAATTTAAAGCCTATAGTGAAGCTGCCTTTTGCAGAACAGAGCTTTATCCATTACCTCTTTTCTCTCCTGACAGCAATGACTGCTTTTGCAGAGCAGCCCTTCATGTGTCCTGTCCCTTTGCATCACAAACACATGGGACACAAATGTGTTAGCTATGTTTTTGCCACACTATCCAAGGAAATTTTCAGGAAATTGTCTGGTTTCAAAAATTCTACTAATTATTGCATATTCATTTAGAGTTTTAAAACTCAAACCCATGGCTATTCAGTCAAAATGTCAGTGGTGAGTAGATCTTTTATTGGCTAAGTGCATACCTCCTCTCAAAAATAGCCATAGAACCAAAAATATAAATGTTTTTCTTCCTTCGCATTTTTCAATTCCAGGGTTGCCTGTATTGACTGTATCAGAGCACACAGGGGTTAGCAGTACAAGTGTAAATTGTCATCTAAGTCTTTTTCTTCTGCCTAACACTGGGAAAGGTTATGTCCTGAAATAACACATTTAGCGAATGATGAGCCCTGTAAGACAGGACCAGGGCTGGAAGGATTGCAGACAAAATGTGCTCATAGCTAGAAAAAGAGTCACACAGATTGAGGACTAAACCTCAACGCTTCCTGTCCATGAGAGTTTTTATGTTGACACCTCTGGGATTATAAAGAATAATTTTGCAGCCAAATGCTCTGTTGATTTACGTTCCTGGAAAATCCACCGATTTACAGAAGGATGTGTAACATAAACACAGTTTATTCTTGGTTTTAAGGCTCTGAACTGCAGTAAGGTACATCAAGCACCCTTGCTAGTTTGCACCATATTTTGTCTTATATGGCTGTGGTTACTCTTCACATCTGTGTACCTCAGTGTTTCTGATGTATCTGTCTTCACAGCAACCCTGGGCAATGTGGGGTGCACTGCACGATTTTACACTTGAAATATTGAGATCCAGAGAAAATAAAGATGAGAAATGTAAAGGTGTTTTAACCCTGTACAATCAGGTATGTTCCTAACAGAAACCTCAAGCGTTTCTGGCAGCCCAGCTATTAGAAATGTCCACAGAAGGTAGGAACCTGCACATGTGTGAAAACTCAGCCCAGCTCTGAGGGGTCTGGGATTTGTAAATCTGACCCAACATCATTTGAGCAAGATCATGCAAGGTCACAGCAGCACAGAAGGGAATTGATCGATTTATTTGAAAACGTTGGCTTGTATATAACCCTTAGAATACCTTTTTTTTTTTTTTTTTCTATTTAGGATATGTGGTAAATGCATTTTGACATCTTAGGAAGTAATTTTTGCTTTGATTCCTTCCTGCTTAAATTTCAGTGTGAATCATGCGATGCGTATTCCAGTTCCACTGGATCAAGTATGACATTTCATTCATTTCATAGGTATATCACTCCTCTGAAAACAATAAAGCTATACAAGAGTAAAAGGGAGATGCTGGAGGGAGGGTTTAGTTCTTTAAATTATAAAGTAAATTGGCAATGGTTGCACACTGAGACACATCCCAGTCCCCATGTATTAATTGGATGGCACTTAAAAAAATATGAGAAGGTATGTGAAACTCCAGGTCTTCTAGGTTAAGCATCATCCTAGTTTTATACTGATATTAATGACCACAGGTTGGGTAGGGTGTTTTTTTTTCTTTTTTCCCCCACTGTGGTGAAAGTAAGATGCCCAAAGGGAAGCAGAATTAATTAAAGTTTCTTATGAATATTGGACCACTACTGGCATTTGCCTCAGGATCAACAGGTAGGTTCTTAACTTTGTGAGGGGAAACACTATTGAAGAAGGTTGCATTCCTTGTGCAGATCAAGTTGTGCTTTTAAAAAATAAAAGAAGTCAGCTGGTGGTCTTGCTTTTAATTATCGAAGCTGTGAGAATTCGAATGACATATTTGCCTCATTTACTTAGAAGATATTCTTGTATTTATTAAATCATTTGAAGAACATCTGTAACACTTTGATAAGATTTTCTTTCTCATCACGGGAAGCAGGCTGCATTTCAATACCAGGAAGTACTAGTATTACGAAGTGTCTCCTAGTCCATTTGCAGGAGAGCAGTAATATGTAGAAATAAAATTCACCAGAATTAAGAAATGTTCCATTTCTTAATAATATTGGGCATAGGTAGTAGTATAGCATGGGATTAAAGGAGCTGGTCTCAATTGTAAATTATTATTTAGCCTTTCCCTCTATCACTGCTAGATTACAAGCTACCTCTTTCTTACCATTTTTTGCCCAGGATTTCCCTCACAAAAGCAAAAGCCTGTAGTGTCTTCTGCAGCAACAGTGTAGTTTAGATGCCAAGGAAGAAGAGCATTTTTAACACCAGGAGTTAAATGACTTAAAAAAAATTCGGCTACTATATTGATGCTGTCTTTCTGTACTGTTCATGGGTCAAATAAAAATATTTCAACATGAATAGAAACAGCCTTGTGTGTTAGATCAATCAAAAGTCATTTTTAAACAACTTAAAATTTCATCTCATTGAAGCTTTAAGGCTTTTCTGTGTTGTGAGCACCTTCTTTAGGTATAGAGGACAAAGGTCCAGTATCTTCAACTGTTTTTACATGTGACTGAAGTTTGAAAATCCCAAGTTCACGGGAACCAGACAAAGTCACAGAGTTCATAATATCAGCCAGGGCAGAGTGAATATGTGTACACTTCTGTTTACTGTAAGAATCCAAAAGTTAAAGTAGAATTTCTGGTGAGGTTTTACATGAAGTTCGCTTTTTAAAATTCAGAATATCAGGGCAAATCTCACATTAAAAGGTTGAATCATACATGACATGATACTCTGCTGGAAAAGGTACATGTGGCATAATAATTTTAGCGGGAATTTAGTTATTCAAATATGTGTGAGCATGTGCAAAATTGTATATGCATATATATGTGCATACATATGTGTGTATATGCATGCAAATAACAATATTGTGTCTGTGTGTACATAAAAACCTATTTAGTTATCTGTAGTTGTATGTTCACAGGTGTAAGTACCTGCATATACCTCTGGTCTTTCTCACTTCAGAAAACATACTAATTACATAAATAATATTTCCCCATGTTTCAGAGCTAATTTTAATAAACTTTACTGTAAAGTACTAAGTACCTTAATTCCTCCTTAATTTTACTCAGTGGTTTGTATCTCTCCTGAATTATTATAAAGTATATATATAATTCTGAATGTATTTTTTCTGCATATTAACATTTCATCTTAAAAAAGCCAAACCAAAACTAGCATGTCTACTGTAAAGGAGCTAATATAATGTGATTTTTTTCAGCCCTTTGTTATGCTTTTTTGGATTATTTGATTGATGTCTAATTGGCTCACCAGTTAAATACTACTAGTCCAACAGCTGAAACCAAATCACCTAAAAAGTAAAAAGGTCGTATTAATGCTCTGTCTCTAAAGGTTACACAAGAAAGTCAGCAACTAAGCCCCTGTAGTCAGTACAGAGAAGGGGTAGGGCCGGTGTGTTATTGCTAGACAAAAGGCGCTGCTAGATAGTCCTTGTCCATAAAACTCGAGCTGCTTCAAGAGCTGCTTGGGTCTATGGGTAATCCACAGGATACCAGTGAATACTCATATGTTCACTATTTCATTTCTCTGGCTTTTAAATCAGCAATGGCCGACCCACATTATTCTTGCTGGGATTTTTTCATTTGCCCAACTCTCAGTTCCTTCTGTATCTCATCCTCTTCCTGAAGAACACGTTGATTTTCATCTTTTGCTTTTTATATATTTATTTGTGCTACTTCATTGTCCGTAGGCACTACTTGTGAATCAAGAACCTGCTGTGCTAGGCATCATATAAACAGAAGTTTTAAAAAGCAGTACCTGCTCCAGATATACCAATTTCTGCTCTGTCTTTCCCAGTCACCTCTCCCAGGTTTGCTGTATTTCTTGCCATCAGACCGCTGGGCTATAACCTGATAATTTTCCACTTTAAATTTATTTTTTGCTCCTTTTTCTCTCATATGTCTCTGTTCTAATCTATCCAATTCTTCTATCAAAAACAGTGTCACATCCCACAGTACTCTAAAAACATATCCCTTCTCATAAATCTTCAGAATAACTTTCTCTATACTTTCATGTACTACACAAGCTGCTGTTCCTTGCTTAGAGCACTCTATAACTCTTTTGCCCTCATCTTCCCTCTATACCTCAGTCCATTTTGGCTTTTCACCTTTTCACTTGTAGTGTCTTCTTGCAACAGTCTACTGTGAGCATACACCAAAATTTTACTTCTCCCTCTTAAAAGCAGTTCGTAAAATAAATGATTCCCTAAAGCATGCTAATAGGAACACTTTATGGCTTTTCTTCTTGACTGTTAGCTGCTACAGCCTTCGGACTGCGAATTTATTCCAGGGTGGATTTCTTTTCCCTTCCATTTTGGTTTAATAATCTAAATGCTATCAATTGTTAGGCAATTACAATACCATGTAGCAATTCAATAAACAATATGTGAGTGGAAAATATAATATTCACTTCTGGGGAACCCTGTGCTGCTCCGGTAACTTAAAACTCCATATACCATCCAGCCACAATTTTCCATGAGCAGGAGGGACCCCAGGCCTGTATGTACCAACTACAAGAGGTTTCTGTGGCTCTGAATTCAGAGCTGAAAACACAATAGCTCATACCTTCGATTTCGTGTAGGTTGTTTTACATAACTATTGTAGTCATACTAGAGCATTTCGGAATACGACTAACGTGAGTCACATGCTCATTTTTTCATCCTCTCAAAAAAGTTTTGTGGTTGGTTTTAAATACTGCTGCTTCTACTATAACTATGACTACAGCTAGCTGCATCTTTCGTTTCAGTAAGGTCAAAGAGATACGTTATTTACTCGGTGTCCTGGTTTCAGCTGGGATGTAGTTAGCTGTCTTCCTA
>NW_010972991.1:15473879-15508879 GCF_000737465.1 Haliaeetus leucocephalus | reverse complement strand
AAGTGGTTTGTGTTGGCACGTTAAGTCTGAGATATGTATGTAACCTTACGCATATTTTTCTATCATATAGAAAATGCTTTAAGATTTTAGATTAGGCATTAATTTAATGCCATTGCATTTTTTTCTGGGGGCAGGAGAAGTCTAAGACTTACATAATATATTCCACACAATTTATATTTACACTATTTTGTGTATTATTATTGTTATTTTAAATTTTGAAAAACCTATATATTTTTATTTGTAGTTCATTACATGTTACATAATATTGATTAAGGATTTAAATGTGAGACATTTGCAGAGCAGCTTAATGCTGGATGTTGGGACTCTGACATCATGAAAACTGCACCTTGAGGATATAACATTGTCAAACTCTATTTCAGGATCTTTTCTTCTTTTTAAAATGTCAAATTTTAGAGATATGATGTCTTCAGAGGAATCAGAACATTTTATGTTGGCATGGGATGAATTTGCTCTAGTTCTTGTTAAGATAAAATAAATATTCCATATGCTTTTGAATAAAATTCAAAAATTGTAATAGTATTTATATCAAAAATAGTAAACCCTTTATCTGCTATATTAAATAAATTATCGGTATGATGACATCATAATTCAAAGGCTACATTAAATTATAACATAATTTGATACTTTATATAGAACAATAAATCAGTGCATCCTACACCTTGTGTGACCTTCTATTTTAAACTGCAAATGAAAACAGTTAATTTGCCGCTCCACTGTTGCAAAACTACCATTCTCACAGACAAAAATGCACCCAAATTATAATGCATCTTCTCAAAATTACTTTTTCTGCCCCAAAATTTAAGGACCTACATTTCTGTCTTGGGAACAGCAGAGGCAATCACAGTTCTGTACCACCCTCAGTTCTTTACTGTGACTTTTAGAAAATGTGTATCAAGGCAGGATATTTTTTGCCCTTTCGGGTTAATTTGTTTTACCTACTTATTTCTCACTTGAAGTCTTAATTCTGTCTGTAGGGCAGATCCTGCCAACCCTCTTCCATGGGCACATATGATCCAAGAGGCTTTCATATAGGTTTGCATAGCAGAAGCAGAGTGCAATGATTTCCATATTTCTGCTACATTTGAATCTCGTGTACGTAAGGAAGCTCTTCCCCAGACATTTCTGCCAGCAGCTCTTGAGGTGGGTAGAGGGCAGACGGAGAAAACCAGTAGCAGTTGATTGAAAATACGGAGATCTACTGATTTACTTGCTGTGCCCAACATCTCTGCTGTAGCAGAGGGGAGATTTTCCTCGCATGTTCTATGGTGTCATGATACCCTGCAACGATCCATGTGACTTGGGACAAACTGAATATCAAACACTTTATGAGGTCCTAAATAGATGCATTTATGATATTGCACATGGTGAAAAATAAGAAGCTATAGTACATGAACAAACAACTGTGACTGGTGCAGATGAGGGCCCTCGGCAGAAAACAGAGGGAAAGAGCGACTGCCTTGTACGGTTTGTTGCAGGACCCCCAGTTTCATGTTAGACCCTTCGCATACGGCTCTCAAGTGCCTTCTGGTAACGTACTCACTGCTATGGCTAGCATCTGCTCACATACTTAATTTTTGCTATTTTCTCCCTAGTATTTCTGCAGTGCTATGTGTAGTTTTGACAGGGGTTTTGTTTGGGGGGAGAGTTCAAAATGTAAATAGTGCCTCCTGTTTATTCTGAAGACTGCAGGTCAGCCAGTGCTTGTGGCAGGATGTGGGAAGGATGGTAGTCATCCTTTTCACCTGTGGGAGTTCGTTGTGTATCTTGGATTGACCTCCAGGAAAGGTTTAACCCACTCACTGGAAGTCCCTTGTGCCTGGGGAGTGGAGTTGTTGGCTGCTGTCTTCAGTGTGAAACCTAGGTGATTTTTCAGATGTGCTGGGCTCAGGCTTTTGAGATCCTTGAATAAAAGGAGTGAGATATTTTAACTTCAGCCAGCAGTGCATGAGAAGCCTGTACACAGTGTCGAAGTTGAATTTGTCCTGGTTGCAGCAGGTCGCATTGCTGTTGAGATCCACCGCAGCGCTCGGTGCTGCGTGGGACGCCGACGGGCTGGTGGCTCCGTGCCCAGGGACTGCGCGTTTCTGGAGGCCTGGCAGGAGGTGGCATGGCCTCAGCCACCAAGGGAGGCTGTTATCCAGTGGTCTAGGACAGGATCTCCTGATCAACCAGAGACGGTTGAAAGCTCAGCATTAGCAAGCACAGCGAGTCCTCAGGAGGAGCAAATAAATTCATGGACCTTTCACATATACTACTGACGTAGATTTTTCTTTCTTTTTCTTCACTTTTTATTTTTCTTTAAGAAAAGCATTTTCCATAGTAAAATTTGTGATGTGAACGACTTGCCTATATCCAGCACATCGACATGCATCTGTGGTTCATTGCAGTTTGGCATTTCTGACGCCTGAGCAAGCCTTGCTCAGACACAGAAATTTAAACTCAGTGAGACTTGTGACGGGAGAGAAAAGCAGGATCTGTCCTTTACAGATAAATTAGTTCAAAGTTAAACAAGGCAACTTTTATTTACGTTCTAGATATTAAGCGGGAGGCTAGCAATTGTCAAAAATAATTCACATGCTTTAGTGCATATACATAAACCGTTGAAATGTGTTAGTTAATGCTTTTTAAATTAAAAACATAAAGATCTGTGAACAAGATGATTTCTTAGCAATGAAGAAGAGCGCCTCACAAAACCTTGTCAGGTTGAATCCAGGTTGATGATTCTTATTAGAAAGAATCATAATCAGATGTGCTAAAACGATGACAGTGCTGAAAAAGTCAGCAAACCTGAGAAGCGGTAGGAACAGGACCATCGTGGGATACTGTTCGTGGTTGATTTCACTGAGTCTCAGTAGATACATGGCACTGTTTTTTGCTTGGCTATTTTAAAACATTCGTGTTATGAGAGAAAGAGTCAGAAACAGAGAAAAAGTCTCAACCTTATAATTTGAAGAACATTTCCCCCCTCCCCCAAGTGCCTAGAAAATACAGAAATTTGAAATTAAAAAACAGCCTTAATGTCAGTCTATACTAAAGGGAGTGTTGTTCTTCATAGAGCAGCTTCTGTCATGGTTTCGCAATCATTGGAACACTAGATAAAATTAAAAATAAGTGGAACAATAGTTATTTCTATTTTACTTTAATACAACAGCAAGCTGGATTTTTTTGCCATAGAAGGCAAGGCTTGCGTCAAAACAAACTGTAGGCTTAGAGTTTGCAAGGAATTATGGAATGTGGTATGTGTCTGGGTTTGTATACTTTATTTATCATCACTGTTGTCTTGTGAGGGCAGGTTTGTCATAACTCACTGCTTCACTTTTCATGAGTTACAGTCATGCTTTCATTCGCAAGCAATAAGGATAGTGTAATTTCTCTCTTTTTGTTTTTCTTTATACTACTCTCAAATGTACACAGTGTAAATCTGTGCCTCTTGCTCCAGTACAAATCCCTGCAAAGTAAAAATGCAGTTCATGTAAATGCTTCTGCACATTAGAACAATATAAATACAAAGAACAGGCTTGTCCCAATATAGAGCAGCATTTAATGCCAGCATTACCTATTAAAATCAGTGCATTAGGCTTATGGTAGATGCGTGTATGTTAGTTTAGCATAATACTGCTAAAATTGCCAATCTAAAGCCCAGTTGCTGTAGCCATTAAAAAAGCAAATGCTCTTTCCCCTTCATTTATAGCAGTATTTGGTCAGTGTGCAATGTGATTAGGATGATATTCCATCACACTGGACTTTCATTAATCAACAGATAACCCTCTCAGTTGAGTAAATTCAGATTCTCCCACATCTTAGGGCTAAGAAGTCAAAGTATGAATCCTACCAGCCAGGGAAGTCTAGTCAGCAAAACAGGCAACACAGAAATCAGGTTGTTCTTGTTTCTCTGCCCTCTGGGCCACGTCTCTGCCCTTGTGCAATCCCCGTGGTACAGGGCAGTGTCAGAGATGAAGACAGCCTCCTGCCCGCCCTGGTTTGCTGCGGTGGTTTCATCTGGGCGAGTCAAGGGACACGGTGCCGTGATACGCAGGTACAGAAATACATACAGAGATAGCTGAAGAGGGAGGAACCCCCATCCAGACACAAATGGCACAAAACAGGGGTTGCTTTTCTGCCTACAGCTGGTCTGCAATTTCCCAGAGACCCACTCAGAGCCAGGGTCGCGGTCCTCTGTGAGCAGTAAGGTAGACGGAGCTTTCTCTGAACCGACCTTCATTCACCCTGGGCACCCTCACGCCTGGCTGCTGCTACCATGCTCGTCCCACTCGGGATCCTGTACTCCCACGCCGCAGCTCTTGCACCTCCCCTCTCCGTTAGGCCTCTTTTTGAGACTTTCTTGAGCGAAGGAGACCGTGGTGAAAAGTCATCGTTCTTGCCAGTGGGCACGGGGTATGACATCTGATGGCTGCCAAAAAAAGAGACTTCTTTTTCCAAAGCGGAGCAGGTGGCAGTAGCTGACTGGAACACCATGCTGGCATTCGTTATATCGTAGCACTGACAGCAGAGCTGGAAGCTAACAGGTTCACAGTTGCCTAATGTCATCATGCTGAAGACATTTTTAGAAAAGTTATGCAATTGATTAGCTGGCTATATATACACCTTTTTCTCAAGCTGAGTTGGTGTTTTCATTCTAACACAACTAATAGCAATAGAATAGATTTACAGAGGAAGTGCTGCAAATGAAGTTTTTGGCAGCACGTCTTCCCAGAGCTCTCACGCCATCCCGCCAGAGCTCCTTGGAAATTACATGAAATGCATAGGGAAGTGACCACACTAACCCAATCCCTAAATCCAAGAGTGATAACTGGCGGTTTCTTCTAAGGAAGGGTATTTTCCGTGTACTTTTTTTGCTGTGTCTCTCAGACTGCTCCACCTCTCCTCTGCAGAAGGACGCAATGCCATCTGAAGAGGCAGTGGGGAAAAGCGTTGTGTGATCTCTCCTGAATGGCAACCGTACCACGCTCTGCGGCCCAGATTCCCCCTAATTTTAGACGTGTATCCGAAGCACCTAAATTGGGATCAGTGTCAGCCCGACTCTGTTGATAATCCCGGTGCGGAGACAGGCATTTGAGAGAGCGATTCAGTTTACCTCAGATCTGAGTAAGAAGAGGAAACCTGAGATAACCACCTTCCCTTGTTTCAGTGCCATAGTTACATATCTCAGTGTTTAAAGGATTAAGCAAGAACTGTGTTGTCTCTCAAAACTGATCTGACAGATGCAGTGAAGTGATTTACTTCAGCTTAAATTGTGGTTTACTTGCGAATTAGCTGGCAAATACTTAAAAAAGACAAATTCTGGTAACGTCGATACATGGTTGGATACAAGTGGAAGAAATTACGATTACTTTTCTCCCAGCAATGATGACAGAAGATACGTGACTCAGTTATCAATCTCAGAATCTTTATTAAAGCTTAATGGTAGATGCTGGAGTGAGGGAACTTTTATTTGCCTTTATTACACTTGCCTAGTGAAATGATTGCGACATTTGCTTTTGGATGAGGACTTCGCTAGAGTTACTTCTGTTTCTAAACCTGAAAAATTACAGCATGGCAGTATGTTGTATGTGGAACTGCAGCGTAAGGGTACAGAGCTGTCAGCTGATTCAGAGCTCAGCTGTCCTTTTATCAAGCAAAACTCACCATTAATAGCACAGCTTAGATCCAGTGGGCTCTAAAAAGACATTGAACATAATTCATACAGGTCATACTTTAAAAATTTGCAAATACTGTGTAATTTTGCAGCGGAAGAAAAGAAAGAGACAAAGTTTCCATTTCAACAATAGAAATTCTACTTAAAAATATTATTTTCTGGTGGGGTTTTTTAGCTAGAAAAATGGATGTAAGCTGCACCTTTGAATGTTTCATTTCTCCCATGCTTTTCCTTTCCTTCCTGCCTTTCCCCTTTTCCTTTATCTGTTATCAGTAGTATAATACTTAAAGAATGGGGAAAGAACGAAGGGAAGGTATATAAAATCGAAAATTTTGGGGGAAGAGGGAGTTGAAAATCAATAGCCAAAGGAGCAAGAGAACAATTACTTTCTGGTGCCAATGTTTTCATTTTCCTGCTAGGACTTCTGACCCTGAAATGTTCTACCTGCAGTAGCTCCCCATATTTGTTAATTATCAACCCACACTTCAAAGCCAATCGGTTTTCAAGGGCTTTTGTGGAGGTTAGCTCAGGAAAATGAGTATTCAGTACCGCAGGAATATGTTTAATTTGAGGAGGTTTCATTTTGGTAGGGCTTGGGTTTGCACGAATGCATTGTACCTCTCAGATGTCCTTAAAGCGTCTTGGGGATAGGCCCTTCAAAGAAAGAAAATAAATGTATGCAACAGAAAAGTCACAGGGATATTTCTGACACAGTGTCATATGATTTTGCATTGCAAGATAGCATCTCTTGGAAAACGATAGCTAAATGGAATGTTTTAAAAATATATATGGTGTAGTAGTTGCTGTACTGACTGATAAGGCAGAAGGCTTTCTATTTTGTTTCACTTTGTTATATCTTTTAATAATTTAGCCTAGATATTATTTTTGTGCTGGTAGTGTCATTTCCAATCTCACTTGTCCTCTGCCCCCCAAAATACCTTTGAAACTAGTAAGGAAAACAAAGTACCCAATTCTGCCCTTCTTATTTACACAAGATTAAAGCTGAGTTTTGCCCAAGGAGGACTGCATGGTTAGGCCAGTGATCTGGAAAATAGAAAAAAAACAATAATACAAACTAAGACTCTCAAAAATCATTGTTAAGATTTTTTTAATGTCTTATTAATTTCAAAGAAATTGATGGCTATAAGTAATTCTGGATGCACCCTAATGCACACATTTTTTGTTACTAGTAGAAACTTTCTGTTATCATTGTCTGTTTTTAAGAATGAAGAAAACACTTCTTTAGTGTGCTTCTTTATTCCCCCATTGCTGACTTCACTGAACCAAAATTTTGATATTAACATTTCCAAATTATATATTTAAAAAAAAAATTGATTAAAGAGCAACTTTAGAAATCAGTTAACCTAAAGGTTAAGTGCAGAACACCATTTCAGCCCAAAGTAACTTAACCCTTCTTTAAAAAGACCTAAGTGTAAAGAATAAAGACAGTATTTTTCCTTTTCCTTTTTTTTAAAGAAGCCACATGAAATGTTCTCCGAGTTAAGTTTTACCATTCATAATGAATGCAGTCTCGCCATTCAAATGCGACCATAAGTACACAGAAGATAAGAATTTAATTAAATGTAGATTAAAACCAAACAGGAAAACACACTCGCTGATAATTTTATCCCATCCTCTGGCCATATTTTTTATACTTCCTTCTTGTTCTTCTTTGGGCTATAGCTTATCAACATGCCGATAGTACCATAACTCATTACATCTGATGGTGCTGCTGAAATGTGCAGGCTTGGTGCTTGAATTTCAGAGGCACTTAAAATGCAAAGCATGTAAATGTCTATGTTAAATATATTAGTGTGGTAATGTTAGTGAAAAGAAAGTGATTTCTTACAAATCCTTGTACCTCACATCATACATTATCATTGCCCAGTCACAAACTGGTTTAAAAAAAAAATCTACTGAGGCTTTCTCTTAAAATATATTTCTCTTAAAATGTATTAATTTTGTATTCATATGTCTTACCTGTCTATTTTCATATTAATTTCAGTTACTGAAATAGAATACTGAAAACAGAGAGATTATATTTTTAGTGCTTGGTTAAATACACATAAGGTAAACAGGTAACTGTGAGAGGTCTGACTTACCCACATAGTGTCGCAGTTCAAGACCAAATGACTGTGGAGGCTAAATGGACCTGGATACCAAAAGACTTTTAATCACAGATATTACTTACAATTATTTACAAATTATGCGATTTCCTTGTTCCACGGTGGGGGACAACAGGGTTGAGAAGCCAAGTTGTGGAGCTGTGCTCTGCGTAGTCCTGGGGCTGGGCTGGGGGGGTCCCAGGTGTCTGTCCCCAAGGAATACACCCAGTTAGAGGGTAGGTAGAGAATATCCCTTTCTTCATTGGCTCGTCTGGCTTTAATAGTGATTAACAGCTTGTTATGCTGAAGTTACGCCTTTATTCTTATAGCTGAGCTAGATACTATCTTATCCTGTAGGGTTAACTAAAGTTCATCCACTTACGCTAACTCTGTTGTCAATTGGGCCCACCTGCTACACGTAGCTGCATTTTGGTGCATCGGTATTAATAATCCTTTTAGAAAGATGATTTTTTTAATGTACAACAAGAATAAAGCATTTATGTTTTAAAGGAAAGCGGTTCATGTACATTGAATTCATGGCTTCCAAACTGGCCCGATGGCAGCCTGGCTGGCTCTGCCTGTCCAGTAGCCTTTACCACATCTGCAACAAGTTCTTTAGCTAACCAGCATTGCAAGATAAAAGAAAAATATGATCCATAAATCATTTAACCTGAATTTGACCACTATAATTTACTTCCAATGTATTTTGCTCACTACATATACTACAAATTTCGGGGAAAGAAACGAAACAGTTCAGGTCTGTGACAGTTTCCACTGATGATAGAACAGACATTGGACCCAGCTCAGAAATATGGAGATCAAAGTAGTAGTTTGCTTAATTAAATATTATGCTAAGGTTTAGAATGTCAATGTATTCTTTAATATGCAATCTTGATTTATTAAGCACTATTAAAGCATAACTGAAATCATTTATATGCTCACGCTATCTTATATTTATAACCAAGGCCTATAAAAACTGGAACATCCTTTAGTTTTGCAGTAAGGAAGGAAGGATTTCTTTCTGCTATTTTATCAGCAAATAAATTATTTAGCTATATTTTGCTTTTAAGTGATTTAGAATGGTCTGAGACTTGCAAATGTGATTATGAACTTTGCTTCAGCTCTTGACCAAGAGGTATTTTCAAATGAAGAAGATGGATCTGCAACTTTTTATGATTAGATAGCCTTTGACCTGAGCTTTGTGGATCAATCAGAAGAGAAATTACTTCACGTAAAAAGTTTAATAATATTAGAAAGTAATTACTGAGGTAATCAGAGCAAACTCTGTACCTCATCAAGAACCATACCTGACCTGCCATCACTCAAATTTAGGACAGGATTTGAAAGCAAGTTTTCCAGTGCCAGACCAGACAGCGTACAAAGTATATGACACCTATGAGTTAGCATGCCCCACTGTTTCTGTAATTTTCAGGGTAGGACCTAGCCTCCATTAGTTTCTTCCACTTGACGCCAAAATGAGGTGAGATCCTTGAGAACTTGCATCTAAATATTTTCTTAAAATTATTATCGTTAATGATAGTTTGTGTCAGGTGAATCTAAATTTGAGTCTGAAAGTCAGAACATTGCAAAACAGTCTTTTCATTGTCGAAGGCATTTAATACATTTAAACTGATACACCACTATACTAAATTTTCAGACGTACTAAAAGAAATAGAGTCTTAAAAATGAGAACTATGTTTAAATAGACTTAGAAATAAAGCATATTTCTTTTACAACATCCACTGCTGCCTTGTTACACATGCAGAGAAAAGTCAGCCCAAAGGTTTGTGAAACAATGAAGCTTCAAGGAGAGTATTTCTGGTCACTCCAGTGACCAGATATTGGGTTAGTTTAAAATGCAACATGTTTCCAGCCCACAGATACTGCAGGACATTTCAAAGTAAAGGGTACCGCAGACGATGACAAAACCTGAAACAATGAAAGCTGAGTTTCTAGAGGCGTTGCTCTGGAAGGACTGGGTGTAGTATTTTATGTGTTAGCGATTCAAAATGTTTAAAGAAGGACTCTGTTAGCATGGAGATCTTAGCCAGTTCTGCAAAGGATTGGTGCATCAAATATAGTTTATATTTGGAGCAATGAGACAGAGGAGACAAAGCTTGTATTAATACTTAGGTGTCTGAGAGCTTTTTGGAGCACATTGTTAGGGCTTGCCGCTTTCCAGGAACAGCTAAGTGCCGCTCTGCAAGAGTGATGGCCTCTTTCCACATCTGCAGGTGTAAGGACTGATATGCAGAAGAATTGGTTCTTTTGTACGCTTGCTGGGGAAAGGTAGAAAAGGCTGCAGAAAAGCTATAAAATTTATTTTTCATTCATTGTCTCTACTCCCTAAGTTCGGGAGGTGTCAGCTTTTGCCTTTCTGCTAGCACCAACAGATGAATAATTCAGCAAAACCGTGTGTGTGGCAGCACCCGCTCCTGCGGAGCCCGAGAGCCGCATGGATGCGTCCAACTTTTGATCCTCCGCCAGCCCTCTGCCTCCAAAATTGTCTAGGTACCACAGCGTATGATACCGGTAATGTTTTCAGACAGGAAGTCAGCAAAAGGGTTTGTTTGTTGGTTTTTTTTCAAAAGGAGCGCACTGGATTTTATTTTTCCTCTGACACGTTCATTGCTTTCAAGCTTATCCAGTTTTGGTGGAAAGCTGAAACCTGTCCCTGTGGATTTCACGATCTGGTAAAGGCTCCACGGTGGAGCAGAGCTTGCGGTGCTGAGACCCCCCAGTCCTCTCGCAGGAGTCGGTGATGCCAGGTCCGGCTCCAGCACCGCCGCTTGCCGGTCCCCACTGCCTGCTGGGAGCCAGCAGCCCTGTTTGCACCGGCACCGCTGGGGAGCAGCGCCAGCAGTTTTGCAGAGGCAAGGGAATCGTGGCCAGCTTCCAGCCAAGAGGCTGTGTAGGTGTCATCTCCCCTCCACCGGGAGATGGGTGAGGATGGAGAAATGCAGTGGGACTGAGCAGCTCTTGGAGAGATGGGCAGGGTGAGTCACGAGACTTATCTTGCAGATACTGTAACACTGCACCGGTGTCAGAGCTTAATAATTTTGGTGGCGTTTGATCCCTTTTCCCTTTAGAATCGTACCTGATATCAATGCATCAAGAAAGCCTTCAGCGTCCACAATCTAATAAAGACTAGCTGTCTCCTAAACCTCGTAATTGTGCATCTATACTTCTGGAGTGAAATGGTCTATGTTCTACCTGATTTTTTCTGTATAGTTCACACGGATGTCACGTGTGCACACAAATCTATTTGTGGCAAGAAAGCACTTATGTTTTAGCATAGTCTTTTATGTTTCACAAGTAATTTATTAATACATATTTGTTTGCAAGTTACACTATCACCCACTAAATACCCCGCATCCTGGCATGCAGAAGCACAGCCTGTACTGCATAAACAAAAAATTGCACGATACTTGTATTCTTTCTAGTGCAAGACTGGAACTGCCTGGCAATTATGCCATTTATTCTGTGAAATAAAATGTGTGAAGCTTTGCATACAAATGCATGATGTCCAGTTGGCGTTAAAGTCAGGAAAAGCCCTTTTCACAGAGAATTGATACCCCAGTATACAGCAATAGTTACCTTTGCTGATTTCTGCATCCCTTAAAATATCAACATTACCTTTTGTCCAAAGGTGCTTACATCCTCATCAAACGCTATAATGATTGAATCATCAGTTCAGCATGAGTAGTTTTAAGTGAGCTACAGGGTAGAGATTTCATTAGATTAAGTAGCTTTCTGCAAAATATTTATGAAAATAAGCCAGGAGGAGTAAACAGTTGTGAAAGCCGAAAGGAGAAAATGACCCCTGCTAATAACATAAGATTGCAGTCAGTAATCTCTTCTGTTATTTTGGCTGGACGATGAGTTCCTTAACAATTGCCTCCCTTCTCAATTCCTTTTTCTGCATTTTTTTGTTTTACAAAAACTGGGTTACAGTCTCACAGGAGAACCTAAGCTGGTAAGCACAGCTCCAAGTAGGAACAGGCTTCTATACTTCATGTGTACCTCAATGGCAGTATCTCCTTCAGGCGTTACAGGAAACACCCGCACCTCGTCATCGACGGTAATATTTTGACTGACTGTGTTTCCAAACTCCGTGCCCGGCCCCAGAGTCAGATTGTGGCTAATGCATGTTGCAATGTTAACAATAACATATTCTTCCGAGAAAAACTAAAATGACAGGTGTAGCTACTGATGCTCCAAGCACATACTCTGACCTAAAGACTCGCAATCTGCTGCACTCAATCCAGCACATACTGTGCTAACAGAGCTGTGCCGGAATGGTGCTGGAGACAGACTGACAAATGCTGCATATGAACTTTAACTTTGTCCCCCCAAAATGTGGGTTTCGTTTGCTTCTTAAGCTGATTGGTGCTGGAAATGAGCATCCTCCTATGTCTTACTGAGAGATTATTTTCCTTCTAGCATACAACACGACACACTGTAAGGAATATGTGTGTAATGCAGTCTCTTTTCATATGTTACAGTATTTGAGCATACACCCACAGTTAAAAGGCTGCTTCTTGTGAAATGTGTATCCTTTGGTTAATTTTTGCAGCTAGAGTCTTGCTGCATTATAATTGCAAGTAGTATTGCCCTTCTGATTATTTCTCCTGACTTCCCTATTTCTGCAAAAGAAGCAATTACAAAGAACCAAAGCGATAATACAGCAAACATAACTTTAATTCTGCTTTCAGTGATTTATCGGTTATTATACTTTGAATTTCTCTGCAGATCATTGATTCCAGTTTGATTTTGTTCATACATCAATTTTGTCTAATTCTAGGTAAATATAAGTCACATTTTTTACATTATACCCCTCAGAGGGCTTTATTTTTTCATTTCAGTAACCGTTATTTGAATCATAAAAAAACACATTACAGTATTCATAATGCACTGCTTATGTGACAGTTTTTGAACTTTAATATTCTTTTCTGTAGTGTGCTGGCTTAGCAGCCTATAAAAGAGACATACTGTTTATAATGTTTCTTCGCCACAACAAATGATGCACTTCTAGGGTTTATGAAATGGCAGTAGTTTTCTAAATTTGTGATTCTTCTGTGTTCAGCAGTCAAGAACAGTTGTACATCTGCTCAGCACAGACTTTAGGAGACTATGAACTTTAATTGAGGAAAAATAATGAGGGTTCAGGGACCACTGATACAGAGTCGGTTGGTAAGGCAGGTGCCCTGCTGCCAGATCAATGGATTATTTACTCCTTTGTCATAAACAAGAAACAGTTGGGTCTGTGTAGAGATTACATTCATATTCCAAAGCCAGGCTGCCTTTTTCTTTTCCCTTGTAAACATGCAGTATATTGAATACTTTTAAAACTTGCTCTGAAAAACATAATAACTTTGCTCCTTCACTTAATGATGTAATGTTAACCTTAATAGTACGATTTAAAGGAACAATTTTAAATTCAGTGATACTCATTTTGCCAAAATCCTAGTGGGCATATTAATTAATAATCTGTACTTCATGTGCATAGAAAGGATTCTGTGGGGGTTGGAGGGTGTTTATATGTGTATACAAAGGCATATTTGTAATGCATAAAGCTAGATAAAAATATAGAATGAGAAAGGCAATTATATGAAGATATTTAGAAGGGAAGAAAAAAAGATGAGAAATACAGATGAGCACATTTAAGCCAATCTTTTACAGTCTGACTACCATAATGATAATGTTGTTTCAGAACGGAGTTTATAAAAATTTTACACACCACTGAAGTGGAATTTCCTGATGCTTTAATCAGAAAAAAATACAGACTGCTTTTCCATGTGAGTCAAGCAAGTAATCAGGAGTTTCAGTAAGCATCCCTAATCCTGGGTGTGCTAGTGGCTATCTTTTACACACCTGTATAACCCAACAGGGCAAGGTCAGCCAAAAAGGGCATGTTCTGATCTAATAGGTATTCATTAGAAAAGCAAACAAAGACCACTGTGCAAGACTGCATGGAATAAGCCTTAATTTCCATTTTAACAATTTACTTAGTCTTACATTACTCCGTGCCATTCAAGAAAATATGGATGCTTAAATCACTCGTGTCAGAGGTCATGGGATTAAGTTCCTGGTAATGGGCTGAGGGCCAAGGAGATCTGGCTTCTGAAAATAGGGTGTTAATCATCTGATCTCCTACATTTCTCCCCAAATTGCTAAATAAGAGTCGTTTTCAAGAAATTACTTTTTTTTTTTGATCTAGTGTCATATGTAGAAATACTGTTCCCAAGAATGCCTTCTCACACTCCACCTCCATATTTTTAATCAATAATTCTGAGTTAATCCTTTGGGAAATCTCTGTTTTCAATGCTAAAACAGAATTTTACATTGTTGTATGTAAAGTATCTATTAAAAAAACCCTAGTTTCTAAAATACAGATTTTTTTTTAACGAATTACTCATTAAATTATTAAAGTTATCCAGACTATATCCAGATTGAATAAATACAGGAAAGTAAATTTTTATCTTGTCAAAAATGCAAAGTGCCTCAGCTGTATACCCTTATTTCATTTAAGATATTTTCCATCCCATCTTTCTGCTGTTCTGAGTATTACATGATAGATCATGCTTTCTGTTCTTGGGTATGAATTTTACTCCTACATATTCTACTCACTTTTTTCCTCACGCTTTACAGAAGCAATCTTTGCATATTCCCATTCCTGCACCTATTTTTGGTGTTTGCTTCATAGCGGTGCTGATAAAGTGCTCACAGTCATGAAAAACACCCCTTCGGAGTGAATGTGCCAACAGATGCATACTGTAAGGGGTGGGAAACAGACTGATTAGCAATGAAGAGTACCCACATTTGTCACTATTGCTACAAGGTACTACTTGTGGGATCAGCATAGTTACAACCTTCATTTTGCACATATGCGGAACCAATACACTACTTTGATTTTCTATGCTCAGATATACTCGAGCTATTCAGTTACTCTAAATTTATTCCAGAGCACTTAAAAATAGAATTTGGCCTGTAATTTTATCTCACCAGTGATGATCTAATCCACAAATGAAGCAATGAGTAGTTGCATTTATGGAATTTTCATATAATATTAATTCCATAATAAAAGCCAATGACTGTAACATGTATACATTAAAATTGATAGAATACTTGTAATTTATTGATAATCAGGTAATTTGTTTATTACCTAGTCTACCTTGGAATTTTGGAATAAAAAGGCAGTGAATTTTAAAAGAAGAAAAATTACAGCATCTAATCCCTGTTTATATAATAATATAAATCTCGAGACCAGCTAGCCTATGTTTCTTGTAGAACTTGTTAACCAATGGTCAGCTAATATTTTAATAAATACTAATAAATTATGGCCACCAGTAACTATAGTGATCATAACAAATTTTATAGGTAATACATATTACTCATATATTTAATTTGCTAAATTTCACTCGTTATGTATAATTGCAATGCAAAGAGATAGGTACCGCTTTTAGTGTTGAAGGATGTACTCAAAAAAATAAAGAGCTTGTCTGGTGTGTCGTGATCTGAAGCTACATGTAAAAAATACAAGATTTGTTAATCTTTAAAGCTGTGCAGAGAACGCTGATATTTTATCTGCTGTCCTGCATCCTCAGGAAAAAACCCTACATGTTTCTGAAGTGTGTTGCTTTTAGTTTGACCACCATGAGCTTCATCTGCACTTGTAAAAGCTGATGTAATAGGTGTTTGTATTTCATACAGCCATCTCCCGAATGAGCCATAGGGGTTAATCTGAAGATTAGTAGCTCAAATCCCAGCATTTTCTGTAGCATAGTTTTCAATTTTAAATTGTGTGCTGTTACTGACAGTCTCCTTTCCTTTCACTTCTTGTTAATTTTGATATTTGGAAGGACTACAATAGTACCTGAATGACAGCAAAGGTATGTGCATAGAAATTATATAAGTGTTTCTTACTGTTTTTTTTTTATATATAAAAAATATATTTATATAAACATTTATTTCACAAAAACTTACTGTAAACATGGTTAGCATTTGTGATCCTTTGTATTTTTCCTTTATGTTCACAATCTCACAAGGTCATCTATGTTTTGGACCTTGTGGCATACTGAGCATCTGACTAACTTAACAGGTGTTCCTGATGAATTTAGATAATTTATTGTAAAATGGTATTTTCACTTGGAAGTTCAGGGGAAAGTGAAAGCTAACAACATGTGTAATCCCCAAACATACTTTACAGAACTGCAAGAAATAAATGCATCTTTGCAGTGCTGGCTCCATGTGAAATTTTTTACCTGTCACTGGGCCAGAGAGAGACAGGCTAAGTGTGTCTCTGATGCTTCTACTAATCTGAAGTTTTCATATGGGATTAAAATTGTTCTTTCAATGTAAACAGGATCCTCCTGAGGGCTGTATTGGATCATTTTGAAATTAAAACAATAATGTTGTTAAATAGTTTTACTGGAGAACATCTAAAAATCTAAGCCTTTTATCTGAATTTCAAAAATCACCAGTTCATACTAGTATCTTCCAAATTACGTTTGGTTCTTTGCCTATTTCTACTGCTATCTTCTCCTTCTCTTTTCCTAATGTCTCTCTAACCTAGCAGGAAGGATACAGCCATATCCAAAGGCTGGACAGCAAAAAGAGCTCAAACTGGAAATAAATGCACTTTTTAAACACTGAGATTAATGAGTCCTTGGAACAGTTTAATTGTGATGTATTGTCTATGGCTTTGTTTCTTTTAATGGAGACTGCATACTTTTTAAAAAGAAAAATTTGACCACAACGTGTGAAGCGCAAGCAGTTCCCAGAATTACTGGGCAAATTCTAAGATATGCAGCAGGCAGGATGCCAGACTTGATAACTGAAACACTTCCTTCAGGCATCAAAATCAATGGAAATGCCCTTCCATTACTTTGTTACTCTCTTCTCACTTCTCCTGTTACTTGCCCCCATGTTTTCAGTACTTCTTGCCATTCCTGTAGATCTCAGGTGGCATATTACAAGCAGAGTAGGATTCTCGTGGGAGATGATAAAGCATGTTTGCACTGTCAGCAGAGATAGCGTAAAAGTCCTCCTTGCATCCTTACCTGATTCCCAGCGTTTGAACCTTATACACTAATGGCACCTGAGATTCTGAAGAGAAGGGAGTAGTTTGCCAGGTTATCAAAGATACCGTGTTGCAGACATGCTTTGAGCTGTGTGTCTATTAAAGAGGACTGATGAATCTCTACATTGTGGGTTGGTCTTTTTGTTTGGTTTTTGCTTCGTTTTGATTTGCTTTTTCCCCCCCCCACATAGATGTTAAGATCAGATTCTGGTCTAAGCTAATAAGACCCTTCTGTAAGCCAACAAAGGCTTACGGTATGATTTATGACCTCAGTGGTGGGGTAGGCAGACTCAGGGAGGTACACAAACCTTCCCTAGGTGTGGGATTAGGCAGCCAGGTGGCTACCAAAGTGTGTTACACCAGCGTGTAAGGGTCTGGTTGGTGCTGCTGGGGGGAGAGGGCGGAGGAGACCTCCCCTGAGAGTTGTGAGGCAAAGGGCGGGAGTTGCAGTTCAGAGCACTGCAAACTACAGCTACATTTATCTATCATTAATTATTCATATAGCCAAATGGCATTGTTTCAGGAATTCTTTTTTCCAACTGAAAGGAAATCCAGGAAAACTAAGTTTTACCTTTGCCGTCTCGACATAAGCCTACAGTGCGGTCACTGAAGCTGAAGTAGATGCAGGGGCAGAAAGGTGAGTCAGACTCTGCTCTGTTCCAGCGGGCTGGAGGTTGGTACCAGCTGCTCAGCCTGCCTGGACTCCCGCTAAAACACGGGTGCCACTTTCTCCATTACAGTACTTAAACTCTCACCTATTAAAATTGAAATGAACATGGGTATGTTTGCTTAAGTTAGGGTGAAGTCTTTTACTGCAATGCAGACACATCCTCTGCTTGAAACACCACAGCTGTAGCTTAGGAGTGCAAGCACAAACGAAAGTCCCATTTTTGGAAGATTTCTAATTTGGCCCACATCAAAATAATCCCACAAATAATAACAAAAGAAGAGGAGAGCTAAAGGAAAAAAAAGTGTCCCACACGCCTTCTAAAAAATGTGCATTTACCATTACCGTGCTATGAACTGTAAATGGAGAGGTCTATTACAACCAGACTTAAGAGAAAGAAAAGGTTATTCTATAGATTAGCAGTTAGTATAATGAAGTTGTTCTGAGGAAAAAAAAATAAAATCCATGTTTATGCTTACATCACTGTATTTATGTAGAGATAGTAAATTCAGCACACTGGATAGGACTAAAAAGTTCATTATGTTTCTTTTTATTCCGTAAGGATTACTGCAGTAGATCAGACAAAAGATCTTTCTAACCCTCCACATCTTATCCCTAGAAAATGCTTCATCCATCTTCTTAACACCCACATCCCTGAAATTCATATTTTTTTTTTTTAAAGAGATAACTCAGTGGATAACAGGGATTGATGCCTTATCTGACAAAATGACCAAAGCTTGAACAAATGCAGTCTAATTGCCCCTTGCTAACTCTGCAAGCTTGCCTATAGCCACCCTCCCCCCCTCCCACGCATCTCCCTACATTTGAGCATGAAATGGCAGCATCTCATGAAAGTCTTTCCTCTGGGGTAATGTGGAGATATCAAGAGAATCTCATGCTTTGCCATATTTATTTCCCCTTCCCTAAGTCTGTAAAAGTACAATAGAGAAAACAATGGTTAAGTTATCTTAAGAAGATTCAACTTTTATGTTGTAAAACTTGGATTAAAAAAAAATCAAAAATTAAATGTACTATATTTTATGGATTTGGGTAAGAAAAGAGACAGATCTGATTGATGTGGGAGGTGAATTTACTTTGATAAAGAAAATGGGATTTGTCTGCATTCTGATTCAATTACTAGTTATTCTGTTACGTACATAATTTTGTGAGTTAAAACTATTATGAGACTAAAAAGTTTAAAAGATTTGGCTAGATTTATTTCATGAATATTTTGTTGTTGTTTTTTTTTAAGTTGGTTGTGAGAAAGGTGTCTAAATACTGTTTCTGTAAACAAACCTAAATGTTCTAAAATTATGTTTTGAACAAACCAGAAACGGGTTATCATTGATATTGTCAGGAATGAAGTAAGGTACTTTATAATTGAAGTATTCATGCCATCTTCTTAAGCTTTTATTCCAAAAAGTATCCTCATGCAAATAGAATAAATCACATTGCAAGCCTTTCAGAAATGCCATTTTCAGACTCTACCTTCTGATGATTACTGTTCTCTTTTTTCTGTAAAGTTCTATAGAGAATATATTTTAATTAGCTTCCACTTGATACCACTTCATACACACTGCCCAGATTTGACCCAGTGTCTGATCATATAGAATGCATTACAAAAGAACTGGTCATTTGAGTGCTTTAATATAGCTTTGCATTAATGTGAGACATCATTTAGACAAGGCATTAAAAGTGTTATTTTAATGACTGAAGTGTGTAGGGTGGGAAGAAGCTTAATCTTTATAGGAAGAACAATTTCAATTAGCTCTAAAATATTAATTTGTTGGTATAACTATATACTCTAATGTATTTGGCTACAAAAAAATCTAATGAATAATACATTGCTAGATCCCGGTCTAATTCCTGTGTTGTAACTAATACTATCAGTTGAAACAAGGAAAATAGTCTTTTAATGTTCACGATTTTGGGGGGGGGGGTAATCTGATTGCTTGCAACAACAATTTTTTTTTCAGCATAATTTGAAAGGGTAGCATAAGTAAGGAAAACAGCATGTGGCTATAGGGTTATTGAATAGTTTGTAAACAGAAAGTCAACATTTGTTTTCAGAAAGTGCATGTCTTTTTTGTTTACCCATTGAATTTAAAATACATTACAACTGATAGAAATATGGTATCCACCTGTGGAAAGCATGAAGACATTATCATAAAATACCTAGGTGCTGTTAGTCCATAATGCTGTGTCTGAGAAGCAGATATATTGTCCTTGTGACTCCTGCTAGTCCATAATTTAATTTCTTAGCCTTATATGCCTCATTTCTTGTGGCTAGTAGTACACTCTCAAGTACTTTTATAAGAGAACTTCTCATAAAATCAATGGGAATAATGTAGTTAAAATTGTTAAGTACTGAGAACACCTTATTTGCCATAGGTATGTCTAAGGCCTTGGAAACCAGATACAGTTTTGGAATTTCACCATTTTTCTTAAAAATAATTTCTATTTGTTCTGCAAGGATGCAGAGTTGCATTGCAGTTTGTTAACTGTACGATACCTGTATAGAGCTTTCTCCAAGACAGTCAATCCATAATATCACTGTCATGGTTTAACCCCAGCCAGTAACTAAGCACCATGCAGCCGCTCACTCACTCACCTCCCCCCCACCCAGTGGGATGGAGGAAAGAATCGGAAAAAAACAAGTAAAACTCATGGGTTGAGATGGGAACAGTTTAATAGAACACAAAGGAAGAAACTAATAATGATAATAAAATGACAGTAATAATAATAAAAGAATTGGAATATACAAAACAAGTGATGCACAATGCAATTGCTCACCACCTGCCGACCAATGCCTAGTTAGTTCCTGAGCAGCATTCCCCCCACCAGCCAACTCCCCCCAGTTTATATACTGGGCATGACATCACATGGTATGGAATACCCCTTTGGCCAGTTTGGGTCAGCCACCCTGGCTGTGTCCTCTCCCAGCTTCTTGTGCCCCTCCAGCCTTCTCGCTGACTGGGCATGAGAAGCTGAACAATCCTTGACTTAGTCTAAACACTACTTAGCAACAACTGAAAACATCAGTGTGCTACCAACATTCTTCTCATACTGAACCCAAACCACAGCACTATACCAGCTACTAGGAAGACAATTAACTCTATCCCAGCCAAAACCAGGACAATCACCTATGCCAATGTTGGTGATTTTACTGATGAAAAAGCTTAATTTTATGAAGTTCAAAGTAATCTTATTTCCCTTCGGTGTCAGAATTGGTCACAGACTGTTTTATGAAAGAATACTGTGAGCCAAATGCTCAGCTTGTATAAGTAGTGTAGCTGTATTAAAGCCTATGAGGTGACCATCTCGGATTATCCTATGTTCTCATATCACTCTAACAGAATACCTACGCAAAATGTAGCGCACACCTTCTCAATGTTTTAAAGCATCAATACTGCTTATTTATGTGCTCTTGCTCAGAAAAGAATTCCTTGCTTCTGCTCACAAAAGAATGGAGGCACCTGGTGCCCAGACCTGGTTATGGGCATTTCGTTTACAGAAGGAGATGTGATTTCAGACATGCTCCAGTGCCAAGAATTTCCTGTTGTCTGTCTTCCAGGTCAGCATGCCAGATCAGTCCTCAGATGCACTAATTTTTTTCTCATTGATTGAGCAATGAGTTGTTATGTACCTTTCTTAGATCCCCAAGTCACTTGCTAGAGTCAGCCATCTACACTGGACACAGCTAAGGCTCTCCAGACATGTTTGAACCTCTGAGGTGCTTGTTTAGCACTTTCTGGTGTAGTCTGGTTTGTACCATCATTTCCCAGCAAAATGAAAAATGCATGTTTACTAACAAACTGTGAATTAATGTAATCATTTATTTCAATAAATGATCTCAATTCGGGTAGCCTAATTTCTTAGTTTGCATACTCTGGGATAAAAATGCTTCATTTCTCATTTTTGGCAGCCTATTTTTTTTTCCTTTTCTCTGCAATAAATGACGGAAAGTTAAAGAAAAAACAACCTAAGAATCTTTTAAAAGAAGAGAAACCTATTTGCAGTTTCAGAAACTAGGTAAAAGAATGCTTTTGTAATAGATTTCATGCAGCAGTTGGCATTGGCAGTACTGCAAAAAGAGATGTATTCTGTCGTGCTCTGTTTGATCAAGTGCTAAACCCGTGTGATCAATAGAGAGACAGATGTCGGGTGCAGATGGCGATGCCGTGATACCTGGGGCAGAGTGGGCCTGCCAGAATGACAGAATGGGAACAAGGAAGAGCAGCAATGCAACAGAATGTGACAAATGAAATTAGGGTTTATACTAGTCGATAATTTACAGCTAATAGAAAGTGACAGAATTTTTCAGCATACAGCACATTTACTCTCGTAATACTATAGTCAATGCATTTTTCATGCAAAACAATAGGAGCTGCTATGAAGACTAGGCTCTAGCTATATGTATTTTGTTACATTGCAACTTGTACAATTGATTTTTAAACAAAGCTAGTTACATCAAATTTCAAGTAGGAGCCAAGTATATGAAACAAGATTGTATTTTCAACCTTGAAATGAGTCCATCTGATACTCAGATTGTGTAGCAGACCTCTAACAAGAAAACGAAGACATTATTACCTGTTTATATGAATATAAAGTAGAGATCCACCACAGCCACGTAAATAAACATTGAATGGCCATTGTTATTTGGAGACTGAGTTTGTCATCTATTTCATTCCTTTTATTAATTAAAATCATGGAGCGAGCACAATGAGATTTCTTCTCTCCCCCTCTCCGAATTCCAATCTAAAATCCATAGTTAATGCAGTTGGCAGCTTATTGTGTTCTATTTTATGCTGATACAATTCAGAGTAGAACGATTGGTAGCTTAGGGTTATACCCTTTATGTTAAAGGTTAAAATCACTTTTATTTCCTTTTCTGGCTTTGCTGAGTCTCATGAACTATATGCGCATGTGTGTATACATATGTATATATAAATGGAAAAGATATGCACACGTGTGTGCATATACCTCTGTGTGTGTGTAATGCACACACACATATAAATTACATATATATGGAATCTTAATATATTCAAAATGAATCACACGCTCTTCCATTATACTTTCCAAGTTTACCCTGATGTCAACTCTAATAAAAAACTGAAGGTTGTGAAAGTTGTATTTATGACTGAAAATGTAATGTAGTGGTCAAATCTTTTATTGTGCAATTTAATGTTTTCTATTTATGGGACAAAAGGAATGGACATTTTTATAATAAAAGAGTAGTTAGGCCCTATTCTGCAGACTTGATTTTCATCATTTTTAGGAGTGAAAAGTCTTCCTTTAAAAGCCTGTGATATGACATTCAGCAAGCCAAACTCTGAATCAGAACAGAAAAAAAATCCCTCTTGCTCTTCTTTTCCTGCTACCTACTACTGCTCAGCTTGATACATTTTTCACACGTAAAGGTAAATACCTCCTAATGCTGATGTCACTTGCTTTTTAGGGTAAAATCTGAACTTAGTTTGGACACAGTAAACACAGAAAATCACCATTATGAACACCAATGCCTTTCCTTCAAGCCTCTGACAATCTACCCAGCTATCTATCACACTCATTTCTATGGTGTGTTAGTTCCAGTGGACAGTCATTTTGACTTGATGTCATGATATTCACACCTTGGTGAGAGAAGACCTTTTGATGTAATTTTTCTTCCTGAAGCTGTGCAACTGTCAGTCTTTGTTATGGTTACATAGAGCATAGCTAAAGTTTCCATCAATAATTCCTTGGATAATGATAGATTAGTTTGACAAAAACAGCTTTCTAGGCTGTTGATACGTATGTCTATTAGTTAAACAATGCATTTTCCCATTCTTTGATGTGCCTTTTGGCAACATGAATTTGTTGCTTTTCCCATGCCTAGAGACAGTATATATCTTTTTTTTCTCCCTAGGAATTTGATTATTTGCCAAAGCAGGTTTGTGCACCAATAAATAGTCTTTCCTTGCAAATTCAGGGCCTCAAATAGATTCATTTAGTCAGAAAAGGAGTTCATATTTTTCTTCATCCTATTTTTCCTACTCTAGATATGGTATGGACAGTTGCAATTTTACAGGTATGACAAGGAAGAGTAAATAGCTATGTTCAGCATTTGTAATATTTACCACAGATGACAGATATTGAAAATGTATCATACAATTTTTATACCTTGATTGATTGTTTCTGTGAAACAAGTTTTAGGGAGTATGCCAGAAACTTGCTGTTATTACCAATCTAGAGTACTGGTGAAAACCATGCTGAAAGACTTGCCTCCAAAAGGTCTAATATACATACATGTACTTGCTTCAGGTTTATCTAATACACTAAGCCCACATTTAGTAAACTTTATTGCATTTATCACTTACTCTGTCTAACAGAGTGAGGTCTTGAATTGCCATCACGTTCAGCAAATCACATGGCCAAGCCTGTAGCGGAGACAGAAGTGTTAAGATTCAGAGCGCCCTGGAAAAAGAAAATAAACTATTAACCTTGAAACTCAAATATCTTACCAAGGATGGCGTAATGCTTAAAAGAGAACATAATTTTATTGGTAATATATTCTTCCCTTCTCCAAAGTTGTAGCCAAGCAAAACAGAAGAGACAGCAGGTCTTCTCCTCTGAGCACTGGCACGGTGGTATCATCTTGGAAAGCCAAGCTGGGAGAAGAACAATCATCTGTGATATTGAGAGTCTGGCATGTTTCAGGTGCCATTAATCCACACGCATGTGCCCCAGCTGCTACACTGGCTGAAAGGGGCTCACCTGTTGCAAAGAGATTGTCTATCCAGTAACTTAGGGAGCTGAAAAAGAATCAGCAGATGTGTCAGCAGGAGCTGGCACCAAATTAAGAAACAAATCAGGACCAGAGGTTTCTTACGACTCTGTTGGCTACAGGTTCAGGCCTATAGAAGGGCTGACATTTTATGCAGTCAGAAGCATTCTCAGAGATTAATTTTGATTGACACAGAAATTATGCTAGTAAACTAGCAGGTTGTTCAAATGGAAATTGTGTGAAGAATTTCTTGTAGAAAACTTTGGTGAGCAAAACAGTATTAAACATTCATTCTCCAGTCTTTTATGGTTACCTAGAAAATTGCTGAGCATTTTCAAGTAGCTTCTCACATACAGAAAATGTGCATCGGGTGTATGGTTAACTGAAAAGTTCTTAGTGTGTCTGAAGCTGTATGTATCATAGTGTCTAATATTATAAATTATGTGTGTGCTTATATTGTGGAGCCTTTCACCATTTATCATATGGCTTAATGCATAGCTACATTATCCCAGGTGTGACATGCTACGTCCCTTCGTATACTGTGCAAGTCAGAAGTACCAAACAGCTCTATTTCAGTGACAACATACAGCTTTATCTGAGCCCCAAAGGCAAGCATTCAATTGTATGAGACTAGATTTCTAATTTAAACACATCTAAGGATTTTTTGCTACAGATCACAAAAGCCTATACAGTTTTTAGAAGAAGACAGAGGCTGTCAGTTTGCCATGTATGAAAGCTCAGTGCACCCATATCTTGAGTACTGCGTGCAGCTCTGATCACAGCTGAAGAAGGGCAACTGGAGTGATCAAGGGAGCAGCTATCTTATGACAATAGACAAAAAATCTGAGACTTCTCCATTTGTTGAAGAGAAAGGTGAGCAGGAAATATGATACAGGCTTACAAAATCTTGAAGCTGGTGGATAAAGTGAATGAAGAACTGTTATTCTTCAAATCATGCAGTGCTACAGGGAACTGGGAGAAGAACAATTTAAAACAGATTATCACGGCACGGAGTTAACTGTGAACTTGATGCCACAGAATTCTGTGAAAGCAGACAGTATCAGCACGTTCAGAGAGAGACTGGACAAATTCATGGACAACAGATCTGTAAATGGTACTAAGAGGATGTACCCACTAACATTCCTAATCCATGTGCGTGCTTGGGAACTTTTATGGGAATGAACTGCAGAAGGAGGCCAAGTTCTCATATTCTTACTAAATAACATCACCTGTGGCCACTCTAGAGACAGAATCTGAACTAGATAGATCACCCTCTGTTCCAGCAGGGTATTTTTTATGTTTCTAAAGATGATGCAGTAGCACAAAGACTATAAGAGAAGTCATTCTCCTATCAACAATATCAGACAGTAGGAATGCTTCTGAGTCATTGTTTTTACCAGAACTAGTAGTAAAGGAGACCCTTTAAAGGCATTTGTAAGTAAGGATAATAAGTAGGATTGTGTTTCATTCTTACAAGTATTTATTCTTAAAAATATCATTATCACTTCAGATTTTAAAAGGTGTAAAGACAATTTTCATCTTACTGTCGTTTGACCTTCAAATTAGGCTATTTAATGTGATTAGGCTTTGATGGTAAATGAGAAAGATGTACGTTTCCTTCAGCAAGTGCAGAACACCAAGCACTAATGCTGTAGTGTGAAGACAGGCACACAGACACAGTGGACAGAGAGAGAAAAACCAACCAAAGGTTCTAATTATCACAGATATCAATATAATATTCCTAACAGTTAGGTTGCTACCCAGAGGATCTTTCTACAGAAGACTGATCACTGCCATATTCTAGAGCCTTTCCTTCATCACTTGCATTTTGATGGCACCTATATCATGTTAAAACTGGCATATCTCCTTTTTAGCAGGCAAAATTCCACCCTAACAGATGGCCATGATGATAGACATGCCAAAGAACCAGTATGTGTATCAAGTTTGATTATTAGGGATGATATTCCTATCCAAGAACGTTTGAGTGGCATTCTGTACCGATCGTCTGAACCTATTGGTATGTGTTGGAACAAATGCTGTTTCACTAAAGTCAAGGGATGTGTTAACTACAAAATAGGGAGATGAGGACTATGTAATTTAAGGTCTTGGTAAAATGGAAATAAAGACCACTGCCTCTGGATCATTCACTCCACTCTAGCAAGAATCAGTCACGAAGCAAAATCATTAACTTCTACTGGCTATCTAATGGCATAATTTAGTGTTTCTGGTGTATTTCATAGTAAATAGTTGTTCTTTTTCAAATGACATTGTAGCTGGCCAGCATAGATCCTACTGCACCACAGACAGTGCAAAAATCTGCTGAAAGGAGAGCTGAATCAGTAGAAAGTTGGAGCAATATGCAAAGGTTTATGAAAACTGAATTGCCCATCTCCTAGCAGTGACTCCTGTTGTCACAAGGTATGTTGTGGTGTACCTGGTTTTTACCATAGTGCAAAACTCTCACATTTTTTGTAAGAAATAACTAATTTTAAAATAAAAGACACTTTAATGACAGCAGAAATATTTTAGCTGGTTTAAACCTAAATTAGTAGGTTGTGAAAAAATTATATTATCAAGGTTTCCACTCTTACTTGTGCTGGAGGCAAATATGAATCACGGGTGTCAAAAAAGGTATCTAGTATTCACATGTTTTCCCTCTGAAAGAAATCACTGTGGTGCTTAAAAAAAATCCTGGAATGTGAAATCTTGTTAAACTAGAATTTATGTTAAATATTTACTTATATTTAGTGGCATTATATTTCTTTTTTAGTTGGTGATGAGTAAGATTTTTAATTTTTTTCTTTGACATACATTTTTACCACAGTACTGCTGAGACATCAGTATTGATTTCTTTCATACTTCTTTACTTTTTTGTACTTGAGTTTTGCATTTTAAGTACAGAAGGAAGGGTATCAAAGGCTCCAACTAGGTGGATTTCACAGAATTTGTAAAGTGGGAGTTTGTCACTTATTTTCCATTTGAAATCAAAACATGTAATCTTACAGATGTCCATACGTTATTTCCATTAGTTTATCAGGGATTACAGTGGTTTAGCAAAACCAGACATTTATTTGACTGGTCTAGTGGAGATACAAATGCAGGTTTTTTGATGAGATAATAGTAATAATGATTTAACCTTTCTTATTCAAAGTCATCAATGCACTTCACAATGCTTTGTGGTTGCATTAAGCAATAAAATACACTTGTGGAGTCTATATGGTATGTTGATTAAGGTTAGCCAATTGTTCCCCTAAGTTTTCACTCACTGGCAGGTGTATAAAGGCACCAGGTAACCCAACCACTACTATCCTTTTTAAGCTAGTAGTCCAGACCCGCGATCTGTGACTTTTGAACACATTTAAGAAGTGTCATTTGCAAATCATGTAAAAAATGTTGAGCAAAAATAGTTCCAAAATCTTTTTTTCTAATTATTACAAACACAAGCCTTTCAGAATTCTTTAGAATTAAGATATGTTCAGGGGGATTTTATTTCTTTTGAGTTTTTATTCCTCAGAATGATTTTGATTAATTTTTTTTTCTTGATTAGTAATAGGGACACAGTTCAATAAGAGGATTGAAATAACTTAGAGATTGGGTTACTATTGGCAGTGTCAGATTGAAATTGAACTTCACTGCTCTAGCCTGTGCCTTTTGCAGAGGGAAATAAAACCTGCAAGAGTAATTGTTCCCATTGCTACTTTTAGCACCATTTTTCTCTAAGGAAGCAGAGGGTGATGTTAGAACACACTGATGTGCATGAAAGGCTCATTCACTGCCCACAGCTGGTCTGGTCTGCTGGCTGGCACTGTCCACTTTTGAGGCTGCCCTGTGTCCTGTGGGAATGCTTCACTAGAGAGGAGTTTGCATCCCTAATTCTCTCTTGGCTTGGCCAAGACCCTTGGTTTTTAGGAGCTTTTTTGTTTTTTTCAGAGAAGCTTAGATTTTTAGCATGTCTGTTTCTCTTAAGTATTTTCTTCAGTGATGACCTTCATAATGCTCAATGATTAAATGTAGGTGCACTGATTTTGTTATAACATCCAGAGAAACTAATGCTGAACCTAGGCAAGAGACATGCTATTCCATTTTCCAGTACCAAATCTCAAACAGTGAAATACAGCTTTAGGAATAATATTAGGTGTTATGTGGCAGATTTTTAAAAAGCTACTATTCTGCCACAGGATTTGCAGAATGATTGCTGATGACAGATGGATTTTTCCACTATATTTCATTTTCAAATACAAGATCAGTTAAATAGAAGCTAGGTCAATCAGATAATTTATCTGATAAGCAATGTTTCTCATTTAATGGTAATTCTTTAAGACCAATACTCTTAGTCAGGCATCATTTTTCATCTATTGGAAGTATTATAGTTAGAAATGCCACTGATAGGTAAGTATTCAGTATCTGTGCACATTTTTAAGATCAACATATCCACTTTCCATGTCTTTACAAAGTTAATTTTGTGCTCTGTGTCTTCCTTGTGAAATTACAATTTACATTTTGATTCACCATAAAATTCAGTTCAAACTTTTCCTACTATTTCATTCTAGAGATCCGGCTGCTTTTATTTAACAGATTGTCCTTTGATCTCAAGGAGACAATTGCTGTTTTACTCCTTTAATGAAGCTTGTATTATTATAGGCAAAATGAATATTACACCAAATGGTAGTGGAAATCCCAGAGGGAAACATGCTCCTCTGTCTGGATCTTGGAAAAGCAGAATAATTCATTTTAATCAGTGATTATATTCAATAAACCCATAGTCCTTGTTCTTATTTATGTTCCTTTTTTTTTTTTTTTTTTTTTGCTATTATGGACAGTATTTCTGTTCATGAGATTCAAGGTACTAGTCAGAATACCTCTGTCGATGGTGACATGTTGGGCAGTTCTTAAGTGTTACTGAGAAGAGATCATCTGGTAAAGGAGGTAGGAGTAAAAAGGACACTGTATTTATACTTTTAAGCAGCTAATGCCCATTTCTTACCTGTTCTCTCAACACACGTCAGTCTGGATCATGTTTCCGTGGGTTTTAGACCCTTATTTCCTAGAAGCTAGGAGGGATCAGATTTGAAAGTGACATTTCAGAGAGGAAATGGAGGGGGGATGGACACACATGGAGAATAGAAAGGAACAGAAGATAGAGGTACTTGAAGTTAAAAATTAAACTTTTGAGAAAGGAGAGGTAGGGAGAATGCAAGTGACATGAATTTTAGCAGCACACATACAGTCCCCTTTCTCTAATATGACACAGCGGTAAGTAGCCACAAACCAGCAGATTTATTAATAGCTTTGATATTTTTTTTTCTCTTGATTATTTTTGCACGTATGCTATCTGCTGTAGACACAGCCTCAACTTTGGGAACAGTATCATTGGTTGCACCACACTGCTGGGCTGAAGGTTTAATTTGGAGGTATCTTTGGGCATTACATCATTCTGTAGAAAAATGCATACGCTGCAACTGAGGGCACATTGTAAGGACACTCTAAGGTCTGTTACTGTTTGCTGCTAGATGTCATCACAAAAAAAAAGGCTGCTCAAAAAGAGGGCATAATTTGACTAGAGCAATGGCAATTATCTCAGTACAAATCGATTTGATGACCAGAAAGATACTGGTACTTCGGCAGATGTGCAAACGTGAGGAGCTTTACCTGTCTGATTTCTGACCCTGTTCTACATCCAAATCCTGAAGCAATGCAAGAGATAGGGAAAGGGGAACTCCTGAATTGGCACTAACAAGTGGAAAAAAAATAACATTTATTGCTTTTAAAATTACTAAGCAAAACTGAACCATCTCGGAATATGCAACAGTTCCAAGAGTTAAATCCTTCTAAAAGAGAATTGGTAACCCTGGCAATCAAAATGTGGCCATGACTAATGATAATCTGGGCCACCTAAACTATTTATCTTCTGGATACAATGTGGAATTCTTTCTAATACAGGTAAAATAACTTGCAAACATTTGGCACCTGTGAGCAGAAAAGATAAATATTTTGTCAATTCTTAGTACAAAGTATACTTTTATTTTTGGTAGGATAAAAAAGAATTTTATTTCCTTTTCTGCTGTGTTTCTTGTAAAGTTATGTTAGAGAGCAAATAGGAGCTATGAACAAAGATTTAAAGTGATGAGCTGTCCCATGCCTGTTTACAAGTCAGGATTTCATTTTACATAGAGTTCTCTATAGCGACTTTTTAAAATTTAAATTAGAAACATGGCCAGCAATGCATGCAAAATGTTCATTCATTGTAGTAAACTACAAAAATATTGCTTTTATGCAATGAGAATGCCATTGTAGAATTTTAAAAGGCATAGAAATAAAAGACTCCGGATTGGAGTGATTTAAACAAACTCACTAGGATATAGTAGATGATTAAAATACAATCTATAATTACATTACACTGGTATCAGGTAAGGATAAAAGCCTATAAATACACTGGGGTCAGGGTAAGCATAAAAAATGAAACAGTTATTTGAATAATCTGAGATCAAGTTGCAGTAATTAAAAATGAATGTATTATTCAAATGAAGGAATTAGGTTACAACACTCCTCATATGAAAATATTATTGTGACAGACTGAAATAAGTTGGAAGCGATTTTGATAAAAAATTGGGGCAAGAAATATAATGATTTACATTGGGGAAAAAGTAGACAATCTATGCAGATGAGAGTATTTGCAACTCCTCCTCCAAATCCCTCATCAAAACTCATACTGTTCAGCTGGTCTTCGAGATTTATCCACTACCCCTAGCCTCTTCGTGGACTTCACTCTCTCAGATATATAGATCAATCCATTAAAAATTAAAAGTGCTGTAGCTAAGGACTCTACATGCACTCACAAAGGAATTAATGGGATCTGCACCCACTAGCAGGCATATTGTTTAATCTACCCCACACATTGCTGTTTATCCATTTTTATTGCCATTACCCAGGTCATTTCTGTCGTTTGTCTCCTGTTCTTTCTTTGTCATCTCCTGTCAGTTTGGAGGCCAAAGTCTACACGTAATACTGACACAAAATGGTGTTATTCATGTAAGTAGTTGATGGCTACTTGCAGATTAAGCACTTGTTATTATAAATAAAGGGTTTTGAAATCTGACCTTTCCATGGCAAACTCCTTAGGGCAGGAACCTGTCTGGCAGTGTCTTGAATACGTAAACCAAGGATATTTAATTATTAATAATGATTAATAATGAAAGAATCAGAAAGCAACTTAGTATTTTTTTTCAGGTAATAGCTTTCATATCCCTTATATTAATTAACTTTTACAAATGTGCTTTGAGAGCCAGCTCTGAGTGGCTCTTTGCCATTGCCCATAGCAGAAGGGTAGAGAGCTGCTCTGCAGGTGCAAGTATGCCCACCAGTGGAGCCGTTTGAAATTCTCCCAGATAAGTGAATGAGAGCACATCAGAAGAGAAGATCAGGAGTAGCTTTCTTCATTTTTGCCCAGTGACTGCTGCCTGAAATTCTCCTCAAACCTTTCTAGCATCTGCAAAAGTCTATTGAGAAGATCATTTAGCTCAGTTAAAATATGCCCAGCTATGCCCTTTGAAATCCTCACTTGATCCTTTTATCATCGCATGGTGTATTTAAGCCTCTCATTCTTACCTGTTAAATCCTTCATACTTCTCTTTTCTAGTCTCTTTTGTCTTCCCCTCAAAATGCTGTGTTTGCTTTCCCCAAAAAGTGGTTGTTTGTCCATTTTACATCTTTTTCTCCTGCAATGACATGCTTTTCTTAAAAGTTTGTTCACGCTAGAACTTCCATCTGGTATCGCCAACTCTTTTCTTTAAATTCCTACTCAGATATCATATTATCTTGGCACACTTCCATTTCCAGAGAACTGGATGTATCTATTAGATATAGATTAGCTATTTGAGCTAACATTTAAAAGGCATGCAATTATACATAGGGGACTTCAGGTCAAGAAGTTGAGTAGTCTTGAATGACCTGTCAAAACCAGCCAAATAAAGCTTTTTTAAAAAAGTTACAACTATAGCTTGCTATTTCCACTTCTCAAGCATTACTCACTCTTCAGCTGTCTGCGCAGTTAATTCAGCTAATAATACCATGCACAGGTAAATGAGCAATGAGATAAAATGTTAATTCAGATTCAGAGAGATGACTTGTGTAGAACTTCCCTGAATTGATAACTGAAGGATGCAAGGCACAGTATCTCGTATGTATCTCGCGCATCTGTGGTAGTGCCATTAAGTAATGTATCCAGACCAGCTGCAGTGTACCTATGCAATAAACTCTTCAACTTTAAAAAGAACTCCCTGTTTAGCTGAATATGATCCCAGCAGACTGATCACAGTGAAGACTTGAGAGAATTCTTGTCATGGCCAGCAAGTCAGATACTTGCACATGTATACATATGCTATATACAGCATATATGTTACCTGACTGGCATATAGATTAACAGTAAACAGTTAATATTTTATCAGTTTGTATTTAATGAAAACTGAGAATGTGGAGTGGAGTACAGGGCTGAAAGCAGAAAGGAAAGAAAATGAGAAAAGAGAATTCATCAGGAAGAAGATACCAAATGAGAACCCCCTAGCTTACATACAAGAGACTTGAACATTTTACAATAAGAAGCTATACTGAAAGGCATTTTATGCTGTTATGTCAAGCAGTATCTCCCAGGACTGGGGAAATTGGTCTAAAGTGTCTCTTGTACACATGGGCAATATTTTCCATTATGAAGATAGACACTAAATCCCATTTCCACTTCCAGGATATAGAGAGCATTGATTTTTCCGGTGTCTTAATAAAGAAGTATGAGGACACATTTTTTTGAGATAGGATAGTATAGGATCATCTTCTCAGGACCAAGAAAGCACATGTTAAGGGAAAGAGTAATGGAGCATTTTAGTGATTCTGAGTTGTAGATGCAGATGGTTGTCCACATGAGTGCTAACTTTTAGCAGAACAAAAAGATATGAGACAGTGAAGCATCTCCAGCAGGTTGTGGATACTGTGAGGTTCACTGCTTGTAAACTGGCTAGCGTTCAAGATACTGTGTTTTAGTCTGAGTTATACGTAGGTTAGGCAATGATGAACTGCGTTTTTCCATGGTGCCAGATTGCATTCCGTTTCCATACCCCAGAGAGATTCCAAGTTGTTCATTATCCTTTGTCCTGGTTAAAAAGGAAGAGAGGTAGTAGATAACATTTAATGTCCAATAGGACTGGTCAGTGAAGTGTAGAGATGGGTCTGTCAGTGGTGGGGGGGGAGGGGTGATCATGAGAACAGCCTTAACACAGGGTAGATTTCCAAGCAGACTGGGAGGCTTGATAAGTAATTGCTACCAGTTCTTCTGTTCTGCTTCGTAAAAATCTTCTATTCCCAGGAGCACCCCAAACATTTAATAGAACTTTTCTTTAATCTCTGTGACCCCTTTACTTAGAGGAGCCTCATACCATTCCTCTTAAGATCTTGTGTGGTTCTAAGAAGGGGCCAGCCAGGACACGGGTTCATGCCAGCACTGCGGGGCTAGCAGAATTTCACCTCGGTGTGTAATCCCTGCTCCTCCACAAGCCAGATGGTTCTTCTGGGATCACTGCATCCTTGACATCGAATTTCTTCATTACCCTCACGAGGCAGAGATAAGTGTTCAAAGGTTTCCACAAACTTTTTAACATTACGATTCCCACGTGTTTCAGTGGGAGTCACGCGCCCTGGAATGCTGTTTTTGCTCAGCAACAGGAATATTGCGAAGTGGCTAGTGTCAGATCATTTCCAGCCTTAGCTGCATCTTTTCACTCTCCAGTTACGCAGGAGAATGATTTAAGCGGAAAGAAGCACCCACTTAGCTGTAGGTAAGCAGAGGCGATGTTGACGAACGTCTTCTGGTCGGCAGGGGTGGAGAAAGGTCGCCCTGCGTTGCCTTTGCCGGCTGGTTCAGGGAGCGCGTTGGCAGTGGATGTGGGGAGACGGCCCAGAGGAGGGGGGAGACGCTCGGGTCGCCGCCGCGCTGACGCAGAGTCTCGTACCTGCGGGTCACGGCCCGCGTGTCCTCAGAAATTCCCTTTCCTGGGGTCTTCAGCATCCACCAGAGCCTGCCCGGCAGCGGCCGTGGCAAGAACTGCTTCGGTGCAGATGCGCTGTGTGCAGCGCGGTTTCGTTTTTCTGAAAGTTTTTGTCTAAGCGGAGTGGGCCGAGCAGGCCGCTGGCGTGTGGGGTTTGCCGGCAGGGTTGGGGGCTAATCCGCAGCCCAGTGCGCAGAGTAACGCCCCGTGGAGCTTTTATGCCATTTTAAGAGCACAGAGATACGATATTTAGAGGGGAAATATTCCCCAAATATCTCCTTAAATGAGCTGACGGAATTTTAAAACGCATCGTTTGTTTGTGTCGCACATCAGGCCGGGCAGTTTATTTAAATCCCCTTCGTCACCGTCAGGGCGGACATCTCCCCTGCGTGACCGGGGCCCCGCCGCCCCCCGCCGCCCCCCCCCCCCCGCCCCCCCCCCCCCCCCGCGTCGCGGGAGCGAAAGCATCTCGCTCTGTCGCGACAGGGAAAGCGCGGGGCGACTGTCAGCAAGGCAGCAGGCACGAGGGGGTCGCGTGGGTAGGGTTTAATCAAACTTCCCGACACCTCCCGGCTTTATCAGCCCCGGCGGTGCGATGTGCAGCGTTGTGTAAAATTAAATAAATAACGGCGCCGGCCCCCCCGCCCCCCGTCCCCTCCCGCCCGGCGGCGGCGG
>NW_010972991.1:15407029-15473869 GCF_000737465.1 Haliaeetus leucocephalus | reverse complement strand
CCCCCGTGTCCCCCCCCCCGGCGGTTCGGCCTCGGGTTTCAGTACTGGAGAGAGATAGGAGGCGTGAACTGGGTGCTGTTTCCAGTTTGAGTCACGGGGCATGAAAGAAAACACTGAAAATGGCACAAAGTTGACGCGGGCGTTAGTTGATCCTGTGTGGTCGTTGGGGGTTGCTGGGCGAGTTGGGCTGTGCGCTTCAGTTTGTGTATCGTAGGTGCAAAGAGGCGTATTAGACAGCATAACGCGTACGTTTGAGAAGTGTCTCTGTGGTATTCCATCTGCCCTGTTCTCGCAATTGCCTGTTCTGTGTCGGCGACGTGTTCGGGACTATTGGCTTAAATAACAAATGGTGATTTTTAAGGAACTTGAGAAATACAAAATAAGGTTCTGGATATTACAAGTAATATTTCAATGGCAAATTCTTTCAACCTTGCCTTCTGTATGGTGACCGCAAGAAATCATAAATTCCAGCTTAGTGTCTTCCAGTATTTTCTGGGTTTTATTTTTTTGTGACCATTTTTTTTTAAAAAGTAATTGTTACACAAGTCTTTAGAACTCTGACTCTTCCAACTTTGTAACATAATTCAGCATTATGCTAAGGATCTCACCCTAACAAATTGTTTAAAGTTTGTACTTAAAAAATTTATGTGATGAATTTTAACTACAGAGGTATGAAAGGTGCTTTTCATCACCATGTCTTGGAGTTGAACAAAAATTTTTGTTTGCAACATTGAAAAAAAAAACCTAAATTTTCATATGTGTGTCTTCTGTATCCATGCTCACTGTTGTTCACTTTTCCCTCAATTTCACCCGTTTGGATCCTGTCTTGGTACTGTGGATACAAACGGGTACAGAGACCAGGTTCAGCCAGCATATTCATGAGTATATGTAATTATATCCATGTAAAATTCCCTTAGTTTACAAGCATAATTGTCTTGAGTGGAATGTATCTTAAACAGTTAAGTCCACAGGTCCCAAACTGTCTTGAGGTTTGATTCTTTTTTTTCAATCCTTGAGAATGGGGTGGCGTTCTGCAGGCAACGCTAGTAGTAACAAAGGGTCGGGCAAAGGCACTATGAGGTAGAGAAAGATTATCACCAGAGGAAATGAGACTGCTTCTGTGAGCACAGGTGACAGGATCATCCTTTAATTTCTTGCATTTCAATACAATTAACAGGTCAACAATCAATTAAGAGGAGGAACCTTCCTCTTCTTCTTTCAGATCCCCATTTTCCTCCCAGTGATGACCTAAAATGTTTTCTGTACACATGAAAAGCCTCAGTTCAGCTAAATAGATCATTTTAGTCTGAATCTGGAACGTCAGTGAGAAATGAAGTTGCATTTAAAGCATCTGTGCATTTTGTACAGATACTTCTGAAGAGGTAGACTAATTGTAGGTCTCTGGTCACAGCCTTGCATTTAGAACAGTGGGTGGCTGAGAGTGCAGAGTGCAGAAATACTTGGTTGAGTGCATTGCACTAAATCATAGTGTGATTCTCTGTTAAATTCAATTTTTAATGCAGACACATCTTGAGGGGCTGCCGTTCTCTGCACGGTATCAATTCTTCTGTTTTCTCCCCCTCGTACTTGAATATTTTAGGTGTTTAACAAAGTGATTCTTCCTTCGGGGTGTATCAGTTTTAGAGCATCTGAATTGGTTAATTTTGAACTTTGTCTAAACTCTACCACCTTTCTCAGGACTAAGGCTGTCAATAGCTAGAAAATAAAAGCATGTACATTCACTTAATTTTCAGAAAGCCTCTCAACGAGATAGGCAAAATGCTCTTAAGGGTGACCCTGTAGAGGTCCATGGAGTCTGCAGAATCCCTCAGACCCCGGCAGACTCCCCCCTGGGGAGCCAGCATGCTTTAACTGGCTTCCCATTGAAGCAGCTGTAAGAAGTGAATGCATAAGAAAGGAAGGTAATGAAAACTGACAAGTTGAAAAGAAATTGAGAGTTTAATCTGCAAAGTTGTGCTTGAGGGTGCTTCCATCATGATATTCCTATGGAGTAGCAAAAAGAAAAAAAAATTAAGAAACTGCAGAGTATGATGAACTTACATAATTTTTTCTTGCACCAGGCGGTATTTATTAATTTCTTTTCTGCCACTTTACAGCACCTCTTTACCTCTCAAAAAGAGAAAATGAAGTATACAAAACCTGGCAATCATAATGAACGTGTGAAATGCTCACAGATTATTTATAAGTATGCAAGTTATGTAGTTGTTTGAGATTCTCTCCCTTCTGCTCCTGCTTGGTGATGAAGAATGGTATTTTAATAGGCAGATGGTAAAGACAATTACAGTTTGGGGCTCAGCTGGGAGTTACATCAGTTTATTGCAAATTATTAGTTGATAAATGCTTTTGTTTACAAGCAAAGTCTTAAGCAGCTTTGTAATCAGTTTATCAGCTGCAGCCTGAATTTTGACAGCTTGCCTTTGGGTATACAGTCACTTCTTTCCTGGCCATTTAGAAATCATGCTGACCGGGCAGGCAGAATGGCAGCTCTTATGCACCTGTATGATGCTCAGTAAACTGGTATTTCTTATTAAGTCTGTTTTGGAAGAAATCATCAAGTACAGAATCCTCTTTAATTGCTAATCCATGTTAGTGTGTACAGCAAGAGTCTTGACTATTTGCTCATTCATAATCTTTTTTTTATTTCAATTGTGACCAGAAGTAGCTCAGTCTTGCTGTTCCCATTACAGGATTTGCTTTCTGCTGTTAACAGTCTCTTATTAGATCAACTAAATGGTAGACTGGCTGGACATCGTGTATAGCTTGGAAGGGGGAAATGCTTTTGATCGTTGCGAGTTTTCAGTCCTTTTTACTTCTAGCTTCTACTTCAAAAGGCAGAACTGTAATACCTGATTTTTAACACATCTGGAGGAAATCTGGGGTTTTGGTGTGGATTTTGCGTGTGTGCGTGTTTGGTGGTTGTCTTTTTTTAAATGAGGTACTTTTTAAGTAGAAAAGACTGGGTTAGATGCTTATTGTAGCTTCTATGACATTTACATTTTAGAACATATTAAACATGCAAATCTACTTTTAATGGCTTTTGCTTAGTTGTTTGTTTACTAGGAGAGCCACTGATTTGTCACAGTCTTCTTTCCATTGCAGCCAATGTAGAATGTTCTAATGGATTAAGTGGGAGCAAGATTTTTTTTTTTTTAATCAAGAAGTGCTACTTTGCTTCCATGGTTGTCATAGCTGAGGTAAACTAGTTCCTGAACTTCAACCTGTGAGCTGAATGTTAACGTGAGGAAAGGTCCAAGATAATTGGCAGCAATAGCAACTGTTTTCTCAGGGTTACAGTGCGCACAACTAAATGCTCCAGCTTGTGTTCATTATGAAAGGTGGCTTTTGTTTCAGACGCAGCCTTGAGCTTCTTCTGGAGCACAGCCCCTGTATTGAATAAGCAACCAGGTCTCAGCCGATATTTATTTCTTACTTTGGTTTTGCCATTCTATAACTTCCCCATCTGTCCTTCTATTTAATGTGTTTATTTCCTTTATAAATACAACCTATCAATCCAGCTCCCTCTGTATAATCCTTCCTCCTGCTCAGGTACATTTACCATTCACTCTACATTTGCCTAGGGGCAAGAAATGAGCCCTACAGCAGCAGGTGCAAGACAGCAGAAAATCCATTGATAAGACGTAGTGTACTCTGCTTTCTCTGTAAGAAAGAGGTGCCATTAAAGCATATCTATTGTCTCATTTAATCACCTCCTTTTTTCATACACTCCAGTCTCACAAAATTACTCTGAAAAGACAATCCACAGGCATCATTGTGTTTGTAAGGCTACGAAAAGGTCACCTTACAGCTGTGCTGTTAGGGAAGCGGGGATTGTGGGAATGTGTGTATCCAAAGCCCTGCTTCAGAGTAGTTGGTTTCAGCAGTCCATTTTCTCTCTCTCTGAAACCTGGTGCATCCACAAAAGCTGGGGAAGGCAGTGGGGGGTCACCTGGGAATGTCTCCTGGGAAGCTCTTTGGAGAGTGCCCATTCACTGATCCTGTAAAAAGTAAAAGGGGAGATGAGTTTGCTGCCACAGCAAGTCCTAGCTCCTTTGCAGCAGTGATGGGAGTGCATCATGGGCAATGTCAGCAACGGTTTATCGGGTTTTTTTCAAGCTGTTTATCATTTCTTTTCTGAAGGATTAGTAAATTCTGAAATAACACTCAAGTGAGACCCAATTCAAATGTAAAACAGGTGTAGCACTCAATTCAAATCAGAGGAATTTGGAAAGAAAAGGAAAAAAAAAAGAAATTGCTAAACTTGTGAAAGAACTCCTTCGACTTCCTTGTTTGAGTTTATGCTGAATTAAGGAAATATAACAGGTTTAGCATTTGTGGCAGGCTTTAATTTCCACCTCTGAGCAGCAGACTTAACTTCTTGTGATGTGGGAGGATATTACAGTTTTCAGCTTCATTCCGTAAGTATTGCCATTTGTGCCAAACATTTAATAGTTTTACGCTGTGGACTGTCGTCCACCAGGAACTGATATCACCTAAGACTTTTTAGAGCCATCTAATAGAAAGATATGTATTCACTCTGATTAGCCTAGGATTTGAACGAGGGTCCCAGAAGAGATATATAAGCCTCTTAAATGCATAGAACTTCTAAGGATATGGGTTTAACTGTCTCCCCCTGTGGTAAATAAGCTGTGACAGCTCTATCAGGGGGGAAAATGGCAAATAAAATTACCACATTATTTTCCTGTGAATATTTTCGGAGCACTAATCTATTTTGCCTCTTTACCTAATAGAACTCTGTTGAGTGTTACATGCGGACATTTAATTGGAGGAAACGCATAGAAATCTTAAAACTAACAAAAAGAAGGCAGACAACAGTGGAAAAAATAAGAGGTCAAATCTAAGTGTTTGTTATATGCCTTGCTCTTCAGAAACAGTGTACTTCTGGGGTTCAGCTGATCAAGCTTTTTGCAGTATTAATTCAAAAGCTGCTGCAATACAGATTGTGGTGTTTGCTGTAGTTGTACTGCAGCAAGTGAAAGACCTACCCCTTACACTGACACAGAGATGCCAGGTTTGGGAGTTCACTCCCCTGGGACTGGCAAGTTCCTTTAATATTTTTCTTTTTCTCTTGATCAGCTATATAATGTCTGACAGTTTTAACTATAAAATCATCTATTCAGATAAAACAGTCAGCTGTCAGGATATGACTAAGCTGAAGTCAGTCCCAAAGCTCAGGTTGACTCAGGTGCAGGAGTAAGAGCTATATTCTGTAGGAATATTTTTCTTCCCTGTTTCTGGTCAGACATTTTACATCTCAAAATGCAGGGATTTTAAAGCTGCCGCTTTCAATTTGGCTAGTGCCTTTAAGCTGAGTATTCTGTTGTTTTGTTCTGAAAAATATCATTGCAGTTCCTTTATTTTGCAGTTTGTTCAGTGAGTTAAAAATGCAGCAGGCTCCATATTTTATGCTGAACAGAAAGGTGATAGTAAAAGTGGCAACAGAACTGGTTTGTCCACTGTATTGGTCTAATTTTATAGAGTATAATACACTTTGCATTTTTTGCAGTCAGTACACTGCAAGCTTATAATATGCAGTGGTTTAGTTAAAATTAAAGGTCAAGTATCTTCTGGCAATCTCCTTTGATCAGTAAACAAGGAAAAATGATAGAAGATGCTAGGAAATCATCTCATTAATCTTAATGTAGCACTAAAACTATTTTTGTGAGAGCTTGAGAAGTCTGAATTTGCAGCGGTGATTTTTGAGACACTTCACAGAGAGATGGTTGGAACCCTGGCATTAAAATACATGAATAGCAAAAATGCTGTGCAAAGTATGTATTTTGTGTATGCACGTGAAAAATGCAAAGAATTATTTAGCAACTCGAAAGACTTCACAAAATGCTTTTGATTTATTGCTGTATATACCACAGATCCATATCACTTTTTCTTACATTATTTTATTCAAAAACTTGTACGAACCATGAGTTGGCATGTTGTAGAATACTGAAAAGGCATTAATCAACCTAAATAAACAAGTACATAGATCTATCTAGCAACTATGAAGTAGTTAATAAATTTTTAGCAATTTTATTATAGAAAAAAGGTCTAAAAGAGTAGTGCTTAATTATCTGGACTCCTCTGTGCTGGGCTCTCTTTTGATTGTATTAATGAAGCAGCTGGCCCATTGTTTCTCTTTAATTCCTCTATTGTTTTAAGAATATGTCACAGCTCTTTATTCTTTTATCAGGTGCTGTGCAGGAGGATCCACACAATACCTCATATTCCTACTGTATTTGCCAATGCACAAAGAAACCTCCAAAGCATTTTTCAAAGAAGGGGCACACATAATTTATAAGTTCTGTTCCTTGTACCACTCTACTGTCAAAAAATTTCAACAGTATTGGATTTGAATTAATTATAATTTTTTTATTAAACAATGTGTCTACGTATAGATTTATGTACTTTGTTCATGTCAAAAATTAGAGGTCTGCCCAGTAACTTGTGCCGCACTGAAATGACATTCATTATGCTGAGTCGTCACAACCCCATGGGTGAGAAGCAGGAGGAACCCAAATATGAAGATCCCATCCTATTGTGATGTGCAAATTCTCCTTAAATGCTTAACCTGTGCAACAAAGGAGGGAAGATAATAAATTAACTGCAACACCCATTACCATTACTAAAAAGCATCATTTCTTACAGATTGGAATATTTCATTGGGAGAGGAAGGTTTAATTCAGTTGACGGTGCCTGGAAGTCACTAAGAGTAACAGTCTGTTGTTTAAATAAATTCTGATAGTCTTTTGACCCTTCTTGCAGAAAGATGTGTGTACAGGAAATGGGCTATTATGTTGTTGCAGCAACACAATCAAATCCAGTAAGCACAGATTTTACTACACGAAAGTAGTACTTCTGAATTAACCGGCACTGAAAATTAGTTTTAATAGAAATTGCCATTGATTTCCTAAATTTCTGTGAAAGATGTATGCCATTTCTGGGTCAAAAAACTAGACTCAAATGGTTCAGCAAGGAAAACTGACTAATGCTAAAGACAGGAAAACTGGGATTGCCTTTGAATATATGTTTGTATTGTCATTATGCTTCTTCATCTGTGAAAACATAGCTGCACTTCCTTCCATGAAACAGCTGTACTCATTGGAAACCTTTTTAGCTATTTGCTTTCTTAAGTCACTTTTCTTAAAAGCAGTGGTATGAATCAAGAGGCTTTATGGTTCCATCCATTTTGAAGCTCTTTTCTCCCAGTGGAGTTAATAGGGGAGTCTGTCCTTAAATATATTTTTTTTCAGACTGTGACCCACAGACCCGAAATGATCACTCCTTAAGGTCTGCAAAAAAATAAGTGGGAAAAAAAAGAAGCCCACCATCAGAAGGCTCACTGTGCTGGTGTCTGTGTCTTCCCTGGAAGTGTTGTAGGGTTTTGAGAATCAGAAAGGGTGAAGGGCCATGGCTTTAGTTAAATCTTCAGAGCAAATTGCTGATTCTAAATAGGATAATAGAGGTTGCTTTGTTTAAAAAAACTCCAAATGTAGAAGGAAAGAATGAAGGGCTGTTTTAAAAAAAAAGCAGGTTTCTCTTGTATTTTAGATGTCTGTCCTACATAAAATAAAGTTTTGTATTAGCATGCATATCTATCACCACAGTACTCCTTCTTCTGAATACAGAAGATAGAGTATTACCACATCTAAATATGATTTAATTGGTTCAATTTACTATATATTTTTTATACTAAGTGTGGTTCCATATCTTGATGAGCCCAGATGTAGTTGCGTTTGTGGTTTACAGCATCCCATTGCTTGCATTTTATTATTTTTACAAAGCAAATGTCTATCAATCATAGAGATAAATTAGAAAAAATTGTGCAAACATGACACATCGCTAAGATTTTTTCCAGCATGCTATGTAATTATTAACCTGATTTTTGCCATTGAAAGAAGCCATGAATTACAGATAGCATGGATGAAGTTAAATGCTTTTATATTAGATACATTTTGCTTATACAGTATTCTATAGGTATGGCCATACAATATAATTGAAGCTTTGTCAGCTCTGTAGCCTAGCAACAGATAATACTGTTAGGTTACTGAATTGCTCCTGGTTGACAAGTAGGGAGTATTTTTGTGTTTATCATGTTTGCTAATGATGGGATCCTTTCCAAAAGGCTTGTCTTAATCTTAATTAGAGTTTATCAGCAGAGGTCTGCATGACATTGTGCAGACACTGATTTCATAAATAATAAAAAGTGCAAGTGAAAAATTTGGCAGGAGAAGAAGATATTTAAGACCACTGATTCTTGTAAGAGCAGCATGAATTTCCAAAATGTAATCAAGTTTGAACTGTGACTCTATTCTTTATTATCGAAACTTGCAGTACACTCCACTGCAGTTTTGACAGCAATTATGAGTATGATTTATAAGCTTCCTGTTAGGAACCAGATCTGTTTGCACAAGAATCTTGATCATAAACATTACAAAGAACAGTAAGTCCACAGTTTTTCAGGGACATCAGGACCTTACTTTTTCCTTTGCATAGAAAGTTGGTTTGTTTTGGTTTGGGTTTGGTTTTTTTTTTTATTTAAGGGTGTTGGGTTTTCTTCAAGCAGCAGAAATATTTGCAGTGAAAGATGCAGACAAAGAAGAGAATCCTGAAATAACCTTTCTATTTGGTGGAAACTCTGAGGGTATCAGATAGCTGCTTCAGTGCCTGATGTCATTTGATAAAGAACTCATGCCAATGCAGTTGGAATGTAATTTTTTGCTCTAGTTTGCACAACATGATATTTTTTAACTTTCCCAACTTTCAATGATTAAGTGAGCATTTCTAATTCCTTGCAATGTGAACTAGAAAAGAGTTCAAATAAATACATAGTGTTTACAGACATTTTTATTCTCTTTTTCCGCTTGATATGTTTGCATTATACATCACATAAATTTCTTTGGTTTAACCATAGATATAAAACAATATATTGTAAGCTCAAGAGGCTTATTTTCAATTTCACAGAGTCAGAACTATACTTGTAGAGAAAACAGCTTTCCAATGTCACAAAAACTTCTGGTATTTCAAAACTTCGCTTCTGCACTGGAACAAGAATACGACTTTTCTTACCCTAACATGTAAAACCAGTAAGACCCTTTTCAGTATAAACGGATGACCGGTGTACTCATTATGGGTGACAAGAAGGCCAGAATCACCAGTGTACCATTGTCTTGCATTCTAACCAAATAATATAACCACAACTTCATTTCTGGTGCACTGTTAGTCACTCATCCCTATTAGAGCTTATCTGGACATTCATCTTTTCTCTTCTGATGACTGCATCTGTCTTAGGACTGAGAAACTTGGCCTGGTAAAGCTTTGTTTGAACCATTTGTCCCCCCATAAGCTTTTTCTGACAAAAGGAGCAGTTGGTTAAAAAATTTCTAGCCAGCTTATTCAGAACTTCATCTCACATAAATAACAGGCCTTTATGTTTCCTTATGAAATCTTCACATGTTTGCAAATATTTGAAGGAAACATCTTCCTATCTCTTTTTCCATTGCCACCGGTACTTGGCAAGCACTTCCTTATTATCCTTTTGAAAATCTGTTGTTAACACTGCCCTTTGCTTTATAAAAAGATGTGCTCCTGAGAAATTACTGTGTATATGTCAGTTGTATCTTAGCTTGTAGAAATGTTTGTGGGAAGCAATAACTTTTTTCCTGTTTTGTAACCACCACCTGTAAGGAAGCCCTGATCCCTGGCAAGGCTAGACAGCATAATAATTCATATAATAGTCATGACTGGAACTTCCTATTAAATGCGGAAGCCTCTGCCAGGTTCTCTGTGTGCCATTTCCCTGACCATGCAGTAGAAGGTTCAAGAAGACTTCTCTTCTACTGTTTTCCTGCTGTGCGTGAAGGCCAGGATATTTGCATTCACTGCATTAAGGAGAATAAAGTCGTTTGCATCTTTCAAAACAGCAGCTATTGCCTTACCCTGTGCAAGCAAGCATAGAAGGGGACAAGAGGGGACTGTACTTGTCCTGACCCTGTGGGTGACCATTGCTGCTGAGGTGGTATACTGCATTTCCAGTAGCTGGAAGAATGCATCATTTGGGAATTCGTCTGGGGATGTAACTTAACACAGTATCGTGTACTGATGAAAACATGGACGCATATGTCATGATCACTTAAATGCCTGATTTTCTATAGAGTGGGATGAAAGAAAACAAAATAACAAGGTAATTCTTGGATCTGAACCCTGCTGGGCTGAAGGTTTGTATTCCAGTGCAGGAGTGGATTAAAATTCTGTAGTTCTGATTTCCTTTAATAAGCCAAGCTAGAGATTGTTGTGCTTCCGAAGCTGTCACACATCCCACTCGGCTGTGCCTGCCGTAGGTGTGACAGCCTCCAGGAGCTGGGTGGAGCAGGAGCAGGCAGCCGAGGTCACTGCTCGCTTCAGCTGTCCCAGTGTAATCTGCTGCTGGACATGAGTCAACACCCTGAGGAGCTCTAACACCAGGAGACTGAGTCAGCCTTTTAGCTGATTCAGACTGATTGCAGCTGGAGACCCAGTAATCGACCACACTTTTTTTTCCCCCAAGGGTACATCATGTCAAGATGTTTGCAGGGATAGAGAAAGTCTCGGATGGTTCTTCTGCAGTGACTCATTTTTATTTTAAGAAATCCAGTGAATAATACAGTCTAGGGAGAGCTCTTATTCTATATTAAAATGTACTAAAACATCTTGGTTGATTATTACACTTTCTGCACATAAATAAAATAGAAGTGCATGTTAATAACAGAAGCCCTGTTCCTCCCAGAAAATGAACTGAGTGGTGTTGGCAGTGAGAGTACCCAGTTTCAGATTCTCAAATTGCAGCGTGTGTATCACATATTTTTATCTACGAGACTAATTAAGTACACTTTAGGAATTTAGCCAGGTTCTCTCTTGAACAGGTTTTATACCAGTTTAAAGGCTTCTGTATATTTACTCCTGATTTATATCAGGCAATAAGTCAGTCTGTGCTCTTCAAATGTTTGAATTCCTGCTTGGGCATTAGGATTCTGCATTTGTAGACATTTATGGCACTATCTTCACATTTCATCTTCTTATTCTCTAGAGGAAATTACTCAGATTTGCACCATTTAATGCTGTAATTTTGGAGGGTAGTAAACCTTAGTATGCTTTGGTCCCATCACAGTAAATTGTTTGTAAACTTTGGAGCTACCTTCAACTGCTGTATTACCAAAGGGTGAATACAAAGACACTTTTCTGCTTTGAAACTTTTACACCACTTTGAGGTCTGGAAGCTTAGCTTTATTTTTCCACTGAAACACATTGTCACTGATGCTGTTTTGTTTGCTCATCTTTGAAAGCTAATAGACTGGTTTAATTAATTGTCCAAGATTTCTCTAAAACAATGTCCTAATTCTTCCATTTAGCTGTGGCATATCATACACTGTTGTTATCTCCTCTACCAGATTTTTGCAACAAGTTGTTTTAAAACTATAATCTCTTTGAGGGGAAAAAAATGAAGTGCAGTTGAAAAGGCAGTTATGCCGAAAGATAAACACAGCAATATTACTTATCAAAACGAGTACAGTTTTTGCTTGCCTAATGAATACAACATATAGCTTTTTCTATATATACAAAACCTGAGGAAAAAAAAGCTTTATAACATACAAAGTATGCAACATTATTTCAGGCATAACTGTATTGGATATGTATCTAGGCCTGAGAGTGTAGATAACACAATATAAGTGCTTTGCCTGTCTAAACATGTTAAATAAATGAGCATTCACTATCGCATTCAAATACATTAGTAGATGTACTCGCATAGTTAATTTTCTTTTTAATGCACTACACGTGACATTTGCAGCACAGAGCTATAGTGTATCTTACTGTTTGATGAAAGTTCTTCCACCTCCCCCCCCTTTTAAACAAACCTTTATTTGAATAAGCCTTTATGAAACAGATCTTTGGCATATCTTCTTTTCAGGAAGTTCAGTCAGTGTAAGCAGAGATAAAGCAGTCATGTTATGAAGAATATTACATAAGGGAAGGTTTTTTAGAGAAAGAGGGTGGCAAACAGAAGGGAGGGGAAGAACGCCCTTAAGAGCAAAACTGATTTCTTTCTTGCAGCTGTTTGGTTTTATTGTGCTGTGATTTGGTATTCAAAATAAAACAAACTTGGAGTTATGAAAAAATATACAGGAAGTTTGGTGAAAAGTAATGATGAGAAAAGTGCCATATAAAATATTTCCACCTGTATCTTGATTTTCATAATGCTGGCCTTCTAGGAGACAAAATGAAAAACTAAAATGAATATTCATGCTCCAACTAGTTAGGAAAAGTATCCCCAAATTGTTGTCCTTATACATTGAAAATTCCTATATTGATAGAAGGGAGACAGTAAAAATTATTTGCCTCTTTACCTTCAACAAGCTATTGAAATTTAAAAAAAGAGTGTGAAGATATGGCACTGATGTTTTAAGTTCTGGAATCTGATATCGTCAATTAAATCTTTCTGCTTTTATGTTTCCTGTAGGAGGGCAGCTTTGGTGTACCACGACCAAGGCCATCTCAGAGGGTGAAGAGCTGATTGCCTTTGTTGTAGATTTTGACTCAAGGCTGCAAGCTGCTAGTCAGATGACTCTCACAGAAGGGATGTATCCTGCACGCCTGCTGGACTCAATACAATTGCTCCCGCAACAAGCTGCCATGGCATCTATTTTGCCTACGGCTATTGTGAATAGTAAGTCATGAATACTATTCTCTGGCGTTTTTTTAAAACAGCAGTACTTTAAGGCATATGTGAAGACCTAATACAGTGCTAGTGAATTCAAGACCACAGAAACCACATGACTTAATACCCACAGCTCGAAGCCTGCTTTTGTTCTGCCATCATTTCAGATGAACTCACAGACATAAAAGGAGGAAGAAGAGCTGTTTGGCGGCTGGGGTCTGCAAGAGCCTCACCCAGAGTATCTGAGCTGCCCTCATGTGGAGGTTCTGTGATCTGCTCCCAGAGGCAATAGGATCAGAAACTTAAAAAAGTAGATAAGACAGGCCTGTTAGCTCACAAAGTCCAGCCTCTCCTGCTCAAGTAAGCTTGTTGCTTACAGCTGCAGCTTCTGGTAATAATTCATGATACTCAATGGAAAGAAAGAACACATCTCTTCAGTGGCTGTTTCAAAATGCAGTGGAGATCATGCCTTATAGAAGCCCTGATTTACTGTAGTATCTCCACTCAGCGTGGCTATCCAAGAATGTTTTTAGGTCCTCTGGCCATCAATAGACCCTATCATGGACAAAATACAGCATGTAATTAAGTGCTGTCTTTAGAGAGGAGGGGCATGAGTACATAAGTCAGTTCCTGAAGTGGGACAATTCAGCTGGAATTAATTTCATTTCTTTAACTTTTTCTTATTACTGCTTTTTACAGCCCTAGTCCCTCATCCTCCTAAGTACTTTTCTAATACGTTAGCTGTTACTATGGTCCTCACCAGTCATCACTTAGACCTATTGCACATCCTTGGTTCTCAGCAATTCGTAAGCCTGTGCATTTAGATCCCATGTTGGAGCACTTCCCTGTGCCTCCCGTGGTTTCTAAGTATTGTAATTAGATATAGTGAACTACTGAACACAGTATTTCAGGTGTGAATACACATTCAAACACATGATCTGCCACTCAGGCTCACACCAAATAACGCTATGTCTTGAACAGTCATACCATCTTCAAGCTCCTCAGACAGGACTAGTTAAAATATCTGTGGTAACACATTTCATTCTGTGTTTTCCTTTTTTTTTTTTTTTTTTAGTAATTGCTTATTTTCTGTGTAAACAATCTTGATAGCTACACATTTATTGTCAGCCTGTTTTAAAAGATAAACCTTAAAATGTCCAAGTCATCCAAGTCCTCCCTTCCAGAGAGTAAGTTGGCAGCAACCTCAAGCCCTTTATCAAAGCACATTCATTTTTACCCCCAGCAGTGGGGCTACTGTGAGCTGACATACCTTTTCACAGAACCAGCAATTAGCACTGTACAGGACCTTTCCAAAAGAAGGTGTCAGAAGCCCCTAAAATGGACCACCAAGTTACCACAGTTAGGGTAGACCAGTGTTTATAGCCAGCAGCTGCAAGGGAGCCACCAGGGAGGGAATTACCTAGCCTAAAGGGCAAAGACTCATTCACAGCTTGTTTCAGCTGAGGATGTATTTTTGTGCAAATCTACATGAGGCCAACTCTGGGCTTTGGCAAAGTAGTCAGATTTCTACAGCGTCAGATTTCTGGAAACACCTTTGCTGCAAGCACTGCCTTTTGCAGAGCCCTGGAAAGCCGCACAGGTCATTGCCACTTCTGCTGCTAAGAATCTAACTTTACAGTGCATCAGCTCTTGCTATACAGGCTTAGCAGCAACTTGGAGTAACCTTTGTACCCCTAACTCCAGGAGGTTGCTAAAGTAGCAAGTCTTGCTGTCCAGAACTTTCCACCTCGGTTCTGACTCTGCCTCTCACCAGGCAGGGCTGTTTCAACATTTCATTGTTGAGTTGGTGAAATTCAGTTTCTTCAGTAAAGTCTCGAGCTAGATTGAGTCCAGTAATATGCTGAATGCACCTCTAGATTTGTAGTGAGTCAGGTCCTAACCATTCTTTTGCTAGATCTCTGAAAAAAAATAAGTTTCTAGAAAAATTAAGTGTTGTAGGGGATTTTTTACTGTTTCCTAACATTTTCTACTTGAAAAATCAGAATTTTAATATATCCCTTGCCTCATTCAGCTTGAACTTGAATGTTTCATTTCCTGAATTGATTCATTGAAATATTTGGAAACTATCCATTGAAACAAAGTGAAATATTTTGCTCTTAAAGAATTAAAATATTAACTTCAAGTAGCCTTTATCTATTTTGCATTGCTTTAGGGGAGTAATAGTTTCAGATCCTATCTCTATACATTGTTTTCCCTGGAATTCCATCCTCTCAGTATGTAAAACTTCTCAAATTAATTTCCTCTGCATGGCATGTAACAGGAGTCACATATTCACCATGCATAACTGGAGCTACGGACTGTCCAGGCCATCTAGCCCATAGGAAATAAAGATGGCTGGAAGTCAAATTCGTTAAGTAATCAGAAAGTTAAATTCTGTGATGGAAGGCAGTCAAATGAATTCAAATGACATGTTGCCCATATCAGAATTTCCTATTAATACTTTTGGACTTTCTGTTCTGTGGAAACCTCAACAGTTCAACTTTTAAAAACCATTTGAAGCCAAAAACAAATGCTGAAATGTCAGTTTTCACATGAGATGGACATTTCAAATGATGCAAGCTGTATCAGTAATGTTTTTGTAGTGGTGTATACTGGAATACTAACTGCTCCATTAAATGTTTGTGTCTTAAATTCATGCACAATTATTCAGTGGCAAAGGGAAAAATAGAAACTCATAGTGTTGAAAATATTTTATGCAAATTCACGAGCAGAAAAATAGACAAGCATTAGCAATGCAGTCAGAGAAGCAAACTCAGCAATGTAAATTTTGGCTGCATTTGTAGATATTTAACAAATAAAAGACTCATCCATTTCAATGGGTTGGAGTCTTCAATTTTGTTCACCCAAGGGATTGGAACAGTCCTATACACAGTATTTGTAATTAAACATAAATTGTCATGAAAGATAATGAATTACATCATCAGCTACACATGCAGTTATTTTCAGAGCAGCCAACCATTCTTCAAGACTAAGTTAATTACAATCACTAGCAGCTTTTTGCATTCTGAAGTCAGTGGGAGTTTTGATGTTGACCAAGATGTGTTTTGGTGTTGACTGCAATTGCCCATTCTCTGATCCTGAGGTCAGCTGGGACAGTCTGGCTGCACTCATAATTTTATCCTCTCTTAGTCTCAAAAACAGGTGAGAAGTGTCCAAACCAGTTTCAGGGAATGATCCTAGGCCCATGGTAACTCCTGAACTGTATGCAGTAATGGGGAAGGTGTTAATTGACTTAAGCTAAAAGTGTGGAAGGGACCATTCTCATGATTTAGCATTATAAACAAGAAGTTCCAGTGCTCTAGTCTGGACCTTGTTGCTGTTTAATTTACTGGTGTAAATGTACCGTAAAGGGCTGGGATTTTTTCCTTGTTCTTACTGATAGAATGGCAAGTTCAGCTTTCAGAAAGATCAAACAGGTCTTTGGTCCAAGACAGATTTGCAACATGCACTGTGTAGGTATCCTTCTGATGGGATATTAAGAACCAAATATGTCTGCTTTGTGTAAATACACAGTATTCATTATTACTCTTCATGTGAGTAAAGTATATAGCCTTCAGTACACAATCAAATTATCTACTCCCTCTGCTGCTGGGAAGCACTCTGTGCAACCTCTGCATTGCCTTCCCCTCAGAGCGGGTGCTGACACTTTGGGATAGAAGACAATGAAAAATTGCATTATTCTTAGCAAATATCCCTTTTGCATAGTGAAAAGTGGAACAGTAACAATTTAACAAAAACAAGAGGACAAAAGTACATCAGAAATTTTAACTTCTAGTATTAATAACAACAGGAACGCAGGAAATAAACATGCTGCTTAGTATAATATTACATTCAACACTGTAGGATCTTAAGGAAACATAATCCAGCGTGGCTTCCTGGATATCAGAGCAACAGGATTTTACAGTAATAACTGCATAAGCATTCTGAAAATATACATTCTTCAGAATGATCTGCAATTAGCACTCAAAAATTCCAAGGCCCAATGCTGGAAAGACTTCTGCACACAGAGAAAAAAAAAACACAATTGAAAGATGTCACCTATTGAGTAGTGATTTACTGGAAATACAGCTTAGTTCTTGACTTAGTACTGCATATTCAGAACAAACAATTAATTTACTTTCATTTTTTAAATAATTACATGCCAAAAACTTGTAGCTGTTTTTTCTAGTAACTTTATAATATCTCCTTGAAAGAAACAACTGTCTCCCACGTTCGGTCTCTCACCTGCAAGTGACATTTTAATAAACCCATGGCTCTCTTTTCAGTATTTTATTAAATAAGCATGCGTTTAATGGGGAAGTGAGGGGAATTAATCCAGCTGTGTTAATTGGTTGACACTGAGTGCACCGTGGCTAACCTGCACCTGGTTATATTTGCTTGTAGAGGACATATTCCCTTGCAAATCCTGTGGCATTTGGTATCGAAGTGAGCGGAACCTGCAGGCCCATCTCATGTATTACTGCAGTGGGAGGCAAAGAGAGGGGCCTCAGCTGTCAGAGGAGAATGAAGATAGTTCTCAGCAGATATCCAGTGTCTGCCCCTTTCCGCAGTGCACCAAAAGTTTTTCTAATGCAAGAGCTCTGGAAATGCATCTAAATTCTCACAGTGGTAAGTACCATGTATTTTCCTGTATCATCTTCTAGATTTAGCTATTTGAAGAATTATTCACTATAGACATTCACTGGATCAATGACTCTCCAAATACATGCAAGCATTGGGTGTAGATACTACCAAAATGTCAACAGTTTCTGACCTGTGTTCTACACCAAGCACCTCTCCCAGGTAACCAGTGTCATTTCTTTTATCTACTGATGCTCATTTGAATGCTGTCTCTCTCTTAATAAGTGTATACACACATACATGCAGCATTTCTTTACTGGTGAAGGTACACTCAGGAATCCAGACACAGTTAGACTGCTGCTGCTTGGTCTCTGAGAAATTCAAACAGTTACTTCAGGATTCTATCCAACAAACGTGAGTCTGCTAGACTACAATCTCTACCTATCCTGTTTTGATGCTCATCAGAGAAATACACACCACCAGAGAGCAAGTTCTTCTGAAATAAGATCTTGGGGTCCTAGAGTAGGCTTCTTAGGCAGGAGGCTTTAAGGACCAGGCTCCAGAACTCTGTGTGCTTTTCCCAGGACACCTGTTTCATATAAACTTCTTGTTGCATAACAATATTCTTTTCCCTCCTTATAAATATAAAGTGGGGATAGTATTTTCTTTGTCCATGTTGTTTAAATTATAACACTAGATATACAGAAAGTGGGATTACAAAATTCTTGAGATTAAAAATTGAACTCAGCAGGAATCTTATCTCCCTCCCTGAAGGTCCTTTGAGTGTGCTGTTTGAATTTGTTTTGAATTAGGGCTGGAAACACAAAGTTTGAGTTTGCAGAACATTCTGTATTGGAGTTTTCAGTAGCAGAGAAAACCTACAAATAAGAAAGACCACAGTGTCAGATTATGGCTGTGTTGGCTGTCTGGTGTACAGAGCTGTGTCTGGAAAGAGGCAAGGGCCCTGCAGGAGTTCCTGATCCTCCTGTTAAATGGATGGAGTCTAAAGGACACTACTGTGTGCTTTATTCAGAGAAGAAAGCCTTATTCAGCTGCAGTGTAAAAACTCCTGGAGGAGTGGGAATCTACTCTGTGGACTTGGTGAAATGAAAAATGTTCCTCTGATACTTGGGCAGCAATTACAAATTTAGAAAACATCATGTTGCCTTGGAGGAGTTTGGTACCTCCCAGAACAGGACTAGAAGAGTGCTGAGTGAGAAACTTCTGTATGTAGAGAACACAGACAACACTTAGCCATTCATTCAGAGGTCAGATCTTTTTGTGCTTCCAGATCTTAACTTTGAATATCAGGCTATTGCCGTTTTCTGTCTCTTGCCTAGCAAATATTTCACTGTTCAGTGAACCAGCGAACAGTAGGAACAGCTTCAACAAGAGCAGGCGAGTGCAGCCCAGCATGTCTTACAGCCTAGTAATTAAAACCAGGTACTCTTGGAAGATAACAAATTCATTTCTCCCCAAGCAGAGGAAAATTCTGAAATCTTAGCCGTTGTGTAAAAGGGTTGCTTCAGCTCTTTGCATTTAGTGACATACCGTTGGCTTAGGTGTTGAGAGGGTTTTGAGCCATGAGCTGTGAGTGACCGTGTCTTCTTGCAATCTAGAGATAAGCATCTGTATTCCTTGAAAGACATAGGTCTGAGATCCTCCTGAATTTCCAGTAAGAACCTTTAGGTATTTCTCAGATCAGCAGCTAAAAGTCAGGCCTTCCCCTTCTTTTTAGTCATAAACCAGTCAGTTCAATCATTCTTGCTCTCTTTCAGATCCTGTCCATCTTTATTTTTCTATACAGAGTCTCACAAGTTGTAACAGCTTCTGCAGTAGGAATGAAACATTCCTCTTCCAAATGCCCTGTAAGCTAGTGCTCTGTTTGCTTCAGCTTCTGTTACCGTTCCCGCTGGGGGCTGTAACAGACCCACATCACTGGAGCGTGGAGGCCCGACTGAAATGCAGTCCATAGAGACACTCCACTATGACTGTATCCCATGATGTGGAATCGTATGAAACACCGTCTCATGGCAGTGGAGGAGCTAAAGCTTCAGATGGCCTCCTAGTGAAAAAGTGCCTGACAAGGAACAAGCACTGATTAAAGTGCTGTGTGTCTCCTCGGCTCCCTTCTGGCCTCTGAGGCCAAGAGAAGTTCAAATTCAAATGTCACTCACAACTGTGGGAGTCAGTGATGCTAGGGAAGAAGTGAGGATCTCCAGGTACAATCGAATTACTTCCCACAGGTTGAGCCACAATATTCTTACAGCTTTATATTGTCCAACTACCATGAACCTAGTTTACTTGACCAAGGTATGGTGTATGTCTGTGTGTGTGTAGACAGAACAAATGCCCATTTTAGATTCCGGATATCATCCCTACCAATATTTTTTCATTTTTTATTGTCTAACAGGTAATCAGAATCTGTGTTGTTGCAGTAGAAAAATTTGGTCTTGTCTATTTTTAAAGCATTTTCAGTTTCAAAATACTGTGAAACGTGAGCGTTTTGTTTCAGCAGTGATTGTAAGATGGCTTTGAATATACTGTTCTTGATAGGGCAAGCTGTAGTGATTTCATGAGGAAAAGGTGTTGTATTACAGCAGTAGTTGCCTACGGCCATTATATATGGAAGATAAAATGTTGGTGAAGCCGTGTCTTACCCCTCCTCGTCTCTTCACAATGCACACAACTCATCAGTCCTTTTTGACGAGGATAGATCTGCCTCCTGTTCCCAGACTACAGCCAACTCATGCAGGCAAAAAGCTGAGCATCAATGATGCTCAAAATGCTACTTCTGCTCTGTCTGTGCCTTTCAGGCACTGAGAGCTGTACCTCAAGCCATATCATAACCTTGAGCCTCTTGTCCTTGATGAGCTTTCTGTGCATTCAAAATTTCCAGTGATTGTGTATGGGGAACATTATGTCTCCTTTAGTTAAAACTGTAATTTCTAAGACCTTTTCATTTAGAGTAAGTCTAGGCTATTTTTATCCTTTCTCTTGTTCTTTCTTTCCCTTCATCGCTGCTGAATGCATGCAGATACTAAGGCTCTCCGAAGCAGAGCAGAAGTCTGGGAATATCCTCTAGCAGTTCAAGGAAAGAAATTCTGACCCAATTCAAGTATTTTCAGGGTGACTAATACCATCCCATCAGAAGAAAATTAGTTGTTGTCACTGTGTTTGTACCTTCTGTGCAACTGATCTTCCAGTATACTTCATGAAGGGCAAAATGATCACTTTATTTTGTATTTTACTTGTCTTTTCTGTAGGAGTGAAAATGGAAGAATTTCTCCCGCCCGGTGCTAGTCTGAAATGCACAGTTTGTACTTACACTGCAGACTCAGTGATTAACTTTCATCAGCACCTGTTCTCGCATCTTACTCAAGCTGCCTTTAGATGCAATCACTGCCATTTTGGCTTCCAAACTCAGAGGGAGCTACTGCAGCACCAAGAGTTACATGTCTCTGGCAACAAAATTCAGAGAGAAAGTGACATTGAACACTCTCCAAGTGGAAACGAAGAAGGTTTACAGCCAGCAACGGACCTGTTGAGCAGAAATGATATTCCCCAGAGCCAAAAGACCATGCAGACTAAAGATGCAAGTTCTGATACAGAGCTTGATAAATGTGAAAAAAAGGCTCCACTTTTCCTTCCAAACCAGAGGCCAGAAACCCAGCCTGCAACAAATAAGCAGAGTTTTTCATACACTAAAATAAAATCTGAACCATCCAGTCCAAGACTTGCTTCATCACCAGTTCAGCCTAATATTGGTCCTTCTTTCCCAATGGGACCTTTTCTTTCCCAGTTTGCTTTTCCCCAAGACATCACTGTGGTTCCTCAGGCTTCAGAGATATTAGCCAAAATGTCTGAACTGGTCCATCGAAGACTGAGGCATGGAAGTAGCAATTATCCTCCTGTAATTTACAGTCCTTTGATGCCCAAAGGGGCTACATGTTTTGAGTGTAACATAACATTCAATAATTTGGACAACTACTTGGTACACAAAAAGCATTACTGCAGCAGCCGATGGCAGCAGATGGCAAAGTCACCAGATTTTTCCAGTGTTCCAGAAAAAATGCCAGAAGCTGTGAGTCCCAGTAACGGTCAAAGCTCAATAAACATCCTGAATGCAGCTCCTCACACATCAGATCCAGAGAATCAGCTTCTGCAGACGTCTTGCATAAACTCTTCCAATGTTTTAGATTTGATCGGGCCAAACAATAAAAGTCATGAAAAAGACTTTACAGCACAATCTAAGAAGTTGTCATCTGCAAGCAACGGCGATGAGAAGATAAACGGAAAACCTTCTGATGTGAAGAATCCCAATGCTCCTTTAGTAGAAGGGGAGAGTGATCCTAACAAGACCACGTGTGAAGCTTGTAATATTACTTTCAGCAGACATGAAACGTACATGGTCCACAAGCAGTATTACTGTGCCACTCGCCATGATCCCCCACTGAAGAGGTCCGCTTCCAACAAAGTGCCTGCCATGCAGAGAACAATGCGTACCCGGAAGCGAAGGAAGATGTATGAGATGTGCCTACCAGAGCAAGAGCAGAGGCCACCACTAGTTCAACAGCGATTTCTAGAAGTGGCTAATCTTGGCAATCCTTGTACATCTACTCAAGAGTCAACAGAGGGCCTTGGAGAATGTTACCATCCACGATGTGATATCTTTCCAGGAATAGTCTCGAAGCATCTGGAAACATCACTCTCTATTAACAAGTGCGTTCCAGTTTCAAAGTGTGATACTCCCCACTCCACTGTGTCTTGCTTGGAGATGGATGTGCCAATAGATCTCAGTAAAAAATGCTTACCCCCGTCAGAGAGGACATCCACTTCTCCCAAAAGGCTGCTGGACTACCATGAGTGCACAGTATGCAAGATCAGTTTTAACAAGGTAGAGAACTACCTGGCTCACAAGCAGAATTTTTGCCCTGTCACTGCCCATCAGCGTAATGACCTGGGACAACTCGACAATAAGGTGTTTCAAAACCCAGAAAGTGAAAGAAACAGCCCAGATGTCAGTTACGAAAGAAGCATAATCAAATGTGAGAAAAACGGAAACTCAAAACAGTCCTCTCCTAATGGAAACTTATTTTCCACACACTTAGCAACACTTCAAGGACTAAAAGTCTTTAGTGAAGCAGCCCAGCTTATTGCTACAAAAGAAGAAAACAAACATTTGTTTCTTCCACAATGCCTTTACCCTGGAGCAATAAAGAAAGCTAAAGGAGCAGATCAGCTGTCTCCATATTATGGAATAAAGCCAAGTGATTACATTTCTGGTTCTCTCGTCATTCATAATACTGATTTAGATCAAAGCACAAATACAGAAAGTGAATCTCCTAAAGGCCAGGCGCCTTCAAATGGATGTGCTGTGCAGAAGAAAGAGTCTCTTCCGCTATTGCCGAAAAACCGAGGCATGGTAATAGTTAATGGGGGACTAAAACAGGAGGAAAGACCTGCCACAAACCCACAGCAAGAGAACATTTCCCAGAATCCTCCACATGAAGATGGGCACAAGTCTCCTTCTTGGATCTCTGAGAATCCCTTAACTGCCAATGAAAATGTCTCTCCAGCAATTCCTACAGCAGAGGAACAGTTGTCTAGTATAGCTAAAGGCGTGAATGGTTCTACCCAGGCCCCAACCAGTGGAAAGTATTGCCGACTGTGTGACATCCAGTTCAACAATCTTTCAAACTTTATAACTCATAAGAAGTTTTATTGCTCGTCACATGCAGCAGAACATGTCAAATGAAACAATCGGTCACCTTTGGTACCTGTGTTTAGCATATTGTTCCATACAGTCTAAAGAAAGCTGTTTGAATTACATCTGGACAATCAGGAGATTTCACTATTGCTGAGTTGAAGACTTAAAGGTGTAATTTCATTACAGTCCATTAGTAAAGTGTATTATTGGTGCCATTTTCAAAAATATTAATTTATTTTACCAGCAGTATTCATAGCTGTAGTTATGTTATTTTTTATTTAAAAACTTTATATTAAAGTCATTTGTAATGTTATTGTATAGTTATTGTGTAGCACATATGGTTTGCACTGTATAGTAGATTTTAAAGAAAATAGTCGCAAACAATACAGAAAAGCATTTTAGAAATAGCTTCAAAAGCACTTGTGTATCCTGATTTTTTTTCTTATATGCTGTTGCAGATATATGTATATGCTAAAATATAACTTGCAAAGAAGTTTCAACTATGCTGTAAAGTTCGCCTTAAAATTTCAATTTTTTGAACAATTGGGCTCAGTTTGCACTTTATATTTTAGCAGATACAGTACCTTAGTCATTAGGCTTTGCATTTGTATGTAGCAGTATGTTTCTGTCCACTTTCTTAATCTGAAACGTACGTTAAATGAAGATGGCAATTTTTTTCTTGTATAGTACTTGTATTTTCTTTCGCTGATGCATCTCTGTCTCAATTTTTAAACCTTTGCTGTTAAATGCAATACTTTATAAAGAATGAACAAAATTACTGGAAGCAGTATTGTAAGTAATGAGGTCATATCAATCAGTTTTATCTTTTGAAAGGCACAGTCTAAAACAAAACCCTAAACTCAATGCTGCAATTATGAATCTAATTCATATATAAGATATATTTAAATATAAGAGTAGCAATACTGCAACTGGTGATCACAAAGATAATGTTCTACTTCTGATAGAAATAATTTCTCAACAAATGTTGTTACTATGCATGTATATGGATGGAATAAAATTCCAGATCATTGGAGAAGTTTGGCGGTAATTTCTTTAAATTTATTTTATTTTGTTTTCAAGGAGGATTTAGAGCTCGCAAACTGTAAAGAAGCTCTTAAGAACAGGTTAACATTGCCCCTTCTTCAATGGAAGCAAAGTGTTCAAAGAGAAAATGAGTAGAAAGGATGCCTCCACTCTGAGGGAGTCCTTGCTGACAGGTCACTAGTTCAGCTAAGTCTAAGACAACCTAGTGAACTAAAACTTAAAATGTGAAAGTCTGAAACCAGGATGGTTGTTCTCTTTACTGCAGCTAAGGAGGACATGCTTCCCTGACAGTACCTCCATATGTCAAAATCAGTGGAACAATCTGCTTCATAACACCTCTGGTATGATTCTTTATGTGTTCAGTGGTCTTACATGAAAAACAATAGCATTCATTTAAATAGCAGTTTGCTCCACTAATTCAATATAGAAATACTATTCAATAATTTATGTTATATTAAAATCTGAACTAATGCATAGTTAATACCCTTCACTTGCAGTTGTTCAGTCTCCTGTACACTGTTTTCATAAAAAAATTGATATTGTAAAACTGACCTTTTGATGCATTTTTAATCCTACAAATTTGAAAGAAAAACCATGACCTAAATAGTCACATAAAAGTTGTATTTAATTTAGTTCCTATATGCAATACCACTGACTTTCAGCAACCCCATCCCTGTGTACTTTCGAACTGAATTTGTCCTTTTTTTATTTGTAAGTGTAGGTACATGTGATCCAGTAGCAAAAATAATAAACACTTCAAAAACTATTATTAACAACTCTGGTGGTTAGCTGGGCTTGAAATACAGAACAAGAGTGCTTAAAATTGTACTAAATCTCACTCTCAACAAAGATAACAGGTGTATACATTAATTTCAGTAGGGCCAAAATTGGTCCTATAGCAAATACTTTGGGTAATAGGACTTGTGAAGGAGAAAAAGCATAAGAAACACAGGGAGAACAAAACAGACAAATCATTCATGATTATCAATTAAACATTTATTAGAAAACACCACACCAATGTATCTAAGACTCCACAATATTTGAGATAGATGTTATATTTTGACCTTTTTGCTGGCAAACGTTATTTTGAAGATTATCCATCATACAAAATTGTTTTAAAGAACTAAGTGATTACATCTGGATTGAAATAAGCTAATTCTGAAAGATCTACATGCATAGACGAAAACTTTTAGGTGAAGTTGGTCAGAAAGCCACAGGTGGTGTAATTTACAATTGCTGAGCTCTAGGGGTGTGTTTAGACCGTGAGAAAGTAAAGGAGAATATCAGGGTTAAAGGGACTACCTAGCTGAAAAGTGGTGCCGAAAGGGAAAAGCCTTATCACAAAACATTTCTGATCTGGAAATGCTGAGGGTACCTGATATATTCCAGAGGTAAATTAAAGCCTGCCATGCTGCATTATATTCTTCCCAGTGGCTAGTCCAATTGCTTTCACACGACAGAATATACCTGGTAGCGTTTTCTCTTTATAAATCACCTATTTGGTTGAGCAGTCCCATTTGTACAAGTTCAAAACAAGCACAACCTGTTCGTCTGTCGGTACAGAGTTACTCAATTTTATACACATTTTACACATTTTACTCACTTCACTGGAGCACCTAGCAGGTCTGACACATGCTAAATCCCAAAGTTATACCATCATACTCTCTGAAAGTAAAACTTTACCCTAGCTAGACGGGTAGCAAATATAGATTACTGACATTTGATTTCTTACACCTTTGTTAAAAATAGAAAGCATTTAATAAAGATAGCTGCTCACATAGCTGGGCTCAGGAACCATGTTTTTCCATAACTTTACACACTATTTTCCATTTCTTCACTTTCTTTATTGCACCGATTTTTTAATTTGCTCATTTGAAATAAGAACATAAACATTTTGGCCAGCCAGAAATCTCCCTCCTGTCTCTTAAACCAGTTTGCACAATACTGGCCTAATCCCAGCTGGGGGCTTTAAGCACATCTATGTTTAAGTCATAAGTATTGTTTACAGGAATAAACTACCTAAATCTGTTTTCTCACCAAGTGATTATTTGTATTCTGTTCAGATTATATTTAGGCATTTGTTCAAGGTGATAATAGAACAGGTAAACTGCCTATTGCTAAAAACTTCTCTTGAATATAGATTCTTCCCTAGTTCTTTTAGGTTTTTGTAGGTTTATTAATTATTTATCAAATCACCTATGCAAAGAGAGTCCATCCTTAGTAAGTCTTTGACACCTGGAGCTCAGCAGGAAGCAGAGCACCTCAGTTAAATGGTTTGGATCCAGTAATCCCTGTCAGGTAGAGTCAGTGAATAATTCTTTGGGGCTATAGAGTGGAGATGAATAGCTCAACAAAAGGCATTAAAATATTTCCTGGTTTTATGATACAAAAAAATAAAATTGCTCTACGTGAAGGCCTAATACTTAGAAGAGCCAATTCCTGCCTGACTCCCTGTGTACTGATTGCCTGGCAGGTTTTGCGTTCAACTTTTTGGCTTTTTAAGGAAGATTTCCTTATTCACAGAATACCCCATCCACATGATGTGCTCAGAACTAATGTTGTGGCCGCATCCCTGTCTGCCTCATTTATTTGTCTGTATCCTAAAATTCAGACTTTGAAAGGCTGTTGTGAGTCCCCATTCATATCACAATTTTCACACAGTCGTCATGCGTTCTCTCACATCACCATGTGAATTTTTTACATGATGGTGATTTTTTTCATTGTAACCATAAATCAAGTGGACATGCTTAATGCAAGCAGTAAAGGGTATTGCTACAAGCTGATGTCTGTTTGTCTTGAATTAATTGTAATAACATTAGGGTTCTGGTGATATTTTCTCATTGCTACAAATAATCATAAAACTACATAATTGATATTTGCTGTGGAGTCACACTGCTAGCTCCTAGTCTTTCATTTCTACCAGATAACTGTTGACTACATTCATTGTCTGACAATGTCCACAGGAATGTAGTAATCACATCCCAAACACAATCTGAGAGGACGTATGAGGTGATTGCTTCCTTGTACAATAAATGCTGCACCACTGAGAAATGCAGGAGGAAAAAAATAACAACTAAAAATAACTGATAGAGAAATTAAAAAAATGAAATCAAAGCCAGAACAACCGTCAACGTGAGGCAGACGTGGGCTGATTCATTCCTCTGAATGTACATAAGCTATGAACCAGAATCCACTCTAAAAAGGTGGAGCTGAGGTGGAGCTCTGAACAGCCTGGAAAACCTGGCATAAAGAAAATTCCATGGTGAGTACAGTGGAAGAAGGGTGGTATGGGATAATCTAATTGAGGGGCAAAGAAGATAAGGAGAAAGCGAATCAGCACTTTGTTGATCTGGAGAGTGTAGTATGGTATGCTGATGGTTGCAGAAGGCAGCAGTTACAAGGCGTCAGTGCTACAAAAACACTGCACATCCCAGGAGGCCTGTTGAGAGAGGCTAAAATACTGATGAGACAAAATCCTTGGAAGTTCAGTCCCAAATGCTGAATATTGCCAGTGCAAAATTCTGGCTCCTGGTGGTCTCTTTTTCCCCAAGGCTGGCAAATGAGGAACACAACCACAACACTTCCACCTTCCAGGTCACCTTCACAGCTGGAGCACTGCGCTGCCGGGAACTCTCAGGACAGGCACCACACAGAACAGAGGTGTGTGATCCTATTGTAAATTAGAGATAAGTCAGAGACCCAAGCTTCAGCTGTGTTAGCCTGCGAGCATGTCTGGCCCTCTGTCCGACGTCTTTCATGCAGGTCGCTGACAGTGCTTTCAATCCAGACCCTTTTGAGACCCCGTAAAGCCACAGCAAAATGAACTAAAATAATACTGGTGGCACTTGTGTATGAGGTGAAACGGACCACGGGGCAGGAAGGCAGGCAGGAAATCTGCACTCACATAATTAAAGCTTCTTCATAATATGGAGGCAGAAGTTGAACAAATTATGACTGCAAGTGTGGGATGAGCTTTTGTGCTGGGGTGAACAGGAAACCATAATTCTGATAGTTTCAACTTCTAAATACATGTTTTTCTTACTATATACACAGACACACACATATGTTATATATAAAACATACACAAAGAGATGAGCATGCCCAAAAGAGAGGAAGAACCTAAACTAGATTAAGAAGTTAGATCAAGGAGCTGAATGAGGTGATTAGACACATTCTTTGTGGCACAAGTAGCAGCCAGACCCTTTAATCCTCATTGCACAGGTAACTGGCACCTCTTGGTGCATGGAGGGTGATGATACATTCATTCACTTTCAAATTTAAATGTGCTCCTGGCAAAATTGCTCTCTCTCCCCTTTCTGCTCTCAGCTGCCTTGCTCAGGTCCCAGGCCAAGGTATTTGTTCCTACCTACCAACAAAATTGCCCATGCACTCTCTCATTTTTTCCATCTGCTAGCTTAGTTGGTTTTGTAATTCTCTTGTTTTGGTTTTTTGTTGTTTGGTTTTTTTAAGTTGTTTAATCCATCTTGAATCAAGGCACCTGATTCAGGGTGGAGGCAGATGAAAGGAGCCACCTGAGCTGGTGTATTGGAGAGGATGGTAATCTCCACCAGTGAGGTGGTGAGAGGCAACTGCTGCCAACTCAGCTGTGGGGCAGTACAAGAGCGAGCCCATGGAGAGCACCAGTCCTGCAGCGTTCATGCAACTCCCTTAAACACCTCATCCTAGCAGGAACCTTTCACAGCACAATTAATAATAAAAACAATAGCTCACATACCACTCAGTTTTGTCTGCAGGTGCATGTGGCTATGAATAACAACTGATTCTTTCAAACTTTTGGATAGGGTGCTGTGTAAGAAAAGCTACAAGTGTGATGAACAGAACTGGATAAAGCTGGAAACACCTTCAGAAGTAGTTTTCATCTCAGCTTTCCCAGTTCTAGGTATTCTTACTGAAACTGCAAAGCCAGGTTCATATGATCTTGCAGTGACGGATATATGTAAATGTAATCACTTTTCAGGACCACCAGTATTGCTACTGTTTTGAAAGCCCATCTGTCATCAGAACAGTTTTCTGCTCAATTTTTCACATTCACTAATAATTTCCTTGCTTTAAGAAGAGAAACTTCTGCGTGCCAGAAGTTCTGTGCTGTAGTTGTGACCAGCTGATACAGAGCAGACTGTAGAAACCACAATCCTCAATCTACATGGTGCCAAAAGCAGCCCTGCCACACCCAGTCCTGTTTGAAGCATGAGCCTCAAGGGTGGTAAATGGAGAAGCTGAAATGTGAAATGGTAATATGGCTTCAAGTCTGTGTAGCCCTAAAATAGTGTCCTTGCATGGCTGGTTTAGTCAGTCACTTGGGAGGATTCACCTTCAAATCGTTTGCTTTCCCTTTTTTGAGGAAGCCTTGTTAAACCCCTTGCAACTTGAGTCTTAGGGGGATATAGGGAAAATACCAATGGGCTGATTATGTTGGCATTTGGCTTGAGGGAGAACAGGCTGCTGCTTTGATGCTTTGACATTTTTGATCTTGTGCTAATTCTGATGAAACTACCCCCAAGAGATACATTTATGGAATCTAATAAAAGACCTGTAGGTTCAAAGACTGATCAAGGAAGAAAATTGTTTTAGAGAGAAGCCGTCTCAGCCTGTGATTGAAGTTTCTATATTAGGGTAAGTATGCAAAGGGAAGGGAACTTGTTGGTTTACTGCCACAAGTTTTCAAAGCAGAATAGAAAAGGAACCCCCTCAAATGATGTCTTTCATCAAAAAGAGCAAGTAAGAAGCATTTGGGAAAAAAAAATCTGTTTAGATGGATAATCTTTGAGCTCTTTTCTAGACCAAAGGAAGGAAACTCTGCAGATGTAATTTAGGGAACATTAATCTAAAACTCCTTCCCCTTCCACTCCCTTAAAACCAAAAGCACAACTCACAACAGGGCAGTGTACGCAGCAGAAGCAAGGTGCGGGGTGCTGGGGCGCAGCCACGTGTGACGAAGGTTGCCCTGCATGCACTTGCCACACCTTGATGCCCACATCCTTAGTCTGGCAGGTCTCTCGCAGTTCAGCCGGGTGAATAAGGTCCCCCGCGGTGCCAAGGACCTGCCTGGGCCTGGGGCAGCTGCTCTGGCAGCTGTTCACTGGCACTCTTGGCTGCCAGCAGAAACAGGGTTGTTCCCTATCGGAGCAGCACTGGGTGGAAGAGGCACAGGCTTTCCAAGTATATCCACAAGTATACGAACATTTATTGCTGGCCAGCTGACATTGCACAGCTTGCTCCCCCAAGCTAACTTGCTCATTTGATTTATAAGAAACACAAGATTGATTTTAAATATTAGGCATTTAAAGGCAAAGAGCTACCTACTGGAAGGTGCAAAAATAAGAGCAGTATTTATGTTTTTAGGAGGTTTTCAAAATAGTAGGTTTTTTTCCTTGTTGCTTTTCAAATTGTGCCTCAGATACATATAGAAATCTATCAGTAAGAGATTCTGTTTTTGTTACTGCATAAGCACAGTTTGGTTCTTGGTGTTTGGGTCTTGTTGAAGGAGAAGGGATACCTACGTGGGAAGAAGCATAGTTGAGCATAAAAACTACTGAGGGGAAATGGATATACCAATGGCTTGTCCTGTCTCCTGGGTCCTCCTCTTTCAGACCTCTTCCCCTCAGCCTGGACATCTGTCCACACTCTAAAAGGTACCAGACTGTGCAATCTACCACCACTGGAGACACGGAGGCACTCTCCTCTCAAAAAAGAGGTTTACATGCACTCAGTTGGTCCTCATCTCCTCCAGTTAAGTTCCTTTGTTAGGGCTCTTATATCCCTCCCCGTGTCTTGAAACTCACTCCTCTCTAAGTGCTAGGCCTCGGTCAGTTGTCTGCTCTTGCTTAGAAAGATTTCCTTTTGGGAAAAACTCCATGAAAGAATGGGTTGGACGCACACTTTGAATGACACTATTGATAATTTTATTGCTCACTGTTCACATAATAACCTCGTATTCATCCACAAAGTCGGGGCTGGATTCATGGCGCTCCTCAGCAGTCGAGGTTTAGCCAGCTCTTAGGGCTGTCAGGACGATCCCAAGCCTTACCCGAGGGCAGCTACAAGGATGGAAAGAAGTTGGCATTTACTGCTTCTCTCCTCCCACCTGTGTTACTCTGCAAAACAGAGAGAGTCATTGGACCACAAAGAGAGAAAGGAACAAGAGGGACTTTAAGGGTTATAACATGTGGGGAAGGGATTTGGGGATTCTGTCCTCGTGGTGGTTTCTGTCTTTTTACATTAAGCAGGCACTGGGAAAATGTTGGTCTATCAGCAAATGAGGCTTATCTTCAGCATTAGAAAACTTGACATGTGGTATGCTTTTGTAAATTATTTCAGAAATCCCTTTCCTTTTATGAGAAGTGTCTTTTCTTGGTAGGTAATATTTGTATTAGGTAAAAAAAAGTTGGCAATGTTTGCAGGAGTTTTTAATATGTTAACATGCTGTAATGTTACTGAAATCTGTAGTATCACTAAAATACATTCAAAGGTTTCATGTAATTTCATGTAATTTATGGAACTAAATTACATCTCTTATGTAAGAGATGTTGACATGATTTCACTTATTTGAACTTTACTGTGTCAGAGGGATCCAATGTCACTTTGTGACAGCCACTTCGCAGAAGAAACTGTCTCTGCTCTGCAAGAACCTTCCTCACCAATAACATTGTGTTCCTTTTTCCTCCAACATCAAAATATATCATAGTTTATGTCTGTTATATTGGATTTGATAATGACATTCACAATACAAAAGTACTATTTATATGAAGTATTCAGCTTGCAGACATCCATTATACCTTCCTGACATGAAACTGCTGTGTATACTTGCCAACCACGTGTTATGGTTAAGTGATAATATTAGTTTTTGCGTTTGCTTTAAGATCATGACAATTACAATTAATACTAATAACCAGCAAGGTTGAAGTAGGATTCATTCTTAGGTCATAAAAATGCCAGTTTTCTTTCCCAAGCAGGAAATTCCAAACCTTTCTTATCAACAGATGAGATTAAAAAGAAAAAATTAAATGTTGTACAACTTTGTCCAGTGACACTTATGAACCTTTACACTGAGCTGTGGATGATCCTGTTGTGGACGCATCACTGGTGTGGGGAAGCACAGTTCAAGCACCTCCTACTGATGTTCAGAACCAGCAGTGAAGTGAGAGATGTGATGCAGGCTCAGACAAAAATAAATTACTTATTTCATTATAGTAAACAGTTTGATGCAAAATGCAGCATTCTGAAAACATGAATTACCCTGCTATCTAAAGTTCTCGTAGAAATGGAGATGAGGTAAGGTTAGTACTCTGCTGAGTATCAAAACCTCTTCTCTCTGCAGGATTACCCACTGTCGCTAACAAATCACCTATAAAAATGCAGGTCAGGCACTTGGAACCTAAATCTAATGTTAACAAAACTCCCATTGAAATGAATTATGGAATCGCTCACTCCAGTTGCATTGTCTATGAGTAGATAAAAGAGAATATGTCTTCGTGACCTTTATACAGGTCCTGCTGCATTTATATGCTATACAAACAGCTTCTTTTGTATGTGATACCACTGGCTGTAGAGTAGGAGCCACTAGCTCCTCAAAATTATAGAGGGGTAGAGCCACGTCCCAGCAAAGGTAATGTCACAAAATGGCTGAGGCTGGTGGGTACCTCTGATAATGACCCAGTCCAACCCCACCGCTGCTCAAGCAGGGCCAAATACAGCAGCTTGCTCAGGGCTGTGTCCAGTTGGGTTTTGAATATCTCCCAAGAGAGAGACTTGACAGCCTCTCTGGGCAACTTGTTCTGGTGCCTGGGGTTGCTCCTCCCCAGGGGCAGGACTTTGCACTTCCCTTTGCTGAACTCCATGAGGTTCATCTTGGTCCATTTCTCCACCCTGTCCAGATCCCTCTGAAAGGCAGCACAGACACCTGGTCTATCAACCGCTCCTCCCGGTTTTGTATCATCTGCAAACGTGTTGAAGGTGCATACTCCCCCAGCACCCAGGTCATTAATGAAGATGGTAAACAGTATTGACTCCAGTATTGAGGGCACCACTAGTGACTGGCCTGCAGCTGGGCTTCATGCTGCTGATCACAGCCCTTTCAGCCCAGCAGTTCAGCCAGTTTTCAATCCACTTCCCTGTACGTTTATCCAGCCCATATTCTATCAGTATGTCTATGAGGATGTTAAGGGAGACAGTGTCAAAAGCCGTGCTAACGTCAAGATAAACAGCATTCACTGCTTTCCCCTATTCATTCCATTGTAGAAGCCTAGCAGGTCAGGCATGATTTCCCCTTTGTAAATCCATACTGACTACTCCAGTCACCTTCTTGTCCTTTATTTTTTTGGAAATGGTTGTCAGGATTATTTGCTGCATCACCTTCCCAGGGATCGAGGTGAAGCTGCCTGACCTGTAGTACCCTGGATCTTCCTTCATGCCTTCTTGAAGATGGTAATTACATTTGCTTTCTCTCGGTACTCAGGAATCTCCCCTGATGACTGTGACCTTTCATAGTTAATCAAGAGTGGACTCACAGTCATATCAGACAGCTTCCTCAGCACCTCTGGGTGCATCCTGTTAGGTCATATGGACTTACATATGTCGTTTGTTTCAGTGTTCCCTGACCTGATCCACATCCACCAAAGGTAAGTCTTCCTTGCTTCAGACTTTCCCTCTGGTCTCAGGGGCCTGTGATTCCTGGCTTACCAGTAAAGACGGAGACACAGAAGGAATTAAGTACCTCTGCCCTTTTCACATCCTTCATCACCATGTTCATTGTCACCTGCCCTATTCAGCAGCTGGCACACATTTTTCCTAGTCTTTGCTGCTGATAGACCTGCAGAAGCCCTGCTTGTTGCCATTCACAGCCCTCACAATATTCAATGCAATGATCCAGCAATATGCACTTGTAGCCCAGAAAGCCAGTCGTATTCCTGGGCTGCATAAAAAGCGTGGCCAGCAGGTTGAGGGTGGTGATTCTCCCCCTCTACTCTGCTTTCATGAGACCCCTACCTGGAGTACTACATGCAGTTCTGGGGTCCCCAATATAAGAAAGGCATAGACCTCTTAGAGTAGGTCTCGAGGAGGGCCATGAAAATGGTCAGAGGACTGGTACACCTCTCCTATCAAGAAAGGCTGATAGAGTTGAGGTTGTTCAGCCTGGAGAAGAGAAAGCTCCAAGGAGACCCTATTGCAGCCTTTCAGTACTTAAAAAGAGCTTATAAGAAAGACAGACTTTTTACCAAGACCTGTAGTGACAGGACAAGGGGCAACGGTTTTAAACTGAAAGAGGGTAGATTTAGATTGGACATAAGGAAGAACATTTTTTACAATGAGGGTGGTGAGGCACTGGAACAGGTTGCCCAGAGGAGTTGTGGATGCCCCATCCCTGGAAGTGTTCAAGGCCAGGTTGGACAAAGCTTTGAGCAACCCACTCTAGTGAAAGATGTCCCTGCCTATGACAGGGGGGTTGGACTAGATGATCTTTAACGGTCTGTCCCAACCCAAATCGTTCTATTGTTCTATGAACTTCAGTAGGACTTTGTCTATCACCTTATCAAATGACCTACATTTCACTTTTATTTTGCATGTTTTCCTGCTCATGGGCATCTTCATAGGCTGTCTGTACATTGTTCACCCCAACTATGTTGTCAGTTACAATAATGGAAATCCAGAACAGTTTTGTCAAAGATCAGCAAGACTTTCTGGACTATTAGCAGCATTAACTGAAAGCAGCAGCAGGCCTACAGGCTGTGTGTGTAGTAATTGTTTCAGAGCCTTCAAAATTGCTATGGAATGAAAAAATGTCCATGTTTAAAAACAGTGGGATCCAGAGCCAAAGTCTATAGTTTCCTGTAGGGTCTATCATACCCTGTCTCCCAGTAAGCTGTCAAGTCCATTTTCACTTGCCATCCTCCAGTATTCTTGGTAACACCACCTTTTTCTCCCCATTTTTCCTTTCCCTCTTTCTCCTTTTCAGTTTCCCTCTTCACTTTACTTTTGATCTCCCACTTGCCTTCAGTCAGACCTTGTATCCTATTACATCCAACCCCCAAGGAAACAAAGAGAAAGATAACAACTCTCTAGAAAAGTAAAAGCAAGATTCACCAGATGTTACCCTGATCATCATGGGCCTGGACTCTAAGGTTACCTCCAACCTCACTTGAATTGAATTCCTATGTTAACTGTAACAAGTGGGAAAAGTCCCAGTGAAACAGGTTTTAATTCCGTCTTCTAAATCAGATAGTCATCTCTGCACTATATCCCTCCAGTGCCTAGTTTCAGCTTGGCTGAAAATGTTTATGTAAGAAAAATGCAAAGTAATTTGCAGTGAGGTGAGCAAAACTTTCACATCTGAACATTGCTAAATTTGGAAAAGTTTGAATTTAAATTCAGACTAGGACCTCAGCCTATCTTTGTCACCATATCCCAAGCCCCATCTGACAAAATATAGAAGTGCTTTTTGGGAGAAGGGCAGTTTTGTCTCTAAATGCTCAGTGAGGATGAAGTGATTTTTCTCCAAGTGCTTTGTTGATATTAATTCAGACCCTTATCGATGAATAGGTTTGCTCCATTTTGTACCACCTGCTCATCAAAAAGCAAATTCTATTTTTAACGTATATAAACTTGCTCTGGAACAGTTATTCCAGAGTTCTGCTCACCAAATAGGAATGCAGCAAAAACAAAACCAGCCTAGCCACCACACAAATCAGTAGGAATACAATGAAGATCTGTCCATCCACATTTGTATTACAAATGAATGAATATAGATCTAGTAATTTTTCATGGAAAATAGGTGCAGTAAGTAGCCATGTTGTTCTTCATTTAGCATTAATCAGACTAGATTCTCCTTTCAATTCCACCAGAAGAAAGTAAGTAATTTATGCTAAATTATAACTGAAGTTACTCCACATTTTTTCCAACACCAGTGAGAACAGAATGTGTCCCAGAAACTGCAGTTAGCTTGTCTAAATCATGCCTCATATCACCATCTTCATAAGAACTTAAGTATTAAGATAGTTTTAAAGCAATTAAAGAGCTTGGTTTTACATGGATTTTGGGTCAAGCCCAGCTACCATCATGTATATATGTATTTTTTGGAATAAATAATCTGCAACATGTTGAAAGGCCACTTAATTATAGAATTACTACTGTTAAAGGAGTCACATCATTCTCTGATTCCTTCCTTCTCTGAAACGTATGTGACAGCTGAAACTCCCATCCAGACAAGAGTTCATGTCTTCTACCAAGAGGATGACTTTGTTGAGTTGAGTGTAAGAAGAGCATGACCAGTGTTTGATCTACATAAGATTTATTTTTATCCTGGGCTGTTGCCAGTGGAGGTGCAGGGTTATCCACAGCAAGGGGACAGTGTGTGTGCCTGTGGGACTTGACACTCGTACTGACATACATGACAGCACTTTTCATGGTGTATCATAAAAATTCACTGTTTGAGAAGCAATGTACATCTGCAGAAACCCATCTCAGTGTCTGCTCAGGCCTGTTTTCCCAGCCGGTTATGTCCTCTCCATCTAATGCACTCTTAGATAAGCAGAGAACAGACATGGAAAAGTGACATGTCCCATCACTGCATCAACACAGTCTGTGACTCCAATGGCTTAAATCCTCCTCAGACCATATAAGATGTGCCCCTTCATGTGTTGTCTGATGGCAGCTGCTGGTTCAGCTCCAAAGATACAGTAAAGGCTTCCTCAAGTTTCAAGACCATTGTCTTCCCAGTCTGAAGGGTGGATGAACTGGTTTTTATACATCCATAATTGTGCCTTTCTCAGTAAAAATTATGCTCTAGGAAAGTATGGAACTGCTTTCTTGTATAACAGGGGTGTATGAACATTCATATACCATTTTTGTCAGCTGCTTGTCTCCGGTTCTCTGGAGGCACCATCGGAAACATTCTTTTGCCTCTTAAGAGGTATCTTAAGTAATTTTGTAATCTCTTTTCAGAAGCATCAGTGATGCTTCTTGTTGAGGCAAAAGTGAGATGTGACACTTATCCTGGCCTCTGTTTAGAAGAAGGCCTAAGAAGTAACGCACAATTTGGAAAATTTCTAGGTAATATGCCTGTAAATTGTGGGAACTCGTAAGAAAAATGGTCCCTTTCTACACTACTCTGAGACATAATAAAGGTTTCCTAAGACCCATTCAGTATCTCCTCACAAAAGCAGATCAGTCAGGAAATTTAAGTTTCATATTCAATAGGGCAGTATAATTGCGTGATGTGCTATGCAGATGTAGATATGGGACATAGAAAATAGAGAAGCTTGGCTTTAAGGGATATAATCACTGACACACTGATGAGATCTCACTGGTTCAGCCATAAGCAGTTCAGATCCTGAGCAGTGGACATGTTTTAAAAAAAGATTATTCCTCAGACATAAAGTAATACATGAATGCAAAGTATTACTATTTTCCAAATTTAGTGGTGGTGAATGTTTTCTTCCTAAGCAAATAATCTAGTTTAAACATGAAGCATAAAAGTTACTTGTCTTTGATGAATGATATTTTGGTTTTATTTCAGTGCAGAGATAATCATTAAAAACTAACACACAAACTTCAAACTTATAATGACAGTTCTATCATCTATGTAACAATTTTCAGAAGGTTGAAATATTTTTAATATAAAGTGCACAAGTGTGCCATACCACCATGCTATTCCAGATGTCTGTTCAGCCATTTGAATAACGAGGTCAATTTAATCAAGCCATCGTGGCAGACAAATGTAATGATATACCTGCACTGCAAGTGTTTATTATGTTTGGCAGGTGCTTATGTAGTGGTCAGGCAAAGTGCAGCTCTGCATAAAGTAGGATATATACTTTATTGTTGGGGTTCAGGAAAAGGATTACATTTGAATTGCTTGCATGCAATTGCTTAAGAAAAAGCAATATGTTCTTGTAGAGGTGAAATGAAAGGCCTTACTTAACCAAGATTGACTGTCTCTCAATAGCTCATCCCCTAAACTTTTCCTAACAACAGACTGAATGCCAGCTGGCATCTTAGGCAGGAGTATAAATGAGCTGTGAAGAAAGCAGTGAGGACTGTCTTGAATTTGAAAGTGAATTTCAGTTTAGCAATGCTCCGGATTTTTTGTTGTTGTTGTCAGACCTCTGTATGTTTTACAGTGGAACATACAGGTTTTTGTGTAACAGCAATGTTCAGTTTGAACATTTTCTAGCCCTGAGCTACAGACTCCATTTTCTAACTTCCCTCTGAAGAAGGGAAGCTGGTCCTGCACAAGTGAGCTCAGGAGATACTTTGCTGGTGTACGCCAAGCAGCCAAATAAAATAAATTTCTGGGTTTGAATGGTATTTATTTCCCTACTCAGTTATTTATAAAACAATTAAAGAGCAGAAAGTGTTCATAAAACAAATTCTGAGTAATTTTGATTAAGAACGTGATTCAAAAATGTTGAGAAATAAAGGCAAAATTAATTGAATGAGTCATTCAAAGAATACCCAAAGTTCTGCTCTCAGCTTTCCTTGACTATAGCTATTTTATGGGCACTCTGTGTGTGTTTGAAATATGGTTTAATAATTTAGGAAATGCAACTATATCTTCCAAGTAATTGTGTGCTGCAGTTCGTTATTCATAAGTGGAATACAAAACATAAGAATTGTTTAAGTCAAATTGTTCTGGCCATGTATTTTTGCTCTGTAAGTCTCATTCATTAGCTAATGTGTAATATAATACATGAAATACCATATTTGTATTGGGAAAATTTCATAAACCTCTGGAAAACAATTGGGATCTTAAACTGTATGCAGCAAAGTGTGCTGTGTAGGTAATCTACCCAGGAAAAGCTATGCTGAGACAAGTGCATCAATGTATATTGCATTTTCATGTCCAGAAATCATCCCAGGATTTTGGTCTTGTATTTCACAAAGCCAATTTCACTTCACATTTTTAATAGTTGGTATTGGCCTCAATTCCCCTTTACAGAGAAACCCCTTTACATTACTTAAGCAATGTCAGAATATGATGAGGAAGGTGGTTGTATCCTCCGTGGTTGTTTCTAACATGGTGCACAGGGTATGCTCATCTAGACTGTCCGTCTCCACCAGAGTTTCAGTAAAATCCATAAATAATTTTTACTTTCCATGGTCCTTTCTTATCTGGAGGAAGCCCTCATCAGCCATTAAAAACTGCCACTGGAATTTGTGGTCTTCTCAGAGCACCTTTTAGACTTTTCTTGGAAATATATGAGGAAGCCATGACTATTTCTTAGCTCTGGTAGTATCAGGAACATTTGGAATAAAAATAAGAATGTAAATTATTCCCATGATGTGTCCTAGCACAGACCATACTGATTAGCTGTTTTCCAGAATGACTGCAAGATTGGTTCAGTTAGAGGCAAACGCTTCTAATCAGTGTGGGTCATGTGGAAAGGGAGGGGTTAATCTTTATTCTTTACAAATCATCATGTAGATATTTTATTTTTAAACTAAATGACACCCCCCCCCCATTGTATACTGTGGGTTTGATCAGAAGGCCTATCAATCAAGTAATTCAGTTTCCAGTTAAAAGATAAACTAATACTGATAAATTTGCATTTTTCCACTCATTCTTTAATCTGACTTTTATCTTCTGTGAATGACATTGGACATATATAGTTATCCAAAATGAATATTTTGTTTATGTATATGGATTTTTCAGATTGCCCGCATTAACGACTCTTAACCTTTAAACTGATTTATAAACATGTAAGAATAAAATGTCAGCATTCATTTGTCATCTCGCAGTAAACTGTCAGCATTCGTTTCTCAGCTAAAATAGAATATCTGTCTAAGAATTTACATTAGGCTTTGTAATCAAACTAGATTAACACCAGTGCAGCTCAGCATGAAAACTTGATATCAAGCATACACACTCCATTAATACCTTAATGTGCATTCCAGGCTACATCTCACCACAATCTAGTGAATTCAGTAGGACTTGTTGCTGAAAAATGTGACCGACTCATGCAATCTCTTCGTCTAACACATCAGCATAATGCTGTACTGGTCCATAAAAGGGAAGGGACGAAGTTTTAAAGGATAAATACTGGACATTGGCAAGCAATGGTGAATGTTCATGAGGAGTGAGAGAGAAAACTGCAATGAATGGATCTTGGCTTGGAAACTCACGCTGTACTTCTGTTGACCAAAATGTGAGCAATAACATAGTTATTTGTTGCTAGTTGAAAGGGGACATTCCCCAAGGAGGTTTATGATATCATCTGTTCAACTGTATAGCAATCAGATTTCTGCAAATGTTCTGATAATCAGTTAAGCTGAGTTACTGCTACTTTAGACCTGTATTTTATTTGCTGGAACAGACCTAGAATGCTTACTGAAATGGTGGAAGGTGCACCCCATTGCACGACAAGGAAAGGCAGTGTGGATATACCTGAGGGGAGGTACTGTTCTGACTTTCCCAGATGCAAAGGAAGGATCAAAATCAGTGAGGAGGAGACATGGTTTTCAGTGGCAAGCCCGCATATTTCTGTACAAAATATGGAGCAGAGGAACTCACATCAAAGCACCCAAGCACCAAACTGAAATGGATGCTAGACGGCTGGTAACGGTTGTGCTAACCAGTGGCTGTTTCTGAAGGTGCGGAGATGTGTTTCCCAGCGTGCTGTTTCCTCGCAGGTCACTTCCAGTCATCCTCTGTAAGACGAGCTGGAGTGCAATGCAGAAGAGTTACAAATGTAGAAGAGGCCGGTGCATCCCCCCTCTAGCCGAGACTCCCCTGAGAGAGGAAGGCGTCACGCCCCAGTACCTTTCCCGGCCTCCCCGGATCCTGCGGTGGATGCACGGACATTTCTCGCCGGGGGCCGGGAGGGCTCAGTGCCGGCGTGGTGGTCCCCGGCTCGCAGCCCCCGCCGTCTGCAGGGCCTGGAGAGGACTCGCCAGCTACGTCCTACCATTGCTCTGAAAAAGTGGAAAAATCATCTCTAAGCAACGATGACAGGAGAATGTGTTTCTATAAATGTGTTCAAGTAGAAGTGTAAATGTTATGCTGAAGCCTTGCATTTAAATTTAAATATTCAGCAGCTACAAATGCAGGGGAGTCTGTATGAGGAAAGCCTAGATATTTAAAGTCTAACAGCTTTTGTTTAAAGCTATTCAGAGTATTGTAAATACATTTCATAATGTTTTATATTATTTACAATGTTTTCTGTGGCTATGTAGTGTTTGCTTACTCAGAAACTGTATAGAATTCTCTCTTTGAAGAGGATGGGGAGTTGTTAACATTTATTTATCAGTGTTTTACATACCACCATTCCTGATTTTTAACTGTGTAATACTTTCTCAAAAGTCATAAAAAAGCCTGGTTTATAATTGAACACAGAGTTAAGTTTTGTTACAGGAAAGTTAAATCTACAAAACAAAGTACGTTATCTCAGTTCCCCTACTGTGTAGCACAAATATTTCAAAGTATTTAGTCTCAAGTCAAGGAAATATATTTGGGGCATTTTAAATACTGATTTTTAAATTAGAACTTTAATCCTGTGGTGAGAGGCATGATTTTTTTTCTCCATTTTTTCTCCAGTGGCAGGCAGTCCAGCTGCTGCCACCCTTGAGGCATCTGTGGGTCTTTCCCAGAACAGGGTAACTGGGCATTACAATTCCCCTTGCCATGTACAATGTTGGTGCCTATGGATCTTGACTCAGTTAAAAGAAAGAGCATTGCCTCCTGCATGGTCAGTGCTACTGCATGTGGATTTTTATTTGTCCTTCAGCCAAATACAGAGCTGACCAGAACTTTGTTGGTTGTTTTGAAGAGCTATAACATTTTCCTTAGGCAATTACCCAGCTTTTTAAAAAAATCAGTATGAACATTGGAGTTGGAGCAAGCTGTCTTGTAAGTATTATATCCATGCTACTTTGTCCTAAATGCCTGGCATGGTCCTGCTTCAGCAAACTTTGCTTAAAAAAGGGTAGTATTTTGTAGGGTTTTCATATTCCTGATGTCATGTTTCACATTTGCTCTGAGGAACAAACTTCTGATCCTGGACTTCCCTCTTCTGGCAGTTCAGTATATTCTTCAGTCTTGACTTTTGTGACTCAAACGCCATGTGACTTGGTGGTCAAACATAACTAAGCAGTGTAATCTAGATGTTGAATATTGAACACTCAATACGAAAATATGAAGTAAAAAGAAAAAGAAAACTTACTTCAAATTTGGTGAACAAATTAAAATGATATCAAGAAAAATGATATATTCCTGCACAACACAGATATTATTCATCATCTGCTATTGATTCAGTATTGATAAAGCGTATTGATGAAGGTAGCTCTCCAGGATATATTTGCTATATTCACAGATCATTGTAATAGAGCAAAATATTCTTTACAATTAGCTGAATCCCCCTCACTCCTAATGTAGCACTCCTGACCATGGGCAGATTAGTGTGAAATTTAATTTGTGCTAATCTGTCCGAGACCGAGGAAGCACGAAATATATTTTATGCAGTGTTTACCCACTTTACCGTATATAGATAAATGCATGAGTGACAAATCATGCAGCTTCAGGTTTACTGGAGTGAATATCTATAGTGCCATTAGGCCTGGATTTCATTATTTCATTTTTGTTGCTATGGGAAAACAAGGACTGGATTCATATTCTTAAGCAAATCTACAAATGTAAATCTCTAAAGTTTTAAAATAGGTTTAGACATATCAACTTATATCTGCAGAGTAGCTGTAACTTTTCTATTATTTTCATATGGGTTATGTAGAAAAGATTCCTTTTTTTCCATTGTATAGTATTGCCAGTATTTTAGAGAACTTAGATAAGTAGGTCTCTTTGGAGGAAAACCATGAAAAGCTACAGATTTTGTGACTGAAACCAAGAGTGTAATTTGTTACATGAACATCTGAAAACAGCTGCTCCTCTGGTTTCGACTGCAGTAGGAGTGCTGCTGCATTTGCAGACTCTTGTTGCGGGAATTGGTTCTGATTTGCGTTAGCATGATAAAACCAGATGTGCGGAGCGAGCCTGCTCGTGCACCAACCACTGTGTCTCCAAAGAGTGCTGTGAAAATGTTGTTACTGCTCAGACATTGCAAAGCTCTCTCAATAATTCTCACATAGTTTGAAAATAAACACTTTGTTCCCCCAGAAAAAGCCTGCAAAACAGTGGGATGAATGCTAAAATGCGACATGGTTTGACAGTTATTTGTAAGTGATATTTGGGAACGTTTGCTGTAAAAGTGAGGGCCGTCTAGTAGCTTCCAAGAGCTCTTTGGCAGTTAGTCATTTTTTAAAAAAAAATGAATTCTTCTCCATGATTTATGTTTATGGCCAAAATGGAATTGAGTGTCTTTCCATTAGGAGTCTGGCAGGGTTCAGCCCGTGTTTTGCTATCCATGGACAAGTCTGTCTCTAATTTACTGATGCAATACAGTAAAGCAAGGCAAGGGTTGTGAGCTTTGTGAGCAGCAGCAGGGATGCTCAGGGTGGATAAACAGGTGCCCGGTATTTCTGTGAATTTGGACATATTTCTTTAGGGTTAGATCCAAATTGGACAACGAGTACATTGTGAGAATTTACCCATTGTGTGATTGCAATCTGCTGTGGACTTGCTTGCAAAAAACTGCACTGTGATGTCCCACATGGACTTGACTTTGCATAAGTGATTCAATCCGATCAATATGGGCTTCCCAATAGATGGAAGCAAAATCCTTATTTTGTTCAAGTAGCTAAAAGCAGAGGCAAAACATCTTCGCACTTGTAGGTGCTTCCATTGCTGGGCTGTGGAGATGATTTCAACAGGATAACAGCAGTTTGCATTCAGTCTTTTACAAAGGCAGATTTTGATGGGGGTTTATGCAGCAAATGTTCTTTCCTGGTATTTGCTGCTCTCCTTTTATGACTCCCAGTGTCCACATTTGCCTGTTAATCACGCATAGCCAATATTCAGGTGGCAATGCCATGCTTTGGCAGACGGCAGCTCCAGATCCCGTTTGTTTTTTGTAACCAAACATAAACAACATACCAGTTCACTCTGAAAACCTTTGCTGCTACGGTTCAGCAGCTGAGCTACAAAATTAAAGGGCTGGAGTGTTAATGTGTCGCAAGGTCATATGAGAAAATAGAGCATTCTGTAAAACATTCATATAGTTCAAAGAAAAGACGTTTATTTTGCCATTGGACAGAGCCCTCATAGTTAATTAGTCATTATTACATACTATTTATTGTTCATATAAAACCAGAGGCATGGCATATTTTTATAACAGGTCTGTACCTCTTACTGTGCTAGCCAGCTGAGTCTGCTTGTGAACCTCTCCAACTCAAATATCGATTTGAATTTCAAGCATGCAGAGAGGAAACATTTTGCCTTCTCAAACCCAACCTGTTTAAGAGCCAATAGACTTCTGGCCTGATTCAGCATTAAATGTGCCTTTACCTTCCCTGCTGAGGTCCTTGATACCTCCCTCCATGTTTATGGCCTGAGTTTTCTCTCCCTGGGGTGCAGCCCTTCTGAGGCTAAAAGCCAAGATTTAGTTGGAAACTTCTGTGCTTATCCTAGAGAAGGATTTCATCCGTGAAGCGAGACATGTGGCCAATGCACCCCTCTAACCTGAAGAAGTCAGCCTAATGACTGGAATGTTTTCAAACCAGGCATTATGCAACTGTGTTTTGCCTTAGGATCTTCCTAATCCCAGCCATGTCCAGCCCATGGATTTTACATGTCAGGCTGTTCTCCAGGTGCTTTCTAGTAAGATCTTGTCACCCAAAATCCTCCTTACCACCTTATCTCATTCAGGTACTCTTGGAAAAATCTGGCGTGCCAGGCCCAGCAAGGAGCCAAGAAAGAGTTTTGGAATGAACTGCTCTGTGCCATTTCCCCAGTGTTTTCAGAGGGATACGTGAAGATACTTCTCCCTCTCTGGGATATATTTGCTGACAGTGCTGCTAGTGACCTAGCTCAAGAGAACAGTGAGTGATATGATAACACAATCAAGAATTGGTATTCATAATGTTATTACAAACAACTCCTAGTCTATCACAACTAGTTCTGTCACTAAAAAAAATCAAGCCCTTCTTAGAAGAGTTCACAGAGGTTGGCTGGCTTCTAAAATAGATGTTAACTGCCTCCACTTAACTTGGTTACTAATACACAGCATTACTTTAGCTCCAGCTATTTGAACAATACTTTTGACAGTGAAAGAGACTCAAATATATCTTTTGCAATGGCGGGGGGGGTGTGTGTGTAATGCACACTGAAGTGAAAAGAGGTTCCTAAACTGTCATGTGCTGAAGTGCACAAAGGAAGTACAAAGGAAAAATGAAAAAAATATCATCTTCTAATGGATTTTTTACTATGTTATATTCTGGTCAAAGTTTAGCAGCAGTTGAACCACAGTATTCTAGGTACTCTTTTCTGTCTCACTGATGAAAAGAGATCAAAAATGTAAACTAGATCAAATCTTTACGGTCTGGATTGTCAGGTAATTTACACATCTTTTTTACATTTTTCAAGGTAGCAGGATCGGTTGATAAGAGCTCTCAGTGAAAAGATCCTTGATTACATTTAGGACTGTCTTATTCTTCACCTTTCAAAACTATTTTAGCCGCTTTCTCAAGTTCATTCAAGAATTGGGCCCTAAGATTATTTACAATACCTCACTCTGTGTGAAATTTGAAATTACAGTTCAAATTACTTTCTTACTCCCTTACGCGGAAAATATATGATACTTGTGCCTACACATTGCAGACCCACACTCCCAGTTGCAGCTGGTGTTACAGATTATAGATTATTATCTGTGCCTTTTTACAAGGTCATCCATTCCTTTCTTGTTGCCTTACGAGTTTTTCTGCTCTTGTCATTTAAAATGGTATCATGTCTATCGATCATCATCTTCATGTCTTCAGTTTTCATGTCAGCCTCTTGCTGTCTCAAATTGAAGCTTTAAAAATTCTTATCCTGTGCAGGCATTGTAACTGGAATCACACCTAACCTATTACTACTGCTGTAATATCTTCCACATGATTACTGTAAGTACAGTACATCTGATAGGATCTGGAAAGCTCTGTAGTTGATAGTGACTTTTCTGCCGTCATTGGAAAACATTTTTTTCTTCCCGGGAATTATTATCATCAAGGGAATCTAAACACCTCAAAAATAGAATAAAAACTAAAACACGTCTGCCAACTGTTTCTACCCATTTCACATCTCCATTTAAGTACAAAACCTATAGATTTCCTCCTGAAAGATTTTGATACATTTAAATGATTGGGTTTAATAAGGAGAACATGAAAACACCTGAGCTACACAGAACAATAACAACAAAATCATACCATTGGTATTTTGTATATTTTGATTAACTCCATGAGTTACATGGACTTAAACTAAAGGAAAATCAACTTTCTAGCACTTTTGTGTCTCATTTGTAGCAGAATTGCATAAGAAGATGCAAACTCTTCTTCTTCCCATTAGCCATCCCCAACTTTCATTTAAAGGCAACTGAGTTACCAATAAAATTTTGCAGAAGGCAAATAAAGGCTTAAATTGATACAACAGCTTTAAAAGTGTTAAAAAGAGATGTCCATTAATATTATCCATATTAGTCGATATTTACTGTACTGATAAATTGTTCTGTCAAGGCTGAGTTCAGAGCTGAATTGAAAAGCTTGAATGTTTACAGTGCAACTAAGCATTAACACATCAGCAAAGCAGAAACTCTGATAGTTGAGGTTACAGACTGAAAAGATTAAATGCGTTTTAAATCTCTAGAGAAATATTTATCGTACAGTATTGATATTTACAATTGTTCCAGATGCATTTTTACTTCATTTATTGTTAACGATTGTCATTAAAAAGTGTTAAGAACATTTATGTATTAGTTTTTATACATATATATTTAATAATGTCAAATTCTGTCTTTCTGTGTGTTTTTTTCTATAGACTAGAACCTTGTAAGTAGGTCTGCACATAGTGTATTACCAAAATAATTTATATAGTAAACATAAATGCCACATCAAGTATTAATCATGTTAAATATATGCAAAAAGTACCCCACAGCCACAGCTTTACTTCTAAACTAATCAGAACTAGTTTAAGGTCAAGCCGTGTCCCATGACTGCCCATTCTGTTCAGCTACCAGCATGTTTCCTGGCAAATTTAGCCTATGTTAGCTATGTTAACTAGCTTTCTCACAGGCAAACCTGAGCATAATTTGGTCTTAATGACATTTACTGAGCAACTAGAACACTCAGCCTCCTGGATTCTAAAATAATAAGACTAGAAATCCAAATAAAAATGTTCACAGAAATCTTCTGAGACAGAGATCTAAAACCTCACTTAATTATTGTGTTGGAAAAGGACGAGAAGAGTTGCCTGTTTGTTTTGAGAGCTTTTGTCCCATCAGAAAAAATATGAGACACCCAGAATTTGATATTCAGATACTTATGTGTTAACAGCACACTAATCTTTCTTAAGTTGCAGACAAATAAAGCAGCTACACCTGATTGTGACAGCATGATAGATAAGACTGTGAAAGATTTGGCAGAAGGAGGAGATTTTTATTTCTTCAGTTCTGTCTGGTCCTGTATGGTCACATCTCTAGGTGGTTGCATATTTAATGATGACATCCTTTATGAATTAGGTCTGTAATGGCACACCTCCCCAGTCTGTTGCAAGAAATGCTTTTATGTCCTCAAGCACCTTGCTACGACTGGTTTCCAGCTTGTTGCCAAAAGTGAACTGATTACCTGGCTGGGGGATATTTTCTTAACTCCAGGTATCTATCAACTCATAAATTTTTCTCCTACCTTCTTAATAATGTTAATAGCTGTTGTCTCAGAAGTTCAATGGTTCATAAACAAAGTGCATTTGTTTTTTCACTAGCTGGATAGATTAATGAAGAATTATATGTGTACATGAAACCAGAAATTAAAGAGAAAATATTAAGCAGTTATTAACACAAATGAAATTAAAACTCTAGCACACATATAGACTCAAGGTTCAGAAGTTCCTAAAATATGTAAATAACTTCTGTAAGTTGTCAGACTTTAAATTTACTTTGTACAGGGTCCCTACGCTTCTCTCCACATTCTCCTTAAAACATTAACATCTCAGGCAAGCCGATTTGCCAAAGTCCCTAGGCTTTATTTACACCATTGGTTTTAGAGTGATCCTGTAATATTTTGAGGGAAGTTCAGGTGCTCTCTCCATGTCAGAGCACCTGCAGGACAGTACTTGCCTTGCAGCTTCATGGAGTCCCAGCATGGCTGGGGCTGGTGGGCACCTCTGGAGCTTGTCCGGTCCAGCCCTTGCTCAAACAGGGTAAGCCAGGGCAGCTTGCTCAGGGACGTGTCCAGTTGGTTGTTGAATATCTCCAAGGATGGAGACCTCACAGTTTCTCTGGGAAAACTGTTCCAGTGCTCCATCATCCTCACAGTAAGAAAGTGTTTTCGTGTGTTCGGATGGAATTTCCTGTATTTCAGTTTGTGCCCATTGCCTCTGACCCTGTCACTGGGTGCCACTGAGAAGAGTGTGGTTCTGTCTCCTTTACTCTCCCCCATCAGGTATTTTTATTACAGATTGATACATCTGTATATGTATCTGAGCCTTCTTTGAACAGCCCAAGCTCTCAGACTCTCTTTGTATGTCTAATGGTCCACTCCCTTAATCATCTTTGTGGACCTTTGATGAAGTCACTCCACTATGCCCATCTTTCCTGTACTGGGGACCCCAACACTAGACACAGCACCCAGATGTGTCTCATCAGGGCAGAACAGAAGGGAAGGATCAGCCTTCTTGGCTGCAAGTGCTCACTGCTGTCAACTTGTCCACCAGGACACCCAGGTCCTTCCCTGCAAAGCTGATTTCCAGCTGGTTGGCCTCCAGCATGTACTGATGCAAGGGGTTATTCTTCCCCAGAAGCAGGACTTTGCGTTTCTCTTTGCTGAACTCCATGAGGTTCATCTTGGTCCATTTCTCCACCCTGTCCAGATCCCTCCGAAAGGCAGCACAGACACCTGGTCTATCAACCACTCCTCCCGGTTTTATATCATCTGCAAACTTGCTGAAGGTGCATACTCCCCCAGCACCCAGGTCATTAATGAAGATGGTAAACAGTATTGACTCCAGTATTGAGGGCACCACTAGTGACTGGCCTGCAGCTGGGCTTCATGCTGCTGATCACAGCCCTTTCAGCCCAGCAGTTCAGCCAGTTTTCAGTCCACTTCCCTGTACATTTATCTAGCTCATACTCCATCAGTATGTCTATGAGGATGTTAAGGGAGACAGTGTCAAAAGCTCTGCTAACGTCAAGATAAACAATAAATGCCCCTCTCCCCTTATCCACCGGCGGCAGTCACCTCATTGTAAAAGGCTTTCAGATTGTTGAGGCATGATTTCCCCTTTGTAAATCCATGGTGACTACTCACATTCCCCTTCTTATTCTTCATGTGTTTGGAAATGGTTCTCAGGATTATTTGCTGCATCACCTTCCAAGGATCGAGGTGAAGCTGACCAGACTATAGTTTGCTGGATCCTCCTCTTGCTCTTCCTTAAGACAGGAGTGACATTTGCTTTCTCTTGGTCCTCAGGAGCTTCCTCCAGTCTCCATGGCACTTCACAGATAATCAAGAGTGGACTCACAATGACACCAGCCAGCTCCCTCAGCAGCCGTGGGTACATTCCATTAGGTCCCATGGACTTACTGACATATGTACAGTTTGTTTCAATGTTCCCTGATCTGATCCTTGTCCACCACAGGTGAATCTTCTTTGCACCAGACTTTCCCTCTGATCTCAGGATTATCTTGGCTGTCTGCACAGCCTTTGGGTATCCCACACCCCCTTTCAAAGGCAACATCAGCTAGACGAAGCAAAGGGGGTCACGTCCCTGGAGCACTTGGATTTTGTGCCAAGGGGTACAAACGAACTGTGTCAGCAGCCTGGGCTGAGACTGAACACGGGATGGCTACAAAGCAGGTCCAGTCTCTGGAGCAGCCCTGGCTTCAGGTGGCTCCAGGAGCAACCTGTCAGATACACATCTGAAATCCAGTACACGGGATCTTAAAAGGATTTCTTCAAATTAATGACAGCTTTGTATGGGAGAAACAGAGATCAGTCTGACAGGTACACAAGCAGTTCTTTATTCTGGGCCCTGGCACTAGCCAACCAAAAGGCTTAGACTCCAGTATGAAGTTTGACCTCCAGTGACACATCCTACAAAATGTAAAAGTCAACATGGCTAGAGCAGTCGAAGTTTATATGGCAAACGTAGGCTACAGTGGCCCAACTTACACTTAGTCACACCCTGACAAATAGATTTCTCCTTCATGAAGGTACATTTTTCCGTATTTGCTTTCTCTTATGCCTTTGAAATCAGGGATGTGTCATATCTTTTGCACCAAAAAAATAGAAAAAAACCCCTAATTTCATTTCAGAAACTCCAAAACAGCTTGTTGCTGAATTTGATGAGCAACATGGGCATGAGTTATTAATGAAGCTGGCATAAAGTAGATAGGAGGTCAATAGGATACACATAGTAATTAAAATGCAAAGTTTGCATTGTTTTTAAGTAATGCCATTGGGACACAGGATGCTGGTAGTGAATACGGTTTAAGAAACAACGCAATAACATCTACAAACAGCAGATAAAAGGATTTTTTGGCCATTACAGATAGTGAGAAAAACCTTATGGGAAAAAAAAGGTGATTTTTTTTTTATTTAACATTGTTATTTCTTTTTTATTAAAGTAAAATTGATCAGATCAGTAGCCGATCAAAACCAAAATGAATGATTACAAATATTGTCAAATACAATACATCCACATGTGTGGATGTATTTTTCTGTGAATGTAATTTGTGTGATGTAATTTAACTTCTAGTCAAAGTCAGTTGGGCCATGATAACCTCCTTTTCTTCTACACTGATAGCCATATCTTTCTAACATCAAATATCATGAGGACTAATTATCTGCCATTACTTATTTCAATCATCATTTGTTAGTGTCCCCATCAAATATGTAAACGTTCCTTTTAGATATTACTATTTTAGATTTTACTGTTTCACCACACATAATATTAGAATAAAAATCTACTGAGCCCTTTCCAGCTTGAACATTTTCTGAATTGCAAATACTACAATGGCAATGGTGAACTGCTGCAAGAAGGAGTTTTCAGTGTATCTTCAAGGAAATTCCCAGCATGACTACTTATGCAATTAGGTGTTTGCATGAATATGCACAACAATTGCCTTGAACCTCTTTGCAAACCAAATGTTTTCTAACACAGATGTTAGTGTTGAATTAATAAAAAAGGTGTTCAATATCATGAAGGAAGAGAGCTTTCATTCTGATAACAGCTCACAAAACCTGTTTCAATCGGCTCATTAATTTACTCCTTTCCAGAAACAACCTCAAACATGTGAAAGTTCATAAGTGCTGCCCCAAGATGATGTCTTCTCCTGCGGCCCTGCATGAAGAGGGAAGAGGTCTAATGCACCCAAGGGATGCAGCAAGCATTTCCAGCTCCTGTTCCTTCTCTGGTGTGTTCCTGGGAAACCACAGCTTCCAGGTGCTCAGTGCTACGGGTTAGAAATAGTCTCAGTTTATCCCTGAAGAAATGAAGTGGCATGTGAAAGAGATTACAGAGATCCAGAAAGATCCAATAAAAGAAAGTTCTCTTGGGAGAAAAAGAAAAAGGAAAAAGAGAAGAGAGTTTCCAAGCAGCATCTGATTATAAAGTTAGATAGCACTTGTGTTGCCAGTTCATTGCATCGGTAGGATCACTAAGTTTGACAAGAAAATATTGCAGCCTCTGCTATGGTTTCAGGCAAAATCATTACAATTCTCTTCATTTTCTACACAAATTACCCATAAGGGAGGGCTCCTTTAAACAGTCAGAGGCAATCCAACTCGTGCTTATTGTACAGTGGTTGCTGTTGCTAAGGTTATATCTACACAGCAGAGTGCATAATAAATTCATAGACTGTAGCATGCAGGAGTATTCATATTGAGTATCTGCCAGTGCATCCGCAGTGTTTGAGTGTGATCGCAGCGAGCAGTTTCCTGGCTGGCTCACAGATTCCAATGCACTGTTGCGGTCAATGCGCCTATCTACATGGGGGATGAGATTAGAAAAAAAACACCTCTGGAAAAATAAAAGGCTACCTTTTGCCTTGGGGACCTCCTGCATTATCTCCCTATATAAGTGTGTGGGACAGACGCAGGAGAATGAAGTAGAGGGATAGTGACAGGTTTTCCTTTAGATAGGTGGGTGCTTATTCAGTTGTCCTATAGGAAACGTAGCATGCCAGAATTGGATCCCCTAGTTTAAAAGATTTCAGGCTGCAATTAAAGATGATACTTAGATGCAGGAGGGGAGTAATTGTGACTGCATCCCTGCAAAAGTGCCCTGAGGAAGGGCTGCTGGCAGTGATGACAAACACCCTCAGTAAGGTGTTGCGTCTACAAAAGCCAGCCAACCTATATATAAACAGGGCTTTTTTTCCTCTGCTTAGTTTAAGAGATCAACGTTAGGGGTTTTTTTGGTTTTGTGCTTTTTATCCTGGACCCTGGGCAACCAAATCTAGGCTTAAAAAACCAGACGATTCCATCAAAAAAACTGGATAGGTAGTAACCACACCAGAAGTGGCAATTTTCAGTTTCTAACAGTCCATGTCCAATCCCTCAAACTGAGGCTTTATCAATCCTTTTTTTTTTTTTTTTTTTCTAGACAGCATAGACAGCAGAAAATCCTCAGCAGCGGAAGCTATTTAAAGTCCCTGGCCCAATATCGAATCCTCAGATTTGGCAGTAGCAGGTTTCAGCTGGATTTTCTGGGCAGTAAGTAACTCAGCAGCAAATTTACTCTTTTTAATACAATGGCAACAGTCCTTGGAAGTAGCAGGAATGACTTCAGATGGTGCCAAAATTTAAATGAAAAATCTAACTATAGCTGGCCTTGCAGGCTGCTGGCAGCACACCCTGCGCTTCTGCGGGAGCCCAGGGTTCAGGAGTGAGCTCAGGGGTCCTGCCCGGCTGCCGCAGACACCCCCGGCAGCACTGGGGTGATGGCCCCTCGCACCGCCACGGGCTGATGTGCCAACCTGACTCGCCGCCTGAAAGCATGGCAGGGTGCGAAGATCAATGGCAGAGTATGGCAAAACATGCATCTCCTTGGACATACAGGTCTGTGCATGTCCAAGAGGAGGACTCAGAAAAGCCTGAAGATCCAATCTAGGCTGCTTTCCAGTCTGCTGCTGCCATTTTTATTAATTTCTGTTTCTTATTCCTTTACACTGATGAATGCACTATTCCTTTACACAGAAGGGATGTAAAGATGACAAAAGAACCTCTTTTCAAGAACAGCTTTTTCCTTTGGGAACTACAGAAACTAGATACATACTTTGTAAGATTTGTAAGATTTCTTTTAAATGCAACTCATGTAGGTTTGCTATCTCTACAGCACAAGTGTACACAGTCATCACTTTTTGAGGGAAAAAATAATGGAAAAATGCCAATGGAGAAGAAATCCTTATTGTTGCAGGTAAACTTGCCTTTTCAGGTGCCCAATAGGAAGGCCCATGTCTTCTAGCCAGGCTAGTCCAGACTGATACCTGCTTGGGATAAGCCTTAGCTCTCTCCTGGGAGATGCATTGGGTATGTAAGTACATACAGCAATATGTATGCAGGCTGTGAGAACAGTCCTGGGAATTGGGAAGCTCTCTCAGATTTGCTAATACACACATAGCCTGCAAGGCTCTTCTTGCAATGAAATCCCCAGCAGCGTAACCAGGGAAAAGCAGTGTTTTCCCCTGCGTGGAAAAGACTGAGGGTCAGCACATAACTCTCAGTCTTTCTTGGCCTGCCAGGACCAGCACTGTGGGAGCTGCACATTTTTACAACAGCTTGGTCTAATCAATACAAATTTTAAGCATCTTCCACCACTCAGAAATAAAATATAGGTTGGACAGTACTTAAGTGTGTCCAGGAAAATAATCACTGCCCATATGCTTAAGTTAAGCACATGCCTCAGAGCTTTACTGTAATGTGGCTGCAGCAAAAGGACTAAGACATGGAAAAACTGTATTAACATAACTGCTTGGATTAAAGTGCACTATACTCACCTGCTTGCTTCTATTGAGAGCATATTATCAACAGACTCCTTTTAAATTTACTTGCTGTGATGCTGGGAAATTTTTTTACCTACTTTGGGGAAAAAAGTCAGTTTCCAATCCAAGTTGTAAACCCTAGAGAAAGGGATTTTTAACAGATCCCCCACTGTGACTGGAATAAAAACATACCAGAAAAAGCACATGTTGAGATGGCTGCCTCATAAGAAACAATGCTTTCTCCTTCTCAATCACATTGTGATTGCTATTCTCTTAATATATCTCAGCCACCTAGCTAGACATCTTGCTTCACTTCTATATGAGGTATTGCAAGTTTTGAAATACACCCTGGGAAAGAAAATACACAACAGCAAAAATGCCTAATAAACCTGAAATGAATCACTTATTTTCATTGTTTTAATAAACACAGAAACAAAAGTATGGAGTGAATACAGACAGCAAAGCAAGAAAATAAAAAATAAAGTTCTTGGGAATCACAAATTAGTCCCCAGACAGAGGAGAGTCCGGTACAAGTGTGTAGTGCTATGTCAGTTTTGAAACACTTGGGTTGAGCAGACCTTACCAATAAACTTTTACTACAGGCATTCACAGGCACACTTTGCCTCTTATTTCTCACCCCCACTCTTGTCAAACGCTTAATGCAGAATCCATTCCCTCCATTTTGAACACTGAAATGTTTGAGTATACAAACCAAACATCTATGCAGTTTCTGCTCTTCTAAGTCCTCTCTTCAGGATCTTAACTTTGCCCATTCTGTCTTTTGTGTATGTACTTTTGAAGCTTTGAAATCATTTGAATGTAAATTCATTTCATTGTTTAAAACCAGAAAATTAAGAAAGAAGATGACCGAGATATTTTTCATGTATGTGTATGTGGTGTGTATCCACACAGTAGACATTTGCTGGTACAATGTACATTTCAGGAAATACAATGTCTGAGAGAGGAACTAAAAGAATAGTCCACAGTAGGGCTCTATCACTAAGAAATATTTTTGACCTAAGTTAGGATATAGGATGAGGAATAATCAGACTTAATGGGAAGGATCTATTGTTGAAGTCCATAGCATAGTAACATGCTATTACTATCCAAGAAATACATTTGTTGCTCATTTACCTCAGACAACTCATGAGCAAAAGCTGTTGCAAAGTATTTTCATTACGATGAAGACAACTATCGTAGGTGTTTCTTTGGGCAGCATGTTCACTGTGACTTAACAATCAACCTTATAATCTTAATTACACTTAAGAATGCCAAGCTTTTTTATTATAGAGATCCTATGACAATGTTTTTTGTCCAAGTTTCTTCCTGTCCTTTCAGAGGAATAGTAATGGTGATTTATTACTACATTGTACGGAATACTTCATTTGTGTGTTTAAGCAACAGGCTCAGTAAGCCAGCAATATGATCAGCAGGCAGTTTACTGGCTGCTTGAAAAGTTATTTAATTCAATGCAAGTACATAAAGAAGAAACAAAGGCAGCTACAGTTCACAGTCTACAGAAGCCTATCAAGAAATTCAATATTAATACCTCCTCTCCATTTACATATTATGGAGAAGGAGGTATAATGGAGGAGGAAGTATGTTGATCCCCTGTCAAAGTCATTTAATATTTTCTTGGCTTAGGATTTTCTCTAATAAGTATTTATGTTTTCTCTAAGCAGTGTTAATTCTAGATAAACCCAAAAAATATTTTTTATTAATTTATTGAATATTTCAGGCTGTAAAAAGGTATCTTCCCCTGGATTTAGCTGATGGAACTAGTTACCACCCCAACTCCCGTGGCTGTTCATTATCAGCCATAGGACTGAAGTTATCATCTCTTCAGACCTGCTAGTGGAACTGATTGTGTGGGTGCTCCCTAACCCATTTCACTCAAAATAAGCAAAGTTTGCAAAGCCCTCCTAGATAGGATGGTGCACGTTTGACATTCTAAGAAGTGCAGGTATGATACGGACCATTTTAATCACTTTTCACATGCATGCATAGAAAGATTAAAGGAATTGTTAATCGTTCTCACACTCGTGTCAGTTGAACACCCAGGAAATAAAGTTGTGAATGTTTTTCAGGAAACTCAAGAGGTTTAGGATAAGTGGGAAAAGCAGAGCAGAAAAAGGAGTCTTCACGGGGCTAGTATTTGTGTTAGCTTATTAGATCTGTTTTGTAATCACTTAGCATGCCAAAGTGACTGGCAAATGAGAGAATAAGAAAGAAAGAGTACTTGTGCCTAGGAAAACAGTGTTGACCTGATGGAATATTGATTGCAGAATGATCTGTGTGAGTACCACATTGTTTTTTCACTTCTTATTTCTTTTTTTCTTGTTATCATCTTCATAATAGCAAATCCAAGACTGGATTAGTATATCCTTACAAAAAAAATGGCTTGGGGTTTTTTCCAGTTCTGTATAAAAAAGGAGGAAGTATTTGTTTTGATAAGTGGAAAAGTGTTAGGGAGAAGTGGATTTTATTTGATATTTTTTTATTATTGAAGAAAGACAGACCTTTCATTTGAATGTTTTCTGCTGATGAAAATGTTATAAATGCCTTTGGAGCTGGGAACTAGACATGGTGGAAGTGGAGGCAGAAGAGCTGTATGACCACTGCCATGAACTCTGCATGGGCTGTCTTCCCAGCACAGTATGAACTCGTGGGTTGACTGAATGCCTGCCAAATCCTGCCAAAATTCAAACACTATATCATAGCACTAATATCTCTTACTGGAGTTTTGCAGATAACCTCTACGTGAGACATTGTGAGTAACTTTCTGAAGAGAAAAAAACCTGTTGCCTGATTATATTCTCGGCTTCAAGTCTCGCTTTTGTGTTAAAAGAGGGTGTGCCAATATAGATCTTTCATCGTCTGGAAGAACTGATTTCCTGATTCTCTTCCTTCCAGTTTCAGAAGCATAGATGTGGTACGGAAATTGCACAAATGTGTTCTTTGGCAGGTTTCGTCAAAGTTACCAATGGCTTTTGATCTTGCTTTCCAGCCTGAGTTAATAAATTTGGCTTTGGCTTTTCTAGGAGAAAGATGACAGAGAATTCCTACAAATTATTTTTCATTTGAAGCACTGATTTTAAACACAACTGTTCTCTTTCTTTTGCCTCCAGATTCAGCACGTTATGAGGTTCCCAGCAGGCTGCCTGGGGAGGCACAATTTGCGGTGTATGTGGAAGGTGCAACCCCAGACTGAATGGGAGAGGGCTCCTGCCCCAGCAGCAACTTTGCCATTGAAGTGCAGAATCACAGGGCTAGTTGGCCTTGCCAGATACCATCTCATCCATCCTGCTGTCACAGACCAGATCCACTTTCCCTAAGAGAAATTAATCTAAGAGATATTTAAGGATATCAGTGCTAAAAACACTGTGACCTTTCTTGCCAATCCATTCCAGTGTCTTTACCATTAGAAAGTTTTTCATAATATTTAGCAATTCTTGCTGTAATTGATGCCAATTTCTTTCCATCCTATTCATAATAGACATGAAGGACAAATCTTTTCCTTTCCATACTGAAGCAACCTCTGTGTAATTGTTAACCTATTCCCATCTGTCTTCTTTTCTTCAGACTAAGTACACCCCATGTATTCAATGTTTGATGTTAAGTGATCTTTTCTAAATTTCTGATTTCTGATTTTTTATGAACTACCATTAAACCAGTCATTTCTACCCTGCATTTGTGTAGGTGAACAGCTGTGCCTAGCTGTGGTACCATTTACTAATTCCTTAAGGCTGTTTCTCCAGGATTGCGTGACCAAGAGCTTGAGTGCCACAGTGAGTAGTAACAATGAGTAGGGGATACCGTTCTGGAGGAAATCTGCGCCTTACACTGTGTACAACCAGTACTTCTCAGCCCGGTTTGCAGGTCAAGGCTCTTGTTAGACCTGCTATCTGCTTTTCCGATAAAAACTATGGTAAAAACCATTTCCTTCTATTTGCATTTGAAAAGTGGACCATTAATAGATACATTCATTTTGTCCTTCGTGTCTGTTCCTATTTCCTGAATATAAGACTACTGTTACAAGAACAAGTGAAAATTTTGTTCAACAGTTGTAACATTTTTCTTCGAGACAAAGAAATGAAAATTTCTGCAAGGATTTTGAGAAAAAATGAAAATTTCTGTAGGGATTTTTCAGATTTTTTTTGAATGACAAAAATTAAAGCTAGAGTATGTCCATGGGCATTTTAAAATACTTTTTTTAGATTCTTCTAGTGGGAAAAATCTTACTTGCTAATCTGGTGCACTTATGATAATTAGCTATTTTCAAAGAAAATATGAAAACTTCATGTTTAAAAATTATGTGCATTTTCTTTATCCTCCTGCCCCCTTTTTGACATTGTACTTATTTTAATATAATAAAATTAATTATGTCCATAAGGTGGGTGGACTATTTTAAATTTTTATTTATAATTTTCCATTTTGAAACTTTTTTAAAAATTCTGATATTTTTTTTTTTTTTTGGTAACATCTCAGTGAAATGCAATCTCTTGGTTATAGGTCAGCTTGTGGGGGAAAGGAGCAGGAGAGCTGTGGGGTTCCTGCCGCTGGAAGGCACTCCCGATACTTGCTAGGTTGGGCAGGGGCTCAGCTTGCAGAGGCTGAGACCTCTCTTGTTGAGCATCCCCCACTGAATATGGATAGCTCTGAATATGGATGGCTTTGGGAGTGGGACAGTGGGTTCAAAATCCTGTCAGTCCACATTCACTGCTGAGGAAGGTCAGCCAAGCTATGTGCAGAGTTGGCTCATAGAGGAAAGGGGCTAAATGCCCCAGCTGTTCAAAGCTGGGGAAGCTCAGACTCAAATACCAAGCAAGAGGGCATTACAAAATAAACATCTGCCCAAAGGGGCTGGAAGCAAAGGTGGGGCTGATTATATTTGAATTTCTGGTGTGTACTCCAACTTGAAGTGAAGCATATTGTCACGCCTTTGGGAAGGACTGATTTATACAGCAGGGTCCCCTTCATTGTTGTTCATTGCCTAAACACCTCAGGCTCGATTGCTGGCTGGTAGGAGATTCCTGAACACTGCACAACTTGTACCATGCACATCTATTTCTGCTCCCCTGCCTGGATGAACATTTCCTTCACCAAATGTGAGCTATCCCTTTTGGTTTTGAATAAACACTTTCTCGGTGAAGACTCTGTTAAATTGTGAGCAGCAAACGCTAAACAAGTACTATCTCCTGCGCTCAAGTGCAGCACGTCATCAAGAATTGCTGCCCAAAGTTCATCTGGTCAAGCAAGCACCTAGCATCGTCTGCACATCCTCTGAAGTGCCTGTGCATACGCTGTTTTTTTCTGTTCATGCTTAAGTCATGCATTCTTTTTTAAAGTTCATAAAATGCCTGTTCATGGGTGACCTCCCTGTCGGCTCCTGTGACAAACCCCATGCTCTTGGTGAAGTCTCAGCTTCAGCTGAAGGGAACCTTCAGCCACAGGAGGGCAGCAGTTCAACGCACCGCGCTGAAACTTCAGCCTCTGATGTCAAATGAGATAGAAACAGCAGGAAAAAAAGTTATACCGACAAATACCAGCCACAATAACTGGCCTTATTCCCTCCATGCAGTATTAGTTACTGTGGCGGGGTGCTCTAAGTGTAGGACAACATGTGAGAAGCAGCTTTTTCAGTGAGGATTTAGAGGTCAAAACAAGCTTTCGTGAAGCAGGGGTTTGAAGTGCAGACCTATTGCAAATCCTAAAATGAAAACTGGCTCAGTGTAGATGAAACACTGGTTGTGTTTGCCTCACTTGCAGAAGCACGAACTAGGGCATGAGACACTCCCTGACCCTCGTGCCAGGCCTCCCCACGTGTAGCTCAGGCAGGCTGCCCTCATCCCACTCTCGCTACTCCTTCAGCACAGAAACCCTCCCTATCTCCTGCCGCCTCGGTGCAGATGAAGTCAGGCTGTCTAGGAAAGGACACACACACACGATGCATTTTTCCATCTATAGCTCCATGGATCATGGTCACTACGGATTATGGACCGAGCCCACGTGGGCATGGCTGTATCGGTGCCACCCATGGTGCTGACTGTATGCAGTAAACCTGTGCAAAAACTTTGCAAGAATTCAAGCATTTTTTTTCCCCAGGTTCTTGGGAAAAGTGCCCAAAGCTCACGCTTGAGCACAGGCTTGCCATCAGTCACTTGGCGTGACTGCTACACAAAGTATAAACAGTCAGCTGGCAACAGCAAAGAGAAAAACCACTTGATGAATACCACCAGAAGAAAAGTATTACTTTGCATGCATGTGCCCTGCAGTAAAACCAGCCATTTTTACTTTGCATTTTTAACTCCACAGAATCTTTTTTATCCCTGACTGGCATCCAGATGTTCCCCCATAGCCCGGAATAATACTGTTATGGCTGATGTTAAGCCAACTCTAGTGTCTGGGGTTTTAAATTGCTAGGTTGGGTTTTGGATACTTTGTGAAGGAGTCCATCTCACAAAGCCTCACTTCTGCAGGCGGTTTTGCCCAGCTGAGCTCTGCAGTGGGATCACTGTCCTGAGCAGGCAGTGCCTGCCAGTGCTCAAAATGAGAAACCCACCGGCTAGACTTTTTACTTTAATTTTGCTTCTGTAATTATTTCAGGTACCCACGAGATGGTGCTACTATGCTTTGGTTGAACCTTGCAGCGAGGCTGAGGACAAAGTAATGGAGAGCTTGAGTCAGGAATGTCATAGGTGTTGCATATATTCACGTTGCACAGTTGATGTATTTTTTTTGACAAGTATAGATGGAGCTTAATTCCAGTGAACAAAATCTTCATAAAAATATCTTAGTGGAGGACAGTAAAGTACAACAAATGACCATTGGTATCTAACACATCTACAAGGGGAAGCCTAATAGCACTTGTTAAATATCAAATTCAACCTTCCAGTTTATAACAAAAGATTTCTTTCCAGCCAAATCTCATCTGGGTTAAAGCTCTCCGTTATGGACGCTACGATAAAGCGATACTACCATTACAATGAGAGAATACAGCTTTTTTTGTTGCTTGTTTATTAAGGATCAGAAGGGAAGACGGAGTCACTTGCTCTTGTCATTTATATAGAAACTAATGGCCCACTGGTGTTCAAGCAGATAAAAAAATTAAAACACTCCCTTTTTGACTTCCATATGTGCAGCTCTGAGGTCACTGTACTATCCCTGTAAAGCAGGAAAAAAAAAAAAAGGCCTAAATACAAATTTAATCCAGCAGAAAACATTTGTATTAAACAGGAAGAGATTAACCTGGGCAAGCGATATGTGGCAAATGTCATGATTGTGCTTTAATACTCAGGAGAGACATTGAAGCTTGCCAGCTCCTACACTCCTGTGACAATCTCTTGCCTAGAGTCTCTTCATGCTGGCAGTTGGCACAGGTCAGCAAGTTGTGCCTCTGTCCTGAGAAGTAGGGCAGGTATAACATCACAGCTAGTGACTCCACATTAACTGCAAAGTGGAAGCTCTCAAAAGAGGGAGAAATAAGCTTGTGCCTTAAGCAAGGAACATTAGTCATCCTGCCCTTCCCAGACTCATCAAGGCAGTGGAGTTTTGGCAGGATGATTGATCCCAATATAGAGAAGGCTGAGAACCTCCGCTACAAAGAAAATGAACAAAATGAAGACACTTCTCTCATTCTTATGGTGAGAATTGTCTTTACTATTTAGATGCATAAGGGAACTGAAGGCCAACAGTGACATAAATTACAACAATTCAGACAGATCACTTCTCTGTTCAGTGAGGTGACTGAATTCATAACCGCTGTGCTGGGGTCACCATGCTATGAAGTGCATGCAAATCCCATGTCAGTCACTGTGTAAAAAGTAGAGCAAGACAGTCTGTAACAAAGAAATGGGCAGGAGCATCTGCTTATCTTATCTGCCTCATAACTTTTCCTGCAATACTCACGTAAGATGTACAGTAGTTGTTTTTTCTTTCAGCACACACAGATAAAGGGAAGTATTAGACATGCCAGTGGCCTGCGAGCCATACACTGCCTAATTGTTCGTTAAAATTCAGATGAGGTGAGTAGTGCCCCTTGACCAATATCGGTGCGTAGGCTGGACACTGCCCACATCATCCTAGATGGCACGCTATGGCCATGTAGCATGTGATTCTCCCAGATCGCACTGCTGTTGGTGGAGCCAAGAGGCAGCATGACTCTTACCTGCATTCAAAAGGCATTTGTGCAATTGGCTGTTGCTCTCAGATGACCCAGGCATTCAGTGTCCCTGGCAGTCTATGAGAGCCATGGCATCGCATATGATCCCATGTTTACTGTCGGTGATAGGGTGAGTCACCACGTGGGATTGTTGTTGCTCATGTTTCTTACTGCCTTAGTAAAGGTTGATTTATAATGTGTTGTCAGACTCCATTACTGTTCAGATCACATTAACTGGTGTTGCAGACAGGATGGAGTCTTTCCAACACCTGCTGGAGGCTTTAGGTAAGGAGCGAGGTTGGAGCTTGCCCCAATGGGCAGTGAATTGAGTCTGAGATAATTGGATGAACCTGCAAGCTATCGGGGATGAATTTGAATGGTGGCGTAAGGCCAGCCATTGCCTTGATCAGCCTCCTGAGTTGTGCTCTAGATGCAGCCTGGCCTGTAATCACCAGGCAGCATGATGCCCTTGGACAGGCAGGAGAAGCTAAGCAAGGGGCCAAAAGGGATGCAGCAGCAAGGTGATCCAACTGCCTGGCCTCTTAAAACCAGGTATCAATGTTGGCATATAAATTAGCCTCCTTTGCCCAACAGGCCCTTGAGGCATGGCACGATCATCCTATTGCAACAGCCCAAGTGAGGGCCACCACCTACCAAGATGATAATAATGATGATAATTGGGATGAGGACATTTTTGGCCCCAGACCAGACCCTGACTCCTCACCCTAAAGAGGAAGACACACCTGCCCCTCCATATTGCCCTCCACTCTCCTTATATTCTAAGATTAAGGAGGAAATTGCTGACCACCCCCCCCCAGCCTTGGCACAGTCATAGCCCACGGGCAGGAGCCCCTCCCCTACCTGCCTTGAGCACTTGCTCAAGTTATGCTTCCAGGGTGACAAGTTTTGTAAAAACCCAGGACAAGGCTGGTGGAGTGGGTCAGGAGGCTGTGGCACACTGGGGCAGTCTAACTTACCTCAATGAAGGAGAAGTGGCCATCCTACCCCTTGGACCCGGGGTGTGGTTGCAACCAGTCCCAGGGGGAGGTAATGTTTTCACCCTGTGGGATGCCACCCTGGCCATGGTGCGGGCTCTGCCCTGGGATGAGCAAGAAGGCAAACCCACATTATGCACCTGTTGTGTTTTAACCCCATCCAGCAGCTAAACATCACACAGCCACTCATACTAGCTACGATGAAGAAAATTAACTATATCCCAGCCAAAACCAGCACAGCGCCACAGTCCAGCAGTGTGAAACTATAATGGAGTGGTCAGCCATTTGCGATTTACTCCATCAATCTGTCATTAGAGGGAATCCCCTGGACCTCCAGGCATCTGATGGGGGACAGCCCCCCAGCTGACACCCTTGGGTGTAGCACTATGGCAGCTACAGGCTATTAATGGCAGATCCCCCACATGGACAGAAATTGTCAGACAGGGAGGGGATGGCTGGTCAGTTTTTGACAAGACCCCCACTTCCCAAGTACATCTGTGGCAATGGCTTCTATGCTCGAAGGTCAGATGTGGAGGAACCCTTGCCTGGGCAAAAGATGGGGCACCTCCGCTGGCCAAACAGAGAGGGCCCACCTCTGGCAGCTCCTGCTGGAAAGGGACTTTATCCCCTGTCAACAAATTGATAAATTGCAGAACAATGGTAGGTTACAGTTTTTGAATAGCCATCAGCAGGTGGTCCCCATGAGCTATGTAGCACCTCCTTGCACCCTGTTGTTAGCCCCTTCTGCCCATCCTTCTTCTCTCTTGAAAGTGCTGCCACAGAACTGGTGGGTGGGTGTCCACTGCCAGATGGACATCTGCCTCCTAGCTCTGTTTTCCAGCAGATGCTTTTGCTTACCCCATGTCCTAGCCCTGATTATAAGTTGTCATGAATGACAGGCACCCAGTCACATTTGTGGTGGACACCGGGGCCCAAGTCTTGATGTTGGATTTGTGGCTCTCCCCTTCAGTCTGTCCTGAGGGTAGCCACCATGTTAACGTGGTGGAAATCTCCCATGCAATACCCTATTAGTAAGGTCAAACTCTTTTCTCTCTGACCTTAATGGCTATACACCATGGCACTGGGACCTACCAATTTTTTAGGTATGAACCTTCTCCAAACCCATGCTCTAGGAGGCCAGTGGGGCCAATGGATCCCCATTGCTCTAAATGCTTTGGTGCAACTCCTTCAAACTGCACCACCTCTGCCACCCACTTCATTAGAGCATGTGAAACAGGACCACATAGGTCCCACGGCCTCCAAGGCAGTAACTGCCCTCCTCAGGGACCTTCAAGCAAGAGGGATCATTGTCACCACTGACTCCTCTTTTAACTCACCCTTTTGGCTCATTCAGAAACCAAATAGTGACTGGCAGCTGACAGTGGATTACTGTGCTGTCAGCAAGGCATCAACAATCCCTTCATGCAGAAGTCCCATCTATCTTGAACCTGGATTTTGCCGTCGAGTGGGCTGCCCATCCTTGGCTAGGGGCCCTTGATGTTAAAGGTATGTCTTTTATGATTCCCCTGCAGCCCAGTGACTGTGAGCAGTTTGTGTTCACCTGGAAATGCATTCAATATACACTTACATTCCCCAGGTATTTATTCATAGCCCTACAGTTACACATGCCATGTTAGCTAAGGAATTAGCTCCCGTAACCCTTCTGTTAGGGGTGTGCATGTATTGATATATTGACAACATCCTTATCCGTGGTCCAGACTGCAATTCTGTGCAAATCACCATGGACTCCATGACCACATGTTTGCAGTCTCTTGGTATTGTCATTCCTGAGGTTAAGGGGCAAGAGCCTGCTCAGGAAGTTACATTTCTGGGAATTTGCTGGACTGGCAGCAGGGACTCAGTACCTACTGAAACATTATCTGAACCCAAAGCTCCTCTAAGGGGGGTAAATTATCTCAGGGCCCTGTTAGGAATGCTCAGGTTCTGGCATCACCACATTCCTGTGTTTGTGTTTGTGTTAGTTGCCAGCCCCTTGTACTATCTCCTAAAGAAGTGGTTGGTCTGGCACCGGGATGAAATGCATGAGAAGGCCCTGCAAATAATTCCTGACTCACTGGAAAAATTTCAAGCCCTGGATCCTGTCCACTCTGGTCTCCCTTTTGGTCTCCATGTTGACATTCCTGACCACAATTTCTTCTTTGGTCTGTGACAGTGCCAACCGAGCAACCCCATAGACCTACACATTACATTTGGGAGTAAAGGGTGGAAAGGGACACAAGGGTGCTACATGGCATGGGAGAAAATGGTTGTTGCTACCCATGCAGCACCATTGGCTACAGCCAACATTACCCAAGATGACCCAGTGGAACTTAGACTCTCTATCCCAATTTTGCAAAGCATTAGTGACTCCAGCCCCATTCCTTGGGGCATAGCAAACTCCAGCAACATGTATAAGCTCACAATGTATATAGCCCATCGCACTTGGACTGAGGGCAAGCCCTCCTATCTAGCCACCTCATGGAGGTCCACATTCCCTGGAAGGAGGATGAACCAGGCGTCTCCAGTGTCCCAGCTTCACCCATCATGGATACCCCTTCTGTCACAGGCTTCAGCTTGAACCCCACCATGTGGCATGGAGTTCACTGACAGAAGCACACTCTGTGTAGCTTCCCCCTGGAAGTGGGTAGCTGCCTGTATCAATGGATGGGCTTGTGGATTGTACTGTAAAGCATTTTCTCAGCCACAGTCAAGCCACTCGCTGACCTGGGTTGGTGGCCACTGGATATAAGCAGAACACCAACCTTGCCTAGCTTATTATATAGGTAACTGTTGTGGTTTAACTCCAGCTGGCAACTAAGCACCACACAGCCACTTGCTCACTCCCCCCCGCAGTGGGATGAAGGAGAGAATCGAAGAGTAAAAGTGAGAAAACTCGTGGGTTGAGATAAAGACAGTTTAACAGGTAAAGCAGAAGCCATGCACACAAGCAAAGCAAAATAAGCTCCTGCCTTCATCATGCAGGAGCAGAGACAGTGTCTGCCATGGGCCAGGGGTGGACAAGTGTGGCCTTACACGGTGTGTCCTGGCCCAAAGCACTCAATGGAGGGGTGGGACCTTATATGGTGTGTCCTGGCCCCCCCCTGCACATGATGGAGGGGTGGGGCAGTATGGCCTTTGTGGTGGGTTGACCCTGGGTGGCTGCCAGGTGTCCACCCAGCTGCTCTATCACAGCTCCTCCTCAGAAAGACAGGGGGGAAGAAAATGAGATGAAAAAGAGCTCATGGGTCGACTTAAAGGCAGTTTAATGAAGAAAAAGCAAAGGCCACGTACAGGAGAAAAGGAAAACAGAGAGATTCTCTAATTCCCATCAGCAGGTGATGTCTAGCCACTGGCTGGGCAGTAGCGCCTCAGCATGCTGAGCAGTTGTTCCAGAAGACAAATGCCTTAATGGCGAACACCTGCCTTCCCTCTCCTCCTTTCTCTTAGCTTTGATTCCTGAGCATGACGTCATATGGTATGGAATATCTCTTTGGTCAGCTTGGGTCTGCTGTTCTGGCTATGTTACCTCCCAACCTCTTGCCCACCCCAGCCTG
>NW_010972991.1:15406384-15406749 GCF_000737465.1 Haliaeetus leucocephalus | reverse complement strand
ACTTGACCAACTGACCTCTTCCGTAGAAGTGGGTTTGCTGCTAGAAGAAACCAGGCCAAACTGGCTGAAAGCGGCAAAGTTGCAACAAAATAGTGCAAACTCAGCTAATAAATAGGCATTTAGCGTGCTTGCACACGGGAGTTGTGTGGACAAACACTTCGAAAGCGAATGGTAACAGGCGATATCATGGCCAAAGCCAACAGTCTGTGTAAATTGTAAACAGGAACACGTGAGTAGTTTCAGGGTTGCGTATAAGGAATCAAGAGTGTAACACAGGGTCCTTCTCAGGCTCCCAGCCAAGAGGGACCTTAATTGCTGGCAATAAAAGGGGGGTTAGCTAGCGTGTACTTCTGCTGCCTTCTTTC
>NW_010972991.1:15338711-15405955 GCF_000737465.1 Haliaeetus leucocephalus | reverse complement strand
GTTGGACTAGATGACCTTTAAATGTCCCTTGCAACCCAAAGTATTCTATGATTCTATGATAATATAACATAGACAACAATTCTCTTCCTTAAACAGTGAGTTCTGAAACAGAAGAGCTAACCCTGTTCACTTCTTTGAATAACTAGACCTAGTCACCTTATTGCTGCATGAGTGCTTCAGCTTCAGGATCTGTCTTGAGCAGAGGTTTCTGCCTGTATCTTCAGCTTTTGAAGGTCTGAGGATAGATTAAGTTTTAAACTTAACTTTGTGATTAGTGTTTGCTTTTAGATTATAGAATCATAGAATAGTTTAGGTTGGAAAAGACATTTAAGATCATCAAGTCCAACCATTAACCTAGCCCTTCCAAGTCCACTACTAAACCATGTCCCTAAGCACTACATCTACACGTCTTTTAAATACCTCCAGGGATGGTGACTCAACCACTTCCCTGGGCAGCCTGTTCCAGTGCTTGACAACCCTTTCAGTGAAGAAATTTTTCCTAATATCAAATTTTTCCTGATATCCAATCTAAACCTCCCCTGGAGCAACTCGAGGCTGTTTCCTCTTGTCCTATTGCTTGCTACTTGGGAGAAGAGACCCACACCCACCTCGCTACAACCTCCTTTCAGGTAGTTGTAGGTACTGATAAGGTCTCCCCTCAGCCTCCTTTTCTCCAGGCTAAATAACCCCAGTTGCCTCTGCCACTCCTCATAAGACTTCTTCTCTAGACCCTTCACCAGCTTAATTGCCTTTTTTTGTACATGCTCCAGCACCTCAATGTCTTTCTTGCAGTGATGAGCCCAAAACTTAACACAGTATTTGAAGTGTTGCCTCACCAGCACCGAGTACAGGGAAACAATCACTTCCCTAGTCTTGCTGGCCTCACTATGTCTGATACAAGCCAGGATACCATTGGCCTTCCACTTGGGCACACTGCTGGCTCATATTCAGCCGGCTGTTGACCAACACCCCCAGGTCCTTTTCCATCAGGCAGCTTTCCAGCCACTCTTCCCCAACCCTGTAGCACTGCATGGGGTTGTTGTGACTCGAGTGCAGGACCTGGCACTTGGCCTTGTTGAACCTCATACAATTGGCCTTGGCCCATCAATCCAGCCTGTCCAGATCCCTCTGTAGAGCCTTCCTTTCCTCAAACAGATCAACACTCCCTTCCAACCTGGTGTTATCTGCAAACTTACTGAAGGTGGGCTCAATCCCCTCGTCCAGATCGTTGATAAAGATATTGAACAGAACTGGCCCCAGTACTGAGCCCTGCAGAACACCACTTGTGACCGGCTGCCATTGTGACCAGCTGCCAACTGGATTTAACTCCATTCACCACCATTATTTTGGCCCAGCCATCCAGCCAGTTTTTTACCCAGCAAAGAGTATGCCCATCCAAGCCATGAGCAGCCAGTTTCTCCAGGAGAATGCTGTGCAAGATGGTGTCAAAGGCTTTACTAAAGTCTAGGTAGAAAACATCCACCTTTCTCTCACCCACTAAGCGGGTCACCTTGTCATAGAAGGAGATCAGGTTAGTCAAGCAGGACCTGCCTTTCATAAACCCATGCTGACTGGGCCTGATCGCCTGCTTGTCCTGTACATCTTGCGTGATGGCACTCAATATGATCTGCTCCATAACCTTCCCCAGCACCGAGGTCAGGCTGACAGGCCTGTAGTTACCCCAATCCTCCTTCCGGCCCTTCTTGTAGATGAGCACCACATTTGCTAACCTTCAGTCAACTGGGACCTCCCCAGTTAGCCAGGACTGCTGATAAATGATTGAAAGTGGCTTGGTGAACACTTCTGCCAGCTCCTTCAATACCCTTGGGTGGATCCCATCCAGGCCTATAGACTTGTGTGTGTCTAAGTGGTATAGCAGGTTGCTAACCATTTCCCCTTAGATTATGGTGGCTTCATTCTGCTCCCCAGCCCTGTCTTCCAGCTGTCTGGGTACCCAGAGTACAACTGGTCTTACCATTAAAGACTGAGGCAAAGAAGGCATTAAGTACTTCAGCCTTTTCCTCATCCTTTGTCACTGTGTTTCCTCCTGCATCCAATAAAGGGTGGAGATTCTTCTTAGCCCTCCTTTTGTTGCTAATGTATTTATAGGAACATTTTTTATTGTCTTTTACAGCAGTAGCCAGATTAAGTTCTAGCTGGGCTTTGGCCCTTCTAATTTTCTCCCAGCATCTGGAAGACTCACAGCATCTGTGTAGTCTTCCTGAGTGGCCTGCCTCTTCTTCCAAAGATCACAAACTCTCCTTTTTTTTTGTGAGTTCCAGCCAAAGCTCTCTGTTCAGCCAGGCTGCTTTTCTTCCCCAGCAGCTCATCTTTTGGCACAAGGGGATGGCCTGCTCCTGCACCTGTGGGATTTCCTTCCTGAAGAATGTCCAGCCTTCCTGGACTCCTCTGCCCTTCAGGACTGCCTCCCAAGGGACTCTGTCAGCCAGTCTCCTAAATGGGCCAAAGTCTGCCCTCTGGAAGTCCAAGGTAGCAGTTCTGCTAATCCTTCTCCTTGCTTCTCCAAGAATGGAAAATTCTATTATTTTGTGATCGCTATGCCCAAGATATCCTCCAACCATCACGTCACCTGCAAGTCCTTCTCTGTTCACAAACAACAGATCCAGCGGAGCCCCTTCCCTGGTTGGCTCACTCACCAGCTGTGTCAGGAAGTTATCTTCCACACACTCCAGGAACCTCCTAGACTGTTTCCTCTCCGCTCTATTGTATTTCCAGCAGACCTCTGGTATGTTGAATTCCCCTATGAGAACAAGGGCTAGCGGTTGTGAAACTTCTCCCAGCTGCTTATAGAATATTTCATTTGCCTCTTCATCCTGGTTGGGTGGTCTATAACAGAATTCCACCATGATATCTGCCTTGTTGGCTTTCCCCTGATTCTTACCCATAAACACTCAACCTTATCATCACCATTATTAAGCACTAGACAATCAAAATATTCCCTAACATACAGGGCTACCCCACTGCCCCTCCTTCCTTGCCTAACCCTTCTGAAGAGTTTATAGCCATCCACTGCAGCACTCCAGTTGTGCGAGTCATCCCACCATATTTCCGTGATGGCAACTACATCATAGTTTTCCTGCTGCACAATGGCTTCCAGCTCCTCCTGTTTGTTGCCCATGCTGTGTGCATTGGTGTAGATGCACTTCAGTTGGGCTAATGATCCCACCACCTTTCTGGGGGAAGACGCCCTAATTCCTGTGACCATTCTCAGGAGCTTCCATGGTTTCTAATACATCACTAGCCCTTGCGTCTTTGCTGCCACGTGAATCTCCATCACCTACCTCCACTGGGACAGCAGACTGAAGGACCTCACTAGCACACCACCCCTCAAATATTGGCGTGCTGCCCCCAGGCTCATCTCTAGGGACCCTGGTTTTCTCACTTTCTCCCTTCAAATCTAGTTTAAAGCTCTTTCAATGAGCTCTGCTAACTCCTGTGCAAACATCCTTTCCCCCCTTTGAGACAGGTGTACCCCGTCTGTCTCCAGCTGGCCTGTTATCATGTAAACTGCCCCATGATCAAAGAACCCAAAATTCTGCCAGTGACACCAGGCTTGGAGCCAGGTATGGATCTGCTGGCTCTTCCTGTTTCTACCCTCATCATTCCCTGTAACTGGAAGGATAGAGGAGAACATTATTTGTGCTCCTCATCCCTTAAGCAGTTGTCCCAAGGCCCTGAAGTGTCTCTTGATTGCCCTCGGGCTTCCTGTTACAACATCACGGCTGTCTACCTGAAAAATCAATAACAGATAATAATCCAAGAGCTGTTGCAGGGTAGGAAGCTTTCTCTTCACATCTTTAACCTGTGCCCAGGGAGGCAGCAGACTTCCCTTATAAATGGGTCCGGTCTGCATATTGGGCCTTCTGTTCCCTTCAGAAGTGAGTCTCCTATGACAATGACCCGTCTTTTTTGCTTTATGGAAGCAGTTTTGACGCAGGGCGTAGGCCAACTTAACCTCAGTGACACCTCCAAGCTAGATGAACCATCATCCTCGTCATTGTTGGGTTCCGCTTGCAGAGCCTCATAGCTATTATGCAAGGGCACCTGGGAAGGTGGGGGAGCCACAGAGGAGATGCGCCTGCTGCACCAGGCAGGAGCTTGTCACCATTGCCCCCTGTCCCTTAAGTCACTGCAGTCAGCCAGGTGGAGAGAGGATAGGGAATCCCCCCGTACCATGCGTCCTGTCTGCCTGTTGGGCCTGTCCCAGGGAAGGCAGGGTGTGATTCCAAAAGTCTATCTCTCTCTCGCACTCCCTGATACTCCTCAGCCTACTCACCTCCTCCCGGAGCTCCGTCACTAAGCGGAGGAGCTCCTTTCCTTGGGTGCACCTCTCACAGCTCTGCTCACTGCTGCTGTCCTGACACTGGCATGACCGTAGGGCACAGCCTGCAGCCTGGCACCGGGGTGGCAGCGTGTTCCCACCGGAGCTCTGGCTGGGCATCTGTGTCAGTTGTGGTGGGTGCAGAGCTTGGAGAGGCCATGGCTTTCTGCCAGGTGGATACCATTGCTCCCTGGTCAAGCTGGCAGGGCTTCAGTGCCTTTCCTGCATGCCCTTCTGTGCAAACAAACTGCATGCCCTGTTTGCCAAACCTGGTCACTAGCGCTCCCCAGGGCTTCTTTTACAGGTAGGGGGGGCTTGACCACCATTAGTCCTGTCAGCTGCTGTGGCACGAGCTGCAGGCTCCCAGCAAGTCTCTGCTCCCCCTGAGGTTCCCCCGGTTCAGGAAACCTCCCTGTGCACCATGCTGGAGCACGCTGCTGTGGATCCTGCCAGCACTGGAGCTGCTCACCTTGCTGACTGAGTGTTAGTTTTGACTAGTGACTCTTGTGGCTTTGGGTGCCCCTTCTCAGCAGGGAGCTAGGTGACAATGCCAGGGTCAAGGTGCCTAAACCCTGGCAGCATGTAAGTACTTAAGGCTTTGCTCAGAGCTGCCGTTGTCCTGAAGCCAGCTGGGCACATCTGTTCGGGCATAGGAATCCTGGGGTCTGCTCCCAGCTCTGCATCATGCAAGGTATGGGCTTCCACTAAAATTTGTTCTTTCCAGGAGTGTTTCTAATCACTGCAATGTTAGCTAAGCAGGAAAGTGACTCATACTCTTCTCTTTCTTTTGTTTATTTGCTTGCTAAAAATTTTGAAAGGCCTCAGTGTTGCTATGTGATGGATTGAAAACAAATTATGAGTTCTGGAAATTTTTCAGAAAACAGAACCTGTATTCTCCCAGGAGCATTCTTATGAGAGCCTAAATATGGATATCAGTTTAAACATACTTTGAGTTTTAGTCTTATCACACCTTTTTTTTTCCCACATGAACAAGGGAAAGAATTGTAAACTTCCAGTTCCTAGTAATGGAAGAATTCCTGCTTTGCTCCTATTGATATTACTGAATAACTACAAACATGGTCTATGTGGACACTGTTCTGTGCTGCTGAGATTCAGAGGCCAGCGTGAACTCACTCGTTTCAGTGGAGTTATTCTAGCTTTACATAGAGTTTGTCATATATCTGATTCTGTGTACCTGCCTGCTCATGGAAGAGATTTTCACTGAGAGTAATACAATTATTCTCCAGCTTGCTGTTAGCAAAGTGAGTATAATGATTCTCACAAAACTGATACTTACCCTTTATGATGGCTTTCAGTACTGCTTTCTTCTTTTATTTACACCAGTCATTTCCACCAACAAGGAATATAATTAATTGGATGAAGCATACCATATAACTATGTAAGAAAAGTTTTGCACATAATAAAAATAAGACCACAGAGTTTAAAGTTTTTAACTACAATGCTAATATTTGACACAAACAAGCTGTCTCTTTGGACAGTACAAAATATTGATGTCAGTCAGGACTTTTGTACACTGTTGTAAGCTATGGTAGCAGTTAAATATTTGCTAACCTAAAGGTAGGATGGTGGAAGAGAAATAAATAGCATGTCAAAGTCGGTACAAAAGCAAAGGGATTACTCTGATGAAAGCTGTGGTCCTCAGTTTGTTGTGTTTAGCCTAGTAGTTCTAATCCAGACTGCACAAGGAAAGAATGAAACCTTCTCTTAGCACCTAATTGATGTTCATTAGTCTGTGTGAAATTAAGTGGATAGGAGTTTTAGCCTGTGAAGCTAGGACTACCCAGTACATCTGAATCAGTCTCATCCTTCCACAGCTTCTCGTACTGCTGGATATCCAATGCTTGATTGTTGGGCCACTGTCAGCAGCAGGATGGATTATAAATGAATACTACCTACCCACGATGAGTCAGACATCCCCATGCCATGCCAGGGAAGGATGTGAGGGAAAGCATGTGTTTCCATGGCACAGGATTACCTTTAACACTCGAGCTGTAAACGCAGCCTCACTGGCTTTCTTCTGTCTGGGACACCACAGATTTGCCAACGAAATACATAGACAAATGGCGTCCCAGCATGTGAAACCAGCTCTGTGCTATGCTGCAAATTCATAAATTGTATTTTGGGGACCAAAAGACTGTGTTTCAAACTGGCAGTTGTGAGCACTCCTCCCAGAACACAGGCAACCTACAGTCAAGTTCAGAGTATGGGATCCCACGCTAGAGCTCCCCAGGCTGTGCATGTTCCCAGGGAGTGCTGCTTTCCAGGGCTGACACCTTTCCATCAGTATTAACTTCACTGCAGGAACAAAACAATCAAAGTAGCAAAGCATAGCAGGTGGGTTAGCTGTCCTTTGCAGAACCTACATACAATCTCTTGTATTCAACAAGCATAGGAAGTGCTGGGCAGCTCAGCAGTTATAGCTATAGCTGGGTCGCTACATCTTAGGGGAGACAAGATAGACCCAGATGATAACTTTTTAATTACAGTCTTAAGTTCATTATCATTTCTCTTCTCTGAATCATCTCCTACATTGATGAATGACGTAGATGAAAAGCGCAAAACAGAAGCCAAATAAAACTGAAGTACTGAAGAGAAGATTATAATGGCATTTTTCTGTTGAATAATTTCATTATTCTTCAGAATTTGGCGATTCTTTTTTTTTTAATGTATAATTCATCACATGCAATCAAGAAGTAGAGTTAAAACACAGGAAAACCTGTTCCTGCTGTAGCTGTATTCTAGCAAGTTTGACAGCTGACTTTTGTATTGGGTTTGCGTGGCAAGGTTTTGGTAGAGGTGGGGGATTACAGGGGTGGCTTCTGTGAGAAGCTGCTAGAAGCTACCCCCATGTTCGACAGAGCCAATGTCAGCCGGCTCCAAGATGAACCTGCCACTGGCAAAGGCCAAGCCCATCAGCTACAATAGTAGTGCCTCTGGGATAATGTATTTAAGAAGGGGAAAAAAACAATAACTGTGCAACTGCAGCCAGAGAGAGGAGTAAGACCATGTGAGGGAAACAACCCCAGGTCAGTGAAGAAGGAGGGGGAGGAGGTGCTCCAGGCGCCGGAGCAGAGATTCCCCTATAGCCCCTGGTGAAGACCATGGTGAGGCAGGCTGTCCCCCTGCAGCCCAGGGAGGTCCACAGTGGAGCAGATATCCACCTGCAGCCCATGGAGGACCCCACACCAGAGCAGGTGGGTGCCCGAAGGAAGCTGTGACCCCATGGGAAGCCCACACTGGAGCGGGCTTCTGGCAGGACCTGCGGATCTGTGGAGAGAGGAGCCCACGCTGGAGCAGGTTTTCTGGCAGGACTTGTGACCCCATGGGCGACCCACGCTGGAGCAGTCTGTGCCTGAAGGACTGCAGCCCATGGAAGGGACCCATGCTGGAGCAGTTTGTAAAGAACTGCAGCTCGTGGAAAGGACTCACATTGCAGAAGTTCATGGAGGACTCTGTCCTGTGGAAGGAACCCCATGCTGGAGCAGGGGAAGAGTGTGAGGAGTCCTCCCCCTGAAGAGGAAGGAGCGGCAGAGACAATGTGTGATGAACTGACCCCAACCCCCATTCCCCATCCCCCTGTGCCCTAGGGGTGGGTAGGTAGAGAATCCAGAAGTGAAGTTGTGCCTGGGAAGAAGGGATGGGTGGGGGGAGGTGTTTTTAGATTTGGTTTTATTTCTTATTACCCTACGCTGGTTGATTGGCAATAATTTAAGTTAATTGTCCCCAAGTTGAGTCTGTTTTGCCCATGACGGTAGTTGGTTGAGTGATCTCTCCCTGTCCTTATCTCGACGCACGAGCCCCTTGTTATATTTTCTCTCCCCTGTCCAGCTGAGGAGGGGGAGTGATAGAGTGGCTTTGGTGGGCACTTGGCATCCAGCCAGGGTCAACCCACCACAACTTTGTTTCAGTCTTGTATTACCTGCACTCATGAATAAAATGCATTTCTTTGTCTAAACTCAAGTGAGCATCAGTACTACATTTAAGGTTTTCTGTGTTGTCAGAATGTACCTTCAGCCAGCTAGGGCCTGATAATATAATGTGTTTTTCCACTATAAATTCTGTGATCCTTTAGTATGTCAAGGAAATTGGATAAGTTGCTGGGTCCAAGAGATAATACATTTTGTGCCTAAGGTACCAGAGGCCTAAACAGAATTAATAAAATTTTGGACTAAAATGATAAATGATATCATATCCCCAGAATATTTTAGTGCTTCTTTTTAATTTTTCATTTCTATGTAATTCTTGACCCTGTGCAGTCAGATTTGTCAAAATGAGCAATATTTTAGAAATATGGATGAAAATCTGAAAAGAAGGTAAGATGCAGTGAAGACTGTAATCACACTAGGAAGCCATATGTTTGAAGTCATATTTCTGAAGCAACTGAGTAATTATGAGTAAACCTTATGCCATGTTCATTATTGCACAAATTTAAATAACCTCAACAACTTATTTCAAGCTTGAAAACTTTAAAAATAAGTTAACTAAGTTAAATCTATGTTAACTGAAAGCTACCTTCATGCGGATGTTGGTAACAGTGCTAGAGAAGATGAAGCATGCAGTCCCAGGTGTGTGCAGAAATGGCCAGAGATCACTGCAAACAGGCAAGTACGCAGTAGTGACTTTGGGGAGTTACAACAGGGATACAGCTGTGTTGCAGTTCTAGCTTTTGGCTCCTGAAGCCCACTTAAATTCCTCTTTAGGTATCTAAACTCCTGTGAAGTTCCTGGTTTCACACAGTAGTTACAGATTGAAACCAGGCCAAAACTTTTTTTATTTAATTCCATTTCTACACAGAACACAGAGAATGATATTAATAAGGATCATCACAGTGAAACCAGCACTTTTTCATCCACTTGATCTGGCCCAAGGAGCCTCTTCCTGCTAAAGAGAATAGTCTGATAAATGTAGCAAAGCAGGTAATTTCAGTTAGAAGTGCTGCTAGCCCACCCTACAAATGTGTAGGTTTTAGCTTCTAATGCCAGGCTTCTTACAGCTGAGATATTAATTGATGATTGTCTTGGCTTTCTGGAAAGTTGTAATAACTAGTGGTAAAGTAGTAAAACAGTGGAAGGATCCTGTCCTATAATTCAGTAGCTGGATAGCATTTTGTAATACTCAACCGGCAAAATCACAATACTTTTTTCATTATTATGAAAAATGAAAAATTCATTATTAGTCATACACTACATGATGTAGTATTAAAGGCTGGAAGAGAAAATGCTAATTCTCTAATGCATGAGGCTACAGGAAAAATCCAACTCACTAAATTAGATAACAGTTCCCAACCATTTTGAAATACAACATTAAAATACCTCTCACAGCAATTGAAATGTAATTAGCTTTAATTAAAAGTTGTTCTGTTGATCTGTGATGTTGCATGTTAAGTTTATCAACATGCTCATTAGATAGGTTTTGTTGTTGAGGTTTGTTGTTAGTGTCGCTTTGTCTCCCTGGTACACTTAAATTAAGGACTGTAGTTATAAGGCAGGGCTGCTGCATGCAGTGAGACTATAACTTTCAGTGCAAGTGCCATCTTTCACTCTCTTCTTGACAGGTGAACAAACTGAAAGCACGGAGTGCAGGATTATGTATTAATCAAGTGCACAGATGAACTAACTGGGAAATGCTACAAAGCAAATGTATGTATGGAAATCTATGGTGCTTAGACTGATTTATTATAAATTACAAAAAAAAAGTACTAATCTGGGAAGTGTGTAGCTGGCTAGCAATAGCAAAGACTGCAGAAATGCACACTTCCCTGTGAGAGAAGAACCTGTAAGGCAGCTCCTCAAAACTACCCCTGACTGGACTGAGTAATGTAAATATCATCTGCTGCAAAAAATGAAAAGGTAATCTTGAATTGTCTTTGAAGAGGCATAACTTCAAAACAGAAGAAAAAGGTTTCTCTCTGTATACAATCCTTGATTTGGCTATCTTTGAAGGCAGAACTGTGGAGGCAGGCTGACAGAGACAATCAAGTGAAACAGTTGTAAGAGAACTGGCCTCTGGGCATAACAGTTCTGAAGACCATGATTGAAGCTCATGCCAGTTGATGTCTAACATGAAATCTTGTTTGGGAGGAGGGGATGTAAACTAATACAACCTAAAGAAAAATAGCCTGGAAAGGATGAACTCAGAGGAAAGGAAAAGCCGTGCTGCTCTGAGAGACTCTGAGGTAATGGTGAATCTCTTGATTCCTCTGTCTGTTGATAATTGCCTTTCAGTTAGCTTTGCTCACAATCATTATTCACAAACTATGTTGCATACCGTTTGACAGTTCATGTGGTCCTTATGGCCTTTACAGTTTCCTGTTGCAGCTTGGAACATTAGCATCTTTCTGATAGAGTGAAATACTACATTTTATATTCTCTCTGTGAACCTGCTGTTCTAGTTTTAAGTGATAATGCACATGCATATTCACTTTGTTCTGTGCTCGATGATCCATGTTGCCACACAAGAACATAATTTGCCTTTAAATTGTAATTAAAATATTCTCTACTGTCAATGGGATCCAGGTTTTCCCATGGTCATCTTTTAAGCAAGGCTATGTTTCCAAATGCAAAGGCCACAAGAGCAACAGTGATGGCCTGAGGGGAAATTCACCATGAAGGACAGTTCTAGGCAACTTTCAATTTTCTGCTATGGAAACTGGTCAGTTAAATGCAGTATTCAGTCTGTGCTGTAACCTGGACCTGTAGCTTGCATCTGTGAAGAAGTCTTTGCATGTGGGAAAACTCTGGTTCAGTCCAACAGCTGAGATGAGCTGGAACAGGCTCACTGCATATTTGTGTGCTCTCTTCTGGGATGGAAATATCTGATATGCACTTTATGCCCACTTGTTTCTGGACTGGACAGGGCAACCTTCACCTTGTTGCTAACAAGTTCTTCTCAGCCCTCTTGTATGTACATGGTCCAAATGTTCCCATGTCCTCACAGCTAATCATAGGGACAGGCAGTGAAATGACAAGGTGATCATAAAGGTTCAAAAAGGGCTGAATTATGACCTGGCTAATCACACTGTGCTGGCTGCTGTAAAGACTAATAAAACGTGAAAAAAATAATAGTAATTGTGCATCAGGGTGACATCCTTAATATGGAGGTTGAGAAGTCCTCAAGCCTTAGTACAGATTATTCCACATGTGCTTTATTGCCACAGAAAGAACGTTGGATTGGATCTGGTCTGATCTATTATCTCCATTCCCCTGTTGCAGGTTAAACTAAATAGCCTCAAGCCTGCCTACGTCAGCAAGGGAAGAAAAGGTTTTTCCTTCCCAGCCAGTAGTCTGAAGGGCTGCAACGAAGGCAGGATGTCTCTCTCCACTGATGCCACACTATTGCCACATTATCTCCTTTCACAGGTGAATGCCTGTTTGTGATGATGAGGTTCCAACAGCTGCAGCAATCTGCTTTTACCCCAGAGAGCTGCATAATCCTTTGGTGGGAGCTGTGCTTTGACAGAGACCAGGTATAAGGCACTAGGGATTGGCTTGTTCTGGGTAAATTAGAGTTTCATCCTCCAAACTGGATGTATACTGAAGAAGTGTCATTGTGGAGTATAATCTGATTGATGATCCCTTTGGTTTTTTTCAGGGAGCTAGTGTTGGCTGCTGACTTTGACCAGAACACCATGGTGCCCCACAAAATCACAGATGCTGTTCTCAAAATCTGTAACGTTGAGCTCCCATTTTGGGCTAACTGGCAAAACATTCCAATTACAGAGTTGCTGGATATCCTAAAGCCCTAAAGGACAACTTCTCCAAGGAGACTGCCAGATAAAAGTAGGTGCAACCAGTATTTTGACTGCAGTTTTAAAGCAGTTCTAAAATTTTATTACTTTATTTAAGACCCCCAGCTAAAGGAAGATTTATCAGTCTGCAGTAAGCATCTTCTCATAAGAGCTCAGCAGTAAGCAGACAGCAAACTACATTACCTGAGTGAAAAAGTGAAGTGTCATATAAGCTCTACTCTATTGGAAATGGATTAAAACAGAGCCTGTGGCCCTCACACTAAATCACAAAAGAGACTTACTGCTGTGAATCCTATTTTTCCCAGTTTTTCAAAGGAATTATTCCTTCGGAGAATTCTGGATTCTTTCTTTCTCCATGCAGCTCACCTCCAGATAAAAAAAGAATGTCTGCAAGGGACAGAGAAGCCGAGGATATGCAAAGAGCTCTTGCTCATGTTCGGTGCTCAGGGGTCGAGAAGGCTGTGATCTCCTTACGAGCAATGGTGCCTGCTGAGTGGTCTCCCTTGCAGAGAGAAAGCTAAGGGAGGAACAACATAATATGTCCTCTCTCTGCCCTCAGCAAGACGAAGCCTCTGAAGAGGGTATACAGTTTTGAAGTTGGCCCTGCTAGTGCAGCACCTGGAAGAGGAAGTGTCTTTTTGAAACATTTGTAAAGCTCTCAAAATGGTGATCAGCAGGTGAAAGGTAGGAGATGCAGTACTTCCTGACTCACCAGCAAGCATCAATCTAAACATTTGAGCATCTACATTTTAAATGGCAGAAACAGTTTACTGACTTTTTAGAAGTCTAATTGCTTCCAAACACAAACACAGAACCTCCCCTGTAATGTGTCTTTGTCAATGATTTAAGGGATGCTGCCTAACTTGCCACTGACATGGAGGTGGAACACGTTGCATGTTTTGCCAGCTGAATGGTGAGATGGCACAGGGCAGTACAAAGTCAGTAAAGACCTGCAGCCAGATCTGCACTACTAATCACAGTACTAATTAAAGCACAGGCTCAATCAAAATGTGAAGTTCAGAGGTGATGTGATTACAGTTTTGTGAGTTCTTCCACAAGAAAGACACATGCTTGACAGTGCTTTGTCTTACGTGCTCTGTCACTGTTTAGCTGCAAAAGTAGCAGATAGGTCAGGGATTTATTAATTTTCTGCATATGAAATGCACCAGATTTTTCTGATCTGGTTGGTTCTGATCCAGATAGATGGGTTTTGATAAGAATTTTTCTGGTCAACATGATTTCATCTAGATCTAAATGAAAACATACAGATAGCTTTGAATGTACTTAATTATCATAGTTTTCCTTATTTCCAGTTTGGTACAGCTTTTATACTTTGTCAGGGTCAGGCTCGTATTGTATCTGTGGCCCAGCAGTCTTAATTTCAAACTAGGTGGAAAAAAAAATCCAAAAATTGATTTTGTATGGAACAAAAAATTAGGGCAATGTCCTCTACTGAAAATCAAACTGTTTTTTAAATCTCAGAGCTGAAACAGACATTTCCTTCGTTCTCATTTTTGTCCTGAGTATAAATTTCATCCTACAGCTGAGATTCTTTCTTGATGAAAGCTTAATTGAAAAGACTGTATTCTGGAGAAAGTCCAATTTATGAGGTGAGTCATATTCAAGTTCTAAAAATATTGACAGTGTTTGATTCTGGTTTTGATTTTAATCATATGCTTCCTCTGTATTCCATTAGTGAACCATGTCAACACGTATTGATTTACACGTAAAAAAAGAAAAGTACTGATTCACAGTAAAGGTCAACTGTGCTGAAACAGATCTCACTGGCATGCAAAACTGATAGTTACTGTGACTAGACTTTAGCAGATCTTATAGGGTGAAGAACATGGGGAGAACATTTATGTAATATCTGCTGGGTTTTGTCCATGATGAATGAACAAATGGGTAAATGATAAAAATAAAGACAAACTGGTCATCTACTAGCCACCAAAGCTACCTTTTAGTTCTAGAATGAAATATTACACAATCTGTTTATAAGCTCTTAAAAGATAGAATGGAAAAAGTAATCAAGAAAAAGCAATGTTAAAACAGATATCTTTCCTTATGTGACAAGGACTGCTCTAAGCGATAAGGGGGGGGAGCAGAATTTGACTTCAAAAAAACTTCTGACACTGTCCCACTTGACAATCCTGCCCCAAGCCAGAGACATATGGTCTGGATGGAAGCATAGCCAGGTGGGACACACGGTCAGTTGGAAAGCTGCTCTCAGAGGTTTGCTGTCAAAAAGTATGTCAAGTGGAGTCCCAGGGGAGTGTGTCCAGAGCTGGTTCTATTTGATATTTCCATTAGCCACCTGGATGATGGAAGAGAAAGTACGCTTATGAAATTTGCTGACAGCTCCAAGCCAGGATGGATGGCAAGTAGTATGTGGGACAGGATCAGAATTCAAAATGATCTTGATGCTCTGGAGTGGGGGGTGGTGGCGGGGGGAGGAGAGAGAGAGGGGCAAGGGAAAAGCTCTACATTTAAAGAAGAGAAAGAAAATTGATAAATACAAAATGGAGACTTACTGGCTAGCCATTAGCATAGCAGGAGAGGATGTGGAGCTAGCAGAAACTGGCTGCAAGTCTGGCCGCACTAAAATTCTATCACAGAAGAAGCAAGCTACATACTGGGAGCTATTAATGGGACACACAATATAAACCCAAAGGAAATCCATTATTGTTAATCATATTTTTATCTCAGAGAGATTTCTCTAAGTACAGGTGGAAGGTTATTTGAAATTATTCAGTTCTTTCAGGAGCTCAGCCAATCTTTTATATCTGAAACTTCCCTATGGAAAAGCATGGATGGAAAGAAATGCAGGTTGTCTTTATGCTCAGTCCTGTAGCAGTGATGCTGCTAGTTGTTAAGAATTAGATGGCTTCCATTTCAGAGTCTGGTTTTCAAGATTTTACGTAGCTTGGAAATATAAAGAGAAAGTGGCACTGAGGTTAAAGAAGAGCTAGTTTTCCTGGCATACTTCTCTTCTAATTTCTGAATCTTTCATTCCAGCTGCCCCCACACCTGGCAGTATTTAAAGCACTGCTTTCTTGCAGCTGCATCATCTTTTCACTTATACATTCTATTTAAAAAAAAAAAAAAAAAAAAAAACCCCTAGAGACCCTGATTTAACATGCTTTAAAGTAATATGGTAAATATTTAAAGCTAGCTTAGACATCGGGGAGTACTACTTAATTCCCATGTAGCTCTGCTTTTAATATGAAAATGATTGCTTTGTTATTGTGTTCTTTTTCCAGAAAGAGACATTTTCAAATCTCAGTCTCCCATCAATCTCTGGGTGCCACTTACCTTGGCTTTGTCATTCAGAAACTGTAAGTTGATGTATACTTGATAGTGACATTCATATTCATTGTGGCAGTTGAGGAGAAGACATCACTAAACTATATAGCTAAATCAATTTATTCTCTGTGCCCTTAAAAAGGTATAAAGCAACATTTATAACCTTTGTGCCTTCTCTTGTCTACATAAATGAGCCCTGGAGACAATTACTAATCCAGGGCAGGTAAGGCATCCTTCTTTTCACCATTTTAACTCTATATACAGAAGAAATTGTACCTTCATCTATTATCCACTGTGCTCCTGTATGGAAGCTGAGAGGTCACTATGCCTGACTCATCACAAGCAATATACATTACCATCCTTTTTGTATAGAACTGCAAAAACTTATTTAACATATAAAAAGCTTACACTTAAGAGGCTCTCAGCATGGCACTTGTGCTTGGAGTATGCATACCTTTGTTCCGTATTGTTAGTTCTTTAATATTTATTGACTTGACTTAAATACTGATGTACAGAAGTGGTAAAATTTGAGGTATTACTAGGTATTATTGATCATGCTATAACCTGAGAAGAATCAACATCTGTCATAAAACAGAACACAAATACCTATATAATTCAATCTCAACCTTAATAATGTTTTCCCCAAGTTCAAAGTACCTTCCTAGCCTTTCCTACTTTTCAAAAGAATAGAAGGTAGAGAAGGTATCTAGGAGGTCAAGATACTTATCCTACTAAAAGGTAGGGAGGCTGATAAACTGAAGTCCGAAAGGAAGAACCTTTATAAGAATATTAACCCTCTAGGTAAGTTGTTTGTCTTCAGGCAGTATCTGGAGATGTTCACCTGTTAGGTCCTCTTCTAGTAATCTATAAATATGTACAGATAAGTACTGGCTTCATAGTATTTGGGCAGAATTATCATACAGTGGGAAATCTTTTACTTTTTATTCCATAGCAGTTCTTCTTAAAATTTCATTTTCTGATTTACATGAAGACATAATCATGCACAGGAGGGCTCACTGTATACTTCACAAACACTGTCCAGGCTTTGGATGAAGTGAAGCTTTCATTGTGGCAAGGCTCCTCTTGCACTAAAGATTCTTAAAAGAAATGCATAAAAAGTAGATGAGACTGAAAGCGGTATGTTCCAGTCCAGCTCCTTCTTTGCCTGTATGCATAGCAATACATCATTTTCCATGAAATATCCTTGTGTTTTCATCTATACGTTCATCATTTTGAAGGGAAGGCCTAACTTCCCTGCTAGTACCCTGTCCTGCCAGATTGAGTGATGTTCTTTTAGAGACATAAATATGTGTCCAGGTTCTGTGGGACACCATCATGTTCCTGACCAAAATACAAGAAATTGTGATTACGATAACTTTGCTGGTGAGCAGCAGCAACTCCTGACTCAAATCTTAACAAAAAAGTAGCTCTTTCCTTACATTCACCTTCACCTGTCCCCTAATATCAGCGGCCAAAGTTATCCTGTTTTTCACTAATCATTCCTGACTCATGGCTGTCAGAATTATCTATGAGAGACTGTTTGCTTGGCTGGTGTCTTTGAATCATGGATCTAGAAAGACGGCTAAGACATGTTTCTCATTCTTTAATGCACATTACGTGAAAGACCCTGTCAATTTTAGGTAACCTGCTGTCCAAAAAGAATGAAATGACCTCATCTGTCAATTGTATGTGTTTTGTCTCACAGAACATTTGCCTCAAGCACAAAATAGTAGATATATTTACAATGTTGCCAGAAGGATGCCTGCACAGCATTTGTTCTGACTTTTCTAGAAGGTCTTGGGAAGGATGATGCACTAGCTTTCCACTAAATTTTAGTAGGTGATAAAGATGAGGAAACCTGGCCTTCCATCACAATTGTGATTATGCTATGGGAAGTGCCCCATACTCTATGAGTTGGTCTTACACATGTAAACAATGGGTTTTGCTTGAGTTGAAGTGTTTTATTTGGTTTTTGCCAATAATAATTAACCCTTCAGTCTGTTGTGGTTATTTTTGCTTTCCTTGTCAGTGCACACTTAAAAGGAAACAATCCTCTCCATGAAAAGCAGATATGCTTTTTAGTCCACACATTTTAGGTTACTATCAGCTGGTAATTGAAGGGAATGAAGAAAGTTCTTATTTCTTTACTCCACTGTATATTCCTTAGAGGGGCCAGGCAGGCACTGACATTAAGATGAATTCTTCTGAAGCCATTTGCTTAATACTGAACATAAAGTTTATGATGACATAGATAAGCTGGCTCAAAATTTTACAGTTATGGAAATTTCTGTAAATCCACTGATCTAAATGGATTTATGTCCCTGTGCATTAACTGTGAATCTGCATATGATGTGCAGAGCTGTTTTTCCCATATGAATCAGTTTAAAATTCACTGTCTTCCCTAGTTCTTCATTCATTTCTTCTATGTATACTGCAGACAATAGCAGAGCTCCTTGTCTTTGGCCTTGCCTTCTGCACAGTCATTGTCCATAGAGAGTTTATTCTTTGAACCTATAGCCATACCAGACTAGCACTATACTCAGATAAATTTGCTCATAACTACTTGAAATATCAAACAAATTACAATAGAGAAAAAGCAACAGCAAGCAGCAGGAACTTTTATGTTACAACCTCGCCAAAACCTAACAGGAATTCATGCAGTACTCAGGAGTTAAGATTGCTGTCTTAAGTACTCAATTGGCTAATCTCTCTTTAAGAGTGTACAGAACAAAAGTTATAGTACTGTAAAAGCATTGCTACTTCTCTCTGCCAGACTGAGTTTTATCAAGGCTCCCCATTGCAAATTAATCAAAGCTATTCTCCAGTAAAAGTAAGAGGTCTCAACACAACTGAAAGGATACTACTCAGAATTATTTGTTGTCATATTTGGATTCAGGGAATTGATTGGTTTATCAAACTAGGATCTGCTGCTTTCTGGGCTATTTGCTAAGTGACAACAGCTAGTAGTTGACAGACCAGTATATTTCAGACACCTATAGAGAATAAATCTTAAAGTTTTAAAGCTAGGATATACTTTACCCAAGCTGCTCTCTGAATTATCCAACATAATCCAATAAAACCACAAATAAACTACCAAAAATGCCATTTGGGAAAACAAAGTTTTAAAAACTTAACAATAAAATCCATGAACAAGAGTATTTAAGAACCTTGTCTGTCTCAATTGAGTTTGGGTTTTATTATGTTTGAGGCAAATGGAAACTAAGCAATTGCAACAATATCAAGTGACTCTTCAGAATCACTCTTGCTTTGATTTACATCTAGGAAAATACAAAAATAACTAATGGCGAGACTGCCTGCAGCATTTTCAGCTTCTCTGTGTAGGCAGCACAGATCATCTCAATATAACAACTATTTCAACAAAGTTATCTACAAACTCATTGCTGAACCTAAATGCATATCTATCCGTCCAGAATGCCAAAATGTGGACTCCTATCCCAGTCCCAGCACCCAGAAGCTAGGTTCAAACTCTGCCCTAAAGGTTCAATGATTCAGCATTTTTCCTCATTTCTGATAGACAAGTCAGGTCTTCAGATTAATTTTCTACCAGGACCCACGTGATGTTTTGGAGACTGTTGCTTTTGTCTGTAGAGCCATTCATTTTACCAGTCTCTGCCAGGCCGCTCATTTTTTCTGTGCCCTCAGCAGTATTTCTGGAACACTGTGGTACTGTATGGACAATAAAAGTTTCACACAAATCATAGAATCATAGAATCAGTTCAGTTGGAAAAGACCTTTAAGATCATTGAGTCCAACCATTAACCTAGCACTGCCAAGTCCACCACTAAACCATGTCCCTAAGCGCCATGTCTATACATCTTTTAAATACCTCCAGGGATGGTGACTCAACCACTTCCCTGGGCAGTCTGTTCCAATGCTTAACAACACTTTCAGTGAAGAAATTTTTCCTAATATTCAATCTAAACCTCTCCAGAGCAACTTGAGGCTGTTTCCTCTTGTCCTATCACTTGTTACTTGGGAGAAGAGACAGACACCCACCTCTTTACAACAATAAAAAGCTGATTGTACTAACTTTATATTGCCCTGAAAAACATAGAAGTGGGGAAGAAAACAAGAGTTGCTTATGCTGTCATCTTAGAAACTGCAGGAGAAGAGCAAGCCAAGTGCCACAAATCCCATTTCTCACTAAGAATCACCATAAGAAAAGAATTGTGTTAGCTGGAGACCTTGTCGACATTGCTTTTTGGTGAGAAATGGTTTGCCTGATATGCATCTAGACAAACATACCTGAAAAAGACCTGGAGGATACAGTATTACAAAACAGAAATAATGGAATTGCAATGTAGGGAGTAGGGAAAACTCTTTTACTTAAATATTGCTAGAATTTAATTCACTTAGTGTGTCTGAGTGGGGTTTGTATCTCTCTGTTTAATTCATAGCTAGTGGTAGACCAGTTGGGAAAAAGGTCATGGGGAGCCCAGGTGGAGGTACGACGGTGGAAAGCTCTTCAGATCTTTGGACGGTTGGCTCTGTTTCATCCAGTTGCAGCGTTAGGATTCTCTAGCTGTTAAAAGACAAATTCAGTTCTAAATTACCAAATCTCAGCAACCTGATAATTTAAGAAGAACTACGATACCTATTCAGACTATGTTAATTTGGGGCTCTTGTGGTCTCTTACCTCCCCATCTGCATAGAATTGTACCTTTTTAATCATCTCTCGAATCAGAATTGTGTTCACAGAACAGTTACTTGAGAAATGATACCCACTAAGAAAGGTTATTTCTGACTATCAAATCCTATGCCCTGAGGGAAAGTGGGAGTCATGTATATTTAACTTACTGCTCAAATGAGCCTTTCTATGTAATGAGTTGTTTGAAAATTAGAATAAAACCAGACTTGAAGATCCCTTATCTTCTAAAGTCAACTTGTAAGTCCTGAAAGGTGTCAACTGATCTTATAAAAGGTCTCTTGCATGTGTACCGCCTATTTCACATGAAAACATGCCAGCATGCTTTTTAAACTTTTTCGGTATCTGCATCACAAAATGCTAAGTAGTAAATAGTAAAGTTTGAATAAATTTGAAAGCCTACAGAGAGGTTTCCTAGCTGTGAACAAGACACAGAGCCCATGAAATCTATATAACTTCACATTTGCTTGGACGTTCCTTTTATCTGTTCTCTGATAGGATTGCACTGAAGGAGAGGGGAAGGAGGAAAATCTGTACACTGGGATTAATTTTGCTACTTGAGCCTGGAGTAGGTATTTAAATAGCATTGATAGAAAAAAGGGCATTCTACTCCTTTCCAATATTTCCCCTCTATCCTATTTACATATTGGAGTCCTGGCTCTGTGCACAAATGAAGTATGCCAGTGATAAGACTGATATAACATGGATGTTATGAGAGGGATTAGGAAAGCAATCTGGAAGGCTTCCAGCAGAATCAGATAATCAGGATGCAGCACTTCACATGTGAGTTTGTAAAACCCAGTTCAGCAGACACCATACGTATGTCTGCAGGGGCACAGACATACAGTGCAGAGGCTTTTCCTACACTGTCTACACAGTGCATAGGAACATGCTGAAAAATACTTGGGAGAACCTGAGAGTGGCTAAAGCCACCTTGGGCATGTGTGTTAATTTAAGTCATGTATAAACATAGATTTTGTCCTGCCTTTGTGTCTCCTCAGCTGAGCAGTATGCGGATGTTTGCAGGAACACCCTGCCAGGTAGCATACCTGTGAGAAAATAACACAGTTCATCTGTTAGGTACAAGACCAGTTTTGTAAGCTCAATACTACTACTACATCAAGGTCTCCAGTCTTCTTACTGACATCTCAGTCAGTCCGATTCTTGGTTGCTATGCCCGCAATTTTCCCTTGTGCTACAGATCGTGTGCTTATCAGCTGCACCTTTTGACTCTAGCAGCATTTATGAAATGTTGCTCATGTAGGATGTTGTGCTGGTTTTGGCTGGGGTGGAGTTAATTTTCTTCACAGTAGCTACTATGGGGCTGTGTTTTGACTTTGTGATGAAAACAGTGTTTATAACACAGGGATGTTTTTGTTATTCCTGAGCAGTGCTCATACAGAGCCAAGGCCTTTTCTGCTCCTCACCCCACCCCACCAGAGAGTAGGCTGGGGGGGCACAAGGAGTTGGGAGGGGACACAGCTGGGACAGCTGACCCCGACTGACCCAAGGGATATCCCATTCCATATGATGCCGTGGGCATCAGCAATAAAAGCTGGGGGAAGAAGGAAGGAGGGGGATGTTTGGAGTGATGGCATTTGTCTTCCCAAATAACCACTATGCATGATGGAGCCCTGCTTTCCTGGTGTCCTGGTTTCAGCTGGGATAGAGTTAATTGTCTTCCTAGTAGCTGGGGCAGTGCTATGTTTTTGAGCTAGGTATGAGAAGAATGTTGATAACACTGATGTTTTCAGTTGTTGCTGAGTAATGTTTAGTCTAAAGTCAAGGATTTTTCAGCTTTTCATGCCCAGCCAGCAAGAAGGCTGGAAGGGCACAAGAAGTTGGGAGGGGACACAGCCAGGGCAGCTGACCCAAACTGGCCAACAGGTATTCCATACCGTGTGACGTCACATCTAGTATATAAAGTGGGGGGAGTGGGGGCAGGGGGATCACAGCTCAGGGACTAACGGGGCATTGATTGGCGGGTGGTAAGCAATTGCACTGTGCATCACTTGTATATTCCAATCCTTTTATTATTACTATTGTAATTTTATTAGTATTATCATTATCATCATTAATTTCCTCTTTTCTGTTCTATTAAACCGTTCTTATCTCAACCCATGAGTTTTACTTCTTTTCCTGATTTTCTCCCCCATCCCACTGTGGGGTGCAGGGGAGAGTGAGCTAGCAGCTGCGTGGTGCTTAGTTGCTGACTGGGGTTAAACCACGACACCTGCAGATAGCTGAACACCTGCCTGCCCATGGGAAGTGGTGAGTGAATTCCTTGTTTTGCTTTGCTTGAGTGCATGGCTTTTGCTTTACCTGTTAAACTGCCTTTATCTCAGCCCATAAGTTTTCTCACTTTTACTCTTCTGATTCAAAAACCCATCCTGCTGTGGGGGGGAGTGAGCGAGCGGCTGTGTGGGGCTTAGTCGCTGGCTGGGGTTAAACCATGACAGATGTCAGACACAAAACTCAATGACTTTTCACTCATTGCACTGCCATGTTGCTGGCACTGGTCCAGACACCTAACTATAACTGCCTTTCCAGATTTCTGCTCCACTGACCATATGGTATAACCTACTCGAGGAATAAATTCTGGGCCAGCCTTCATCTTGGGTTGCATCTACCATTTCTCCTGCTCCTCTGCCTGAGACACACCTCTCCTGGGGGCCTGTAGAAGTGTGATGCTCTCAAGCTTTGCCTATTCTATGGATACACTGCATTTATGCGCACAGTGTCTCCTCCTATAGGTTTCTCTTTGGACAGCATGCAAGTTGTCACCAGAATTGTAAAATTTTTGTTACTTGATCTAATAAAACATGGTATTTCAGTTTCTGAAATGGCTACCCTTGGATACCTCCACCCAGCACAGAACTGAAGCAGGAGGGGGCCAATGTGTCAGTATTTTATAGGTTGGCACTGTGTTCGCACCAATCCAGACCACGTGCATTTGAATGAGAAGGCATCATACCCTAAGATAGCCAAGAGGAGACAGGCACCGCTCATACCTCAGCCTTTGCTGCCACGTAGGCTTCTGGCATGCCCTCCCTCCCACCATGGTTGATAGCAGCTGGTCTCTCACACCGATGGATGAAAGCTGACTATTTGCTTGGAGACATGGCGTCCAGCTGACGTGATGGCATCAAGTCCTCTGGTGTTGTATGCAAACATATCATAGCTTGTTAGCAATATGGTGCCAAACACCAGCTTAAAACTGGCTAGGCTTTTGCCTGATATCTCCTATTCAGAGGTTATTCTTGCATCTGATTCTGTCAACTAGATGGTTTCCTCCAGTTTCTAGACTAATTCATGTTTCCTTAATTTCAGATTTCCATTAAGGTCTTACCTTTGACTGTAATTTTTCAAACTGATGTTTGTTGCGGAGGGACATCACACACAGACCAATGTGATCAAGTGAAGTCCATTTACCGCAACGTTTGACACAGTTATCTATCTTATGTGCTTGTGCACGCGCCTTATACAATACTCTAATTGGTACAATACCCCGTTTCACGCGACACTATCTTATTCTCTATTGGCTGAGCAAGCTTCTTCACGAGGTGTCCAGCAGTCACTTATCTCATTCTTCAGCATCCAGGTGTTGTTTGTCAGGCTCTTCTTATCTTCCTTTTTCCCAGCATACAAGGACACAGTGTCCTTGTCTGCTCCAGCGTTTTGTAAACTTATGCTTTGTTCCCACCTAACGGCTGGATTGCTCACATTCCTTTGCCCAGCCAAGAAATCCTCAACAGATGTTCAGATGGCAGTCAAAATGTAGTAGATGTTATTATAGGTCAAGACTTACTTGTGAAGTGTCCATTTAAGTCAGGCTCCAATACTATCTTGATTAGCTAATTAGAGATAAAGTATCTTACAAAATGTATTTCATTACTATTAATTATATCACTGTATTAAGATGCAACTTATCCATAAAGCAATGCTCAAAAATGGTTAAATTCTGTGTTAATTATATGAAAGCTGCTTAACAAAGAACCCTATGAACCCATCATCTCCTTTTTCATTAAAGTTGTCAAATTATATCACAGAAACATTATTATTTGTAACTCTGTACAAAATAACTAAGACATCGTAAATCCAAATATCTTATAAAATCAAAATGCTGAAGAGGCTCTATGTTATTATTTCATTAGGATGGAGACACTATCATTAGGCTCTTTCAGCCTAATTTTGTGTTTGGGGGAATCAGTGTAATTTCTATTTCTTTTGTTTAAACATAAAGCCCTAAAATCTAATCAGGAGAATGGAAAGTGTTTCATATGAGGACAGACTAATAGAACTTGGATTATTTAGGTCAGTAACTAGAAGGCTGCAATGGGATATGATCACTGTTTCTATGAGGGAAGTGCAGACCAGGGAAAGAAAACAATTTAATCTAATGGACTATGTTGGCAGAAAAACAAATGGGTGTAGGCAGGCCGTTATTACTGCTAAGATGGAAATCAGAAGAAAATGTCTGAAGTCAAAGCATCAGGGGTTTGAAATAACTTTCCAATCACTGCAATAACTGAAAAAGCCTTACTTTTAAGATGGACCTTAAAGAATTTGTGGAGAAAATTATCTGATGCTGTTGCTAGTGATAGTAGAAGAGTGGACTTATGACCTTGGGGATGTTTTTCCAGTCCTGTGCATTAGGTTATTTTATTAAAAGCTAATCAAATCAACTGCAGAGACTAGGTGATGACCAGAGGAACAGTGACAGGCCAAGAAGCTCAAGTAACCTGAGCAGGCAACACACCAAATCAGCACCAAAAAAGAAGGATCAGGCCATGGTCCCTGGTTTAAAAAAAAAAAAAAAAATTAAAAAAATAAAGTTAGGTCAAAAAAAGAAACCCTCTCTCCAGAATGCCATGCAAACTAAGGGGGATTTTTGTGCAAAAAGGTATAGGATTTACTATAGGATCCATAATACGTGGAATGATAATTTTGTGTCATGACTAATTGCATGCACTGGAACTCCAGTACCAAGTCTACCCTTTCACTGAGGACTCATGCACGACATTTTCATATATTGATGTCAACGATAATCACAAGTTCTCTTCTTCTGGCAGTTTTATTCTAGGTTTATCTTGAAGTCTTGTAGTTTTATGTTTATAGAAGACTGACTGATTGAAACACTTAGGCAAGTGTAGATAGGGCAAATCTCTTGTTTCGGCAATACAGTTTCCTTTCTAACTTCTCTAATAAGGTCTTAATCATTCTGGGAAGCACTGCGTTAGATATCGTGTTTAATATTATGCCTGCTTATCTTTGCCTTCCAGAAAGAAATTCTGGGGTAGTGCCCCAGCTTGAGTAAATCACCTGGACTGACTGATTTGAGTTAGCCAGTTGATTTGAATCAGTAGAGTAGTTAGTGATCTGGGCTTCAACATCATGCAGACAGAGCTATCTGTTGAAAGAAGTGTCATTTTTATCTTTGATGATTGAAGTCACTTTTCTCTCCCTTCCCTTGCTGTATTTCACAACCACTCTGGTTGGGGAACAGTCTTCCTTACGCTAGTCAGTGATTCTCTCCTACAATTTTGTATCTGCACCTCTGCCAGAATTAGCCTTTCTTTGTATTTGCTTCTCCCAAGCTGTCATTTGTTATTAAATAACACCACCTTTAATATCCACAATAAATACAGCCCTGTGTTTCAGACATAGGAAAAAACCCCACATTTAAAAGAGACTGGTAAAAGAAAGGTTTATTCCACTACTCAGTCAGTTGTCAGCCAGGGACCCCCAGCTTGCAGCTGCCAGTTAGAGTTTACTCCCACTGAGAATAATGATAGAAGCCTTCCTTAAACCTGACTTGGAAAATAAAAATTCAGCTGCTTCTTTTCCACGATACACTGGAAAAGTCTGAAATATTTTTGAGGGCTTTTGGGGCTTGCTTTTTGCATTGTGAACTCAGACGTTTGTCACTGAGTCTACCAGATTTGAAAGCCTGGTAATTTTAGGGAAAACCTAGAAAACTGGAGGTACATTTATGAGGTCTTCATATGTTATAAAGATGCATTAAAAAAAAAAGTTACTTTTAGTTTGGGTTCAACCAGTAACCTGAATAAGCTATCAGAATAGTCAGTCTAGTACTGCCTGTACCTACAGACAACCCAATTAGTAACCCAGTTCTTCAGAATGGAGATTTAGATTTTTCTTTTTGATTTGGTTTTAAAGTATAATTTAACCTTTCCAGATTTCCTTCCTTACATATTTCATCAATGAACGAATGAACAAGTCATCATTTTTAAATATCAGAAGCAAATAAAAAAATGTCAAATTTCTTTCAGCTTAATAGTCAGACTGTTTACTACCATTGCGTGAAAAGGCACTAATGCTAACCAGTGACACTGCTTCATTCTGTGTATCGAGTACTCTAACTGCAATAACTTTTAAATATAATTACATTGTTTGAACAATATGGCCTTGTGTTTTACTTTACTTACACAGGTGATCCTTAGAGTATTTTAGTTGTAAGAGCTTCCAGTTATTTTAGATGTGATCTCATTACATAATACTAGGCAAAATATTTTAGAGGCACTCAACTGATTAATCACAGACTGTCAAAAATTTGAGTGAAGTGAATCCCTTTAGGTTCAGGTTTGTTATTTTAGGTGATATTTAGGTGCCTAAGTCAGTCATAGTCATCGAAAAAATCCTGTCTTTCTCTTAATGCCTTCCTTCCAGATTGGTCTTTGTTCCAGATAGTACAACTGCTATTTATTAGTTCAAACACACTTTATAATTTTCTGCTTCCTAATAAATTGTCATTATTTGCCTGTTAACATGATCAGCTTGTGCATTTTGATGCTTTAAGTATATGATAGCAGAACTGTCCCTCTGTCATCTTCCATACAGCACATTTTTAGTATTTTTTCTGTTTGTAGCATCTTACTTCCTAAAGCAAATTTAAAAACTGTAAACTCATTGCATGGTCTGTACCATGATTTTAAGTCAGGTGATTGTTTTTCTCAAATCTCGAGAATGCATAATTACATTCTAATCTTGAAAATCAATAATCTCAAAAAATAACTGTATTAAAGATATATTAAAGAGAGTAACAGTAATACACCTGATCATCTAATTAGTACCTGGTCTTCTTTGCACAGTGTTTAGAAATATGGTCAGAAGAGCCACAGACAGAAAAAGATAAATGAGACAACAAGATTATGAAGGACTCTGAAAATAAAAAGCCCCAAGTTTGTTCTGGCAAGACAAAGTCTGATGTGTAAACTTCAGAGTGATTTATCATAGTCAGAAGACTGACTGGTTACCATGCAAAGTCATGTGTGGCCATACATATGGGCAACATATAATGAGGTTAACCAGACCATGTAGTTAGGGTATACCACCTACTCTATAGGGATTTTCCCTACGTGTATTCATACTACATATAACAGGGTAACTACCTCGTAAGTGCTACAAGTTAAGAGCCTGAAAAGAAATAAGCCCTGAGAAACAGTCTGCCTTGCAATATATCCTGCAGTATTCATGCATGGTTTGCTGCTGCGAGGTGTTGCTGATACTAAAAATTGGTGTGTAGACAGCACCTCTAGATTAGGCAGTCCCTCAGCTGCAAGTAATTCAGCGTAAGAAGAAGATTGTGCAGAAGCAGCACTGCATGTTGTACTATTTGGATGCCCTCTGGCAGGCACTAGAGTTAGCCCAGACTGCAGCCAGGACACTGGAGGGTCTGGTCAGTGTGTCTCTACGCTGCTCACCTGCATAGTCCAATAGATGCATAAAAATGGCCTCTCCACTGGAAGGGAAAAGAAAAAATGCCTATGGAATACTGGAGAATTATGTTGAATAAATGATATTCTTCCAATTTTAAGGCAATTTAGTAGCTACTTAACTTTCCAAAAAAGAGAATGCCACTGACCTTTCCCTTTTAATATATGAGCCCCATGACCATGTCTGAGCTTCATAAAATTTAATTGCACTAGGGACCTCATTATTATATTACATTTCAGCATTGGTAGACTCAGGCATTAACTCAAGAATGTGATTTTTCAACTCATAAGATCTGTAAGAAAAATATCTTCATCTTGGGAATGGAAAGAATATAGAGAGTAGTTTAATCACACACCTCCAAAGAATCAATTTTGAATTTCTTTGATTTTGCAAAAAGTCTGTTGTTTTTCTTAGTTTTTACTCTACAAACTAATGTGGATTATGCAAGGGGTTTTTATGTTGGCATAGGGTGCATCTTTTAATATATATTCATTAAGGATACTAACACATTGAAAATTTCTTCTTATAAATGTAGATGAGATAGCTTTCATCCTAAGTACCAAATATATTTCTTCTAAAAATGTAGGGAAACAGACTGCACTTAAAATAGGCTTTGGCTCTGCACAGATGAGGTAAGGAAATAGCAGGGGGATAGGTTTCTCTCTATTGCAGACTTTTTCCATTTAATTATTTGCATGAATATCATTTAGTGTTCTGAATATCGTTAAAACAAAATACCTGCAATAACAATCAGTTCTTATTCTTCCCATTTCCCTCATGCACTCTTGCTAAAAAACAGGAGGACAGAAAAAGCACTAACATTTAGAGGTGATAGATCAAATTGCTGAAAAATTATCCTTAGAACTATATATCAAGACCAGAAGCAAAAGAATGTCATATTTTTTAAACATGGGGTGTGTAGGGGTGTGTGGGGGTGTGTGTGTGCCAGAAGAGTTAATCTGAAAGCTTCTCATTGAAAACTACCAAAATTTTGTTTTCTTACATAACCTTGCAATGATGTTTCTTAAAAAACAATTCTTTTCATTCATTCCTCATCTGCAAACGAACAAGACGACTGTTTATCCCAGCAAACACAGCATGTACCATTCTGTTGTCATCCCGTTTCTCCTCTTTCAGGCTGCTCCCCTCATTTTCCCTGAGTGCATTTCTGAAGAGCATATTATATTTACAAAATCCTTATTTATTCAGTTACCATTAGGTACTGACTAAGATTGTTGATAATTCTTACAGTGTTTACTGTCTGCTTTCCTGCTCTGTTGCACATGAGAAGCAGCACTAACTTTTAAGTCAATGAGCCAGCACAGATGATGTGGTCTGTTTGGAATTAAAGTGTTGTTTAAAATATATCCCCAGAGGAAATACTACAAGTAACGTTATTTTTTTCTTGTGCTTTTATTGCTCTCTAATTATGTGACCGATGCTGAATATGCAAAATTTTACAGAGATTAATTTCTCTCTATTTACTGCAAACAAAACATTTCGAGGTAGTATGCAATTTACCCATCTAATGCTTCAAATCATAGGATCTGGATCACATTAATGTGAAACAATAATTTGCTGTTAAAATTAGTGCGATTACAAGAGAACTCAGGCATTAAATTCTAACTATACACAATTTTGTTCCATAAGCTAGTAGATGTCTGCAGTCAAAGTCTATAAGATGTTCTGACAGATTTTTTCTTCATTTCCATGCCTAGATTCTGAACAAAAGAGACTAATAAGATTTGCTAGCCTTAATTTCAGCTTTAATGTTTGTTTTGAGAAATACATCCTGCCATGAGATAATTTGATTTATTTCTAAATAACTGAATTAAGAAAAAATCTTTTCTGAGTGATGTTGTTCAGTGTGTAGATCCCTAAACTTGATTAAGGAATACACAGTGGAGCCCATTCAATGCCTTCCATCTATCACTGATTTGCACCTGCCGTCGGCAGGCACAGGAGCATGCAGGCATCTGCCTGGAAGGGGCTCTCTCATATTTCAAACAGCAGGAATCTTCTGGCATTTGGCCATGGACTCACCTTTGTAATGACTGAAAATCCACATGTGGTCCTACTGCCAAGATACCTCTGCCCATCCCTCTCACTCCAGAGTAGGGGAAGATTGAGAAGCTTTTTTGTATTTCCTAGCTAACAGCTGCTGAATGGAAAATACCAAACAGGTATTCAGTATTGTACCGATATCCAGAACAAAAACCCTGGTGATGCTAGATAGCAGAAATTGAGTTGAGCTGAGAAAAATACTGGAAAATCTACTTGACGTTATACAGATACTTTTCCAAAATAGAAAATGACATGCAGAATGTCTTCTTTGTTAAACATAATCTTGCTGCTTGTATAAGAACATCCGCAAGGAGTTTACTTCTGGCAGGAAGCAGCTCACTTGCTGAACTGATCCTTGACACTGTGTTCCTCTGTTAGGAAGTATTGTGCTTGGCACTTCTACAGCACCGGGGAAGTATAAATTTTATCAAGTACTGAAAAATCCTTAATTTAGACTGAAATCTCAGGTTCTTCCCTTTGCATCTGAGAACTCCGTACAATTTGCCTCCCAAGTAAGGCATTTCAAGTCAGGAAAATTTAAAGCAACTATAACAATTATGTACGTCACCAGACTCTGCCTGACAAATGAGTATGACTGCAGTGACCTCCTCAGCATTTCTCCCGGATACTATCTTTCTCACCACCAGTACCATTAATCAAAGATGTGACGCACGTATCTCTGTATAAAACTGGAAATGAGTCAGCCGCTATAGATATATGTGACTCCTTGCAGATGCTCAGGCACCACTGAGTCGTGACTTGAGCAACCAACTAACTGCTTCAAAGCTGCACATTATTTGAAGTATTCCTTCACAGAAAGGAGTCAGCAGGAACCTTGTTCCTAGTTTAATTCTGTTACATAACAAGATGTGTCAGGTGCCACATATTGCTGCACATAGATACTGCAAGGATGAAAATATGAATATGTGATTTTTCTCTTCCTTCTCCTACTATTTGCAATTGAGAGAATCATATATGTAAATTTCAGATGTCTCTGACCATGAGAATTTCAAGCTTTCGTTAAAAAGAACTCTACTCTTACTGTGATAAGTTTTCCTTTTATCTTTCAGCATCTTCAATAAAAGCAGATACATTGTTAATAAAGACATTGAACAACTGGACATTATGGTTACGGGACATAAAGGTTTTCACTCACTGGTCAGAAATTTTAATGCAAAAGGAGTTATTAAAGGCTAAAAGGTGATGCCTGGCCAGCTGACTTTAACTATCTAACAGTTAAGCTTCCAGTCCAAGCTGGACATTCAGGATCTCTCCATAATGAAAGGCGAGACATGCTACAGAAACTCTCTGATGAGCCAGTCACTCATTGCACCTATTTTAAAATTAAATGAAACACCCTTGGATTTGCCTCTCTCTGTTGATTAATTTCATCTAACGTAGACTAGATGCTTCATTTCTGGATAGCTAAAATTAGTTGCCACAATCCTAGCTTAGAAATTATGGAATACACAGCCAATGAGACACTTAAAAAGGGTGCTTGCCTCAGTCCAGTTACTCCTGGCAAGATGTTCCTCATTAGATATTTAGTCCCATTGCTTTAATATAAAACAGCCTTAGAGAGACAGCAAAACCATAGGCTTAAAAACCCTGCTGCCAAAAGTTGTTCTTTGTGCTCAGTGGACAGACATTTCCCAGTTCAGAGTAGCACTGCATTAAACATCAAATATTTATTTCTGCTCTGAAAAAAGAGAAATACTACTCTCTTCACATGTTTCAATGAGGTATCTGTTGGCAAAGATGGTAAATGTCTAATGTATCATTACTGTAGATGTAGGATCAGCTGGAGAACAATAGTTAAAACTGCTTGTGGCTGTCTTAACTATTGTTAAGACAATAACAATAACCTGTTAATTAAAAGCCTGTTCACCTATAGTATTTGTTTCAGTGCTTTGCCAATACTGTAGTAAATATCACTATTGGAATTAATGCAAAACTAATCAGTTCTTTTTTATCTTGATGGAAAAACTATGCTTTAACAAACTTAACTGAGTGACCTTAAAATAACTAACTAGTTAGTAAAACCTGATTCTCTAGGAAGGAATGAAACCATTCTGTTCTAATCACAGACCAAAGCTATGCAACATGTAGGGTTTTTTATAAGAAAAACCAAAGTGAGTAGAAAAGCTGTACCGATGCGTAATAGAAAGATTTTCAGAGTTCCTGATCCTGAAAAAGCTGACAGAGAAACTAACCAAAGAGAGGAAATAATTGCATCTAACTGAACTAATATTCTGTTTCATTTAAGATTTATGACAAAATTTGGGTATAAAAACGAAACCACTTTATTTGCACCAATGGCTTATTTCCTATCAGCAGGCAGAGGGGAAAAAATCCATTACTATTTTCCTGAATCTTGTTGAACAGCTAGTAAGCATGAGACATTGCTGTTTTATTTAAGAGTGCATCCAAGTATAATGTATGTTTGTGATTTTATTCCATATCCATGGAAACACTTGTGCCCAAACCTCTAGGTCCTGCAGAGTGCCATGAAGTCCAGTTCAGAATTCCTATGTAGCTATAAGGTAAAGGAAAAGACTCATAAACCAGCAGGTGTCAGGTGGCTTTCCAAAATCTCTCACCACCTGTGGTTATCTCATTATGGTGAAAATTACTCTGGAGTAAAGAACAGATCAGTTTCTGGTTGAAGAACAGTTGGAAAAGGATGATGAACCCAAGCATGACTCAAGTGTTGTGGGTGGACAGAGGAAATCATGAATCAGTTTTCCTAACCATGGTGAAATCATTGATAAATAAAGGTGTTCATCCACAGTCAACTCAGTCTGCGTTTACGCGTCTTCCAAGATTTCTCATTGAAAGAAAAATTCTCATAAAGGAGAGTTCCTATGTATCACTTTCTGCCATTTCTGGCTGGGAAATTCTGTCTTATTTTGTCTGACAGTGGGTTGATATCAGTTACTGAGGTCTTTATCACTTCTCAGCAGGATCTCAGCGATGAGATGAGCATGAAACCTTCAGAATTTAGGAAATGCCAACTAAGATGGAATATTGCAACTATTCCAAACATATTGAATCTTCCTTAAGTTTTTACAATGGCTAAACATAAAATATTAAACAAAATGCACACTTAGTCTAAGCCTTTAGCATCAAGACACTAGGCTCAAGATATTTAGAAGGTCAGCTAAAGCACAGATAAAGGTCAGAGCTAAAAAATCTTACTGGATGAATGAAACCTTCTAAAGAAGGAGAAAGTTTGTCCTTAGCAAATCCTTAGAAATGTTAATATTAAGAACAAAAAATGTTTTAGCATGCACATCTTTTCTACAGGAAAAAAATAAAGACCATTCTATTACACATAAGAATTCTGTTATGTATATGAATGATATAAAATAGAGTGTACAAGTAAGACAATTGCTGTACCTGGGGGATGGTGTTTGGTTTAAACAGCCTTTCCCAGGACTATAACCAAATCTGTAGTTTTTCCAAGTTGTGGACAAATAATTTCCACATGATATAAACAAAGAAATTACCACAGATTTTGGATTTTAGTAGATATGCCAAGAGTCCTGACATACTCTGAAAACTGATTCTTTCATCATAGAATTGAGTTCTGACAGAGCAATCAATATTTTGATCATTTTCCCATGCATAATTGCAGTCAAAAAAAATATGGAAAATCAGGCTACTTTTCAAAGAAGGAAAACTGTCAGTTTCAGCAAAATGTACAGAAATAAAGCCCATTCGCAGTACATGTAAAGTGATGCTACTGATCCAAATGAAACATAGGGTAGGATTACCTCATGTAATTTTAGACACATGCATCTTAGTCACTTAATGTTTTTTACAGCCTATGTGAGAAATAGAAAACTACAAAGAACAGTTCCTTTAGGTACATTTATCTCCTTTACATACTTATTGTAGCACAAGATCACTTGCATCCTATAAGCATATATATTTTTTCCACTGACTGTAAAAGAAGCGTACGGCAACTGCTCATATAAGATTAGCTACTTTACACATATCTGTATTTCACAAAAAAAACCACAAAAACATTCACATCTTAGCCCCAAAAGGAAAGTCAACTGGTTTTCTTTCTAGACAGTCTCATCAAGAATTCATTTTACATTTACCTTACAGAATGTTTCCCAAAAGTGATTGGGTTAAGAGAAATAAATCATATTTATAAACATGGCTGACTTGGACTTCTGCTGTGATTTTCCATATTGACACAGGGATTGAAAGTGCCTTAAAGCTTGGTGCACCTACAAGTGCACCAATGGCCTCAGCTCTAGTATTTGTAAGCTTCAGTAATCATTAAAAGTTGGTACCACACAAACTGAGGTAATTATCTCACCTATGGTTTTCAGCTTCTGAGTAACTATTTGATTTCAAACGTGGCTGACTCCCAAACATGGATTATCCAAATCCGAAAGGCCTGTCAATCAAGACAGATAGGAAAATCAAACAGGAAACCATGGCTGATTTGGAGAATGCGAGTAAAGAAATTTAGCCACACAAAGTTAATATATGCTATGTACTAAGATTTTATTAACTGAAATCAACTAGAAATTTTAGGATTTTAATCACATCATCACTAAAGAGACATAAACATGGGTATGATCACAGCATTCAAAATAAACAGAGGTGCACCAACAAGATGATTTTCATTACAAACAGGGAAGTATCAGTACTATTAGACAAGCTAAAGTGTATAATGAATATAAAATACTCCTTAGAGCTCTGATCCAGAAAGACGAATCCCACTGAAGCAGAGGACTACTATGACTGAGGAAGGTAAGAACCTGTATAAGGAGGGTATGCTAGAGAATCTTGATTAGTTTAATAAGTTCAAGGCTGCCTGGGCTATCTTAACTTCGCAGCTAAGAGACAATGGTGGCATAAAATGAATACATTCATTTAGGCTGAAAATTTAAGGAAGGGTCATTAACCATGTATATTTTTGAACAAGAGTTTCCATAGAAGTAGCTGTTGGGAGCTAGCAATGTTACCCATTTTAAATTGGAAGTAGGTAAGTTTATGGAAGAAAAGTCTATGAGGCAGCAGTTTGAAGTAGCAGGGGACTTGATACAATGACCCTGATAACCTATGTTCCTCTTATACATCTTTTGAAAACCTCAGACTTTTCCTTACTTCCATGTATTACTAGGTATTCTGTGTTTCAAAAAGATCAATAAAGAACAACTACCTTATTCTGTGCAGTGAAGTATTTTATTTTGAGGCATAAAATTCCACAGACTTGAGACCCAAACTGAGACAGCACACTGTTAATAAAAGATATTACGTATCTAACACTTTGTTTTCATAACTACATCTAGAAGTCAGCCTGCTTTCACTGCTCTCATTTTTATCTATTTTTTTGTTTGTTTTCATCTTTGCCAAGTGTTTTAATCCAAAAACTAAAATTTACTTTTTTATTTTTTATTTCTGAGAGTTATCAGTGTTTTCTGTTCCTTTCTCACACAAAACCAACGGGAGCTTTAGGGATTCTCTTACCTTTCAGGAACATAAGCATGTCCCTACTTCCCAGCATAACCATATTTCTTTCTGCTCCTATGTCTTGTTTTCACCTGTTCAATGAGATGCTGATTTTGTATGAATATTATTCCTTAATTCCTGGAATTATATTCATAAAATATTGGAACAATCTACCTCACAGTTAACTCAAAAAAGATATGTAGATTCACAAGCTTTAGGTATAACATAATTCATGTTTGTTGCTAAAGTGTCAAAGCCAGAGCAAATGGAATTTGAGGTAGCCACATCTAAACGAAAATGCAGTTCCTTCATCTCATATCAGCCACATCCCATGCTATTAACAATTTGATCTTTTTATTCTTTTTTTTTTTTTTTTTCAGGAGGAAAGAGCAATTTTCCAAGAGGCAACTTACAAACAAACTTACCTGAGGTATTTGCAGTCATTTTCCTGCATGACACGGTGCCTGGAAGTCTAGCAAAAAAATGCAAATTTAAACCAATAAAGACAAATGGATATGCACAATAATCCTTGTTCAATGATAAAGCTTTTTTGGTTGTTTTTTATTACTGTACAGCACAGTGCAGTTTGATCCACTGTTCTGAGGGGGTTTTTGAGCTCTAGTTCCAGCTGCTGCCACAGATGCACTGTTTGGGATTAGACATATCACCGTCCTTCCACTTTCCTCTTCACTCACATTAAAAATGTGGGCCCTGTTGGGTGCCCTGAATTAATGAAGAAAACAGCTGAGACATGGGCCCAGGGTAGTGATGAGGTTTGTAGCTAACCAAAGTGAAATGGTATATATAAAACAGCTTGTTCTCTTCCTACCATTAGTCTCTGTCAGGGAATTACAGTAGTTCTGGAGGTGATAACTGAAAACCCTGGAAGTGCAGAGGAACTTTTTTTTCTTTTTGGCAAGGGTGAAGTATATAATTTGCACTGTTTTATAGACAATTCCTTAAACTGTGTTCCTTAAATTAAAAGCCTAGCATATACTGCTCTTCTTTTATCTAACTAACATATGTTCTGAAGATGTTCATCTACTCTAGAGAAATAGGTCCAAATTTTTTGGAAATAATGTTTTAAAAGTAGATTTATATGATCAAACTACACAAAACACAATCCAGAGGAATGGTGATATGTATTTTAACATCAAAGATTTGCAGATCTTTTCCATTGACCTTCTCTTTAATTACTTTGTCCTTTGGTAATAAAGTCAGCAGGAACTTTTTGTTGCAGGATATTTGTACAAGATTAAAAAGATCCCCAGGAACTTACACACCATCAAGAGTAAATTAATATTCTCTTCCTCTTGCTGTAACTGAAAGCATGGCAACTGAGTCAGACACTAGCCTGTAACATTTTGACTTTCAGTAATAACCTTTAAAAGGAATTAGTATGCTTCAAAAGTGCTTCAGAAGATCTTGCTCCTAAACTTTAATGAAACTCAGAGAAATGTAGGTGGCGTGGTCATTATACTTGCCACGTATGTTTTTATATTTGCATCTCTGGCTTTCTTTCACATTTTATACACACAAACAACACTCCCCCACCCCCTACACCTGCCCCGCTATGCATGTATGAAAGGTATCTACAGTAATAAGAAAAGATAGAATGTTAAAATAGACTAAAATACATAAATATGAACAGAAATTAAGATGGATTTTAATTTAATTTCTTTGCTCTATCTTTAACACTGTATATTAAAATCCAGGACTAAGTCTATCTTGGTTGCAAACAGAGATGCAGTAATGCAGGCTGTCAGCTACTACTGCCTTACTTTCTTGGGATCTAAAACTTTTAGGCATTTCTCTCATACACATTTCTCCCCTAAAACTTTGCAGGGATCCGGTTATAGGTGGAGCACTTGCTAGGTCCTGTGTGAATAGTTGTAGCAGGGAGTGGGAATGATCCATCTGGCAGCAACCACTGAGACCTACCTGTGGTACAGTACCCTCGAAGCCAGAGAACTTCTCAGTAGGAAATGAGAGAGATTGGGGTGCTGACACTGTTAAGTGGAGAGGTTTGGCATGCACCTTGCAGGGGCTCACCCTAGTCACTGACCCAGGGACAGGCTGAGCAAAAGCATCTTGGACACCTCCTCTCACTGAGCTTGGATTCATAACGTCAGACAAAGCCATCCTAAAAAGGAGCTACCAGTTTAGGGACTGAGTTACTCACGGGAAGTGAGATTATTTGGTTCCCAGATGAAGGCTAGGGTCTTTTACCCTCTACTCACCAATTTCCAGAACTCACTAAGTATGACAGGAGAACATGGGGTCAAGGGATGGAAGTGTGGGTTCAATTCTCAAATTGGGAAAATCCAGAGTTTGTCTTCACAACTTTATTTTGGCTGCCATTGTCATAATCTTTAAAGATAAGACTGCTTGTTCTTTGTTCTGCAGCCTTCCTGTTTCATTTGCTGTACAAGGTGCTGGAGAGCAAAAGCATTTTGTTTTGATAACTCCTTGGATTAGGACCCTGGAAACCTGGATTCTGTTCGTGCCTTTCTGTGGTAGTGGGCATACCTATATCACAATGCACAAATGAGGGGGCTGTAGCTAGTTTTAACTGTTAATTCTGACATTTCTGCACTTCTTAGTATGTAATTTAGAAACTGCAGCAACCTTTAAACATAGTTGTATATAATACAGCCCATAGTTTGAAAGAGATATATTGGGGTTTTTTCTTGGCTTTATTTTTTGTGTCCATTTTTCTATCCCTAATTCATAAGATTTAATTTTCCATCTAGCTAATGGCAGGTGGGTGAATGTAAAAAATTGCTTAATAATCTTGTGTTAGTCCAAATGTACCTATTTGAATCATGTCAAATTATATAGATTATAAACTGTATTAATTTCAAGGACTGCTGCAGCAAATTGCCTCTACCTTTAAATCAGCATAGGTACACACACAAGTGTATTTACACAAACATACTTGATGTTTGTGCCAAGGAACACCGTGGAACATTTATTATAGACTGGCATTTTTTGCCATATTGATGAAAGTCTCACAAAAATAAAAGGTAAAATCTAGTTTCTTCTACAGTCCACAGGAGTCTTTTGGCTGCATTCAACAGAAATAAACCTTTCCTTGTGGTCCTACTACCTAGGACTACAATGAACCACTAGATTATGCCCTATGTGAATGAGCCATTCATTGTTCTAAAATTCTTCTTACCTGACCAGTACCATAACTGTTAAGTAAGCGGGCTTTGTTTTAAGCAAAGGTTGTTGGTTAATCTTACCACTCATAGCTTTGCAAAGGGAAGATTGTTACTTAACTGCAATAAACTGATAGTGATAAAATCGTGAAGGAAGACAGCAGAAACCTTTCAAATAGAAGTGGTTACTAATTACTAGACCTTGCTCTTATTCTAAGACATTATGATAAACAATGTCAAATTCTAAGAAATATCTGCAATATTAAATACTACACAAGCTTGGGAAATACAGCTCATGTTGAGAATATTGCTGTTTTCATTAAACGACTCACGTAGACAGCCATGGTTTTTTAAAAAGGTCTGCAGTGAGCTGACATTGCATTAGAAGTAGTGTGAAGATTTATGATGAGATTTGCTCAAGATATTGGAGTTTAATATGCTTTAAAAATGCTACAAAATAGTTAAGATATTGCTCATATTACTGTTTAGTTTTTAAAAGCACAGGAAGACAGAAGTATTGCAGTTAACACATCAGACTGCAACTTGGGAGGCTGGAGCTGAACATTAGTATTAGTTACTGTCTCTGTATTGGATTCTTCATCTCAAACAGCATGGCTGACAGTACTGCCTTTCTCTAAACCTTTTCGTCTTATACCCATTTTAATTGTAAGCTCTCAAGAACAGAAATAGTTTCTTGCTATGTGTGTGAAAATTATATGGTTTGTAATAAAGTTCTGATCTTGACTGGTCTCATTGACACTAGGATGTCACACGAAACATAATAGTCTTGCTATCATTTGTCTCAGTTTAGTATGTACAGTGTTAACAGTGATTGTGTCTACTGCACTATTACCTGCAACACCCTGGTGCTTTCTTGGAGGTCTTTCTATAGGTCTTGGCAGGACCTTTCTCCATTTGCCAGGTCTCACAGACTAATGACCCAGGATGTGGGCTGCAATGAGAGGGCATAGAGCCAGCGTTGCCTAAACTACTTTGGGTACCAGAGCAGTATAACCATCTAACAGTTTTGCTCAGGTTAAGCTCCACTCTTTTGTGTGTCCATCTTGCTTCTGGTACTTGAATTAGCTTCTCTGTGTTTGGTACAGAGCCTGAGTAGTCAGATTTTCTTCTGAACTGAGTCCCTGAAAAGTCAGGGATTATTGCAAGAAGTACTTCTGAGCCGAGACGGGGATAGAAATTGGAGAACACTCATAAGGATTTACAGTTCAGAAGTGATTCCGTAAGGACAACTGAAGCAAAGTTTTATTATTTGAAAATAGCTCTAGGGATGTTAAAATATTAGAAATAAGATGGTTTGACCTTAGTGCAGTGAAAGTCTTATATGCAATTTTAAGGAACAAGAACTTTTCAAGAAATGTGGTCTGACTGAAGGCATATACTCTCCTGTGAATTGATACCACATTAGTCTGTGGAATGCAGCACATTTCAGCTGAGGTAATAGCACTTACATTTTCAGAATGTTTCTCACATAGGGTCTGAGCCAAAGGTCCTTTGAAGCCAATGGCATTTTCCCTTTTTAAAAGCATGCATTATCAAATCGGTAGAACTGAAATCATAGGCAGACCTAAATGAAATAGTAGATGCAGATTGACATTAAATCTATGGTTCCTACCTTTGGTAGAACTCAAAGCCCTTAATTCTAACTTCATATTACTCCTGCCTGAATAATAACACTTCCAAGCAATTTATTTGCAGAGTTTAAGACTGGAACCTCTTGATCTGCAATGTAAGCTTCTATTGCATGAGCTGATAATTCAGAATTGCTGCATCTTTGTCACACGCAAATGCAATCTATTAAATTATCCAAGTCACTAGAGGGACACACATGCTGTATGTGGTTCAAGGGCATGTCTGCAAGCAGAAAAGCAGGCAAAAAGAGGTCTATACCTACCCAAAGGAACCCTTCCCTGCCCATCTAACCAGGTTGTGGCTGCACCCAGTATGGTGTGGGTCACACATAGTGTGTCTATATTAGGTACTAGGTGTACTTCAGAGGTTCCTTTGGTGGACAAATTTGTTTTACATCTACACTTGAGAAACTACAAGGTCCACTCTTAGGTGCAGCACTGGTGTGCTCAGAACAGGTTCCTTTCTCACGGGACCAAGGCTGAAGTTGCCCTCTCGGAGAAATGGATACAACAGCAGGAGTGATCAAGTGGATTTTCAGGTAGTAGAAAAGATATTTCTGTCTCTCTTTCTACCTCAGTCAGATGTTCTTCTTAAGGATACCAGTGCACATTTATTTCCTTATTTTGAATTTTCTAACTATGCCTGATTCCCTAATTAGCTAAAATGTATGTATGAAGTAGAAGGCGGCCAGAGGGGAGCTACCAACTGGAATCATTAAAGTTATTTTAGAAGCTTTTTCACAAGACAAAAAAATGTAAGAGAGAACACTAACTTTGGTTCAAAGCATAAACAACGTATTTAAGGGCTAAGGAATTATTTATAGTAGCTGCAGAAGACTGGACTTAAAGAAATGTAAAAATTCAATATTTGTAAAAAAATAAAACTTCAAAGGAAATGTGAAAACTGTACAAGGACTCTACTTTTGCAGCATTCACAATGTAAGTAGCAAGAACATTTCTATGCAGGAACCTGGATTTTTAAATAAAAACCTGACTAAAGCTACTGGTAAAAACTTAACTAAAGCTACTACTAAAAATAACTGGTTTTCAGAAATCATTTTCTCTCAAAAGAATGACTGCTTATGAAGAAAGTAAGGGATATTCTGAAGTGAGGGAGGGTTTTGATTTTAATAATTAAATTTGTCTTCTTCCACATTTCATAAGCAAACCCACAGGCACTTTTGTGACTTTCACGGATCACAACTTTCATGTTGTGGAAAACAAATCATGCCCATCCTCTTCCATATCTTGTATAGCTGTAGGTATTAGCAACTACAAAAATTTTATTTGTTCCTCATTATCACATGTAAGACTTCCTGTGGAGTACACTGAAGCTCTTGGAAGTGGCACTAAAAAAATCCCTGTGGTAGGAACATGTGAGCAAGACTTCATACCCTGGCGATGTATCACTGTGTTATGAAATTTCACTGTGATGGCAGGAAGAGTGTGAAGTCTCACTGTCATTACACTGACCTGAATAGTTACTTGCTTTGTAATTAATAGCAGGAAATGAACTTGTATACATGCTCTGTTTCTATATTATCTTACTTCTAACTATTGGAGAATGGACACTCTCTCAAGAGAACAGACATAAATTTGTTGCAGTTTCATTTTCTTAAGTAGTTTTTGTAGTCTTTATTTAGCACTTCATGTTTCAGTAAGAGCAGAGCTCCAGAAAAGCAGACGAGTGAATGCAGAGGGAGCCACAACAATCCTTTCTCCCAATTTTGAGACCTACTGAAGGAGCAGTGAGAGTAAAACCTTTGCTCCTTTTGTTTTGTCAAGGGAGGACTGTAGCCAAAATAGCTGTTAAGCCCTCAGCCTTCACAAGCCCTAAATTACTAAGTTTTAAAGACAAGCAGTATTGGGTGCTAGTCAATGGGCAATGTCCAGTTAGACAAATCAACCTTGTACTTGAAGTCTTAGAAGCGCTGTGTGGTAGCAGCTATTTGTAAGTATTGCTGACCTGAAATTAAAATAATCTCAAAATAAAGCAATCTAACAAAACACAAAACCATCTATGTAATTAGGCATGAAACAGCTGAGAATGATGATTCAAACCATTAAGACAGAGCCTATGAAATCTATGAAATCCTTCTGAAGTTCACCTGAACGAGAGTATTAATCACAGCAATCAGAACAATAGCAGCCACAACAATCTCCAAGCAACGGAAACCCATGCTCATAAAAACCTCTGGCTGCATTTGGCCACTGGCAGTACCACAATATAACCATTGCACGTGAAGGCTAAAGGCAGAGCTGAGCACGACACCAACAGCAAAAGAACTTTAGAGACATATCTTATCTCCTCATGCAGGACCTGTAAGCTGAAGTCTGTGAGGCCCTTCCTCTTTCTTCTTTATATATTTCTACCGAGGGTGTCTGAAGGAAAGATTCTCATCCAGCAGAACCAAAGCTTAAAATCAGAGCTATCATTTAATCCAGAATCCAGTGAGTAATTCTTACATCAGTTGAACACTTCATTAGAATAAGAAATGCTGATGTTGATTCAGCTAAATTGCCAGCAGCTACTAAGAATGTACTGATAAATGCATTGTGCTATGTGTTTAGTTTTCAGTAATATTACTCCTTATTATGATGTTCCTTTTGTACTATTCTTGTGCCATAGTTTCTTCATACTGCCATCATAGCAATGCCTGTCCAAAATGGCAAATAGAAATCTTCAGACCATTGGGTAGGAAATCATGTATCAGGAGGATTTTTGTTCAGCTATGTGGACTCTAATTCACTTTACATGGAGACAATCCTGCCATATGTATCTAACACCTCAGGTTATGTGCTTTACATTACAAGTAATGTTTATGCCAACTATCCAAAACCACAAAAAGACTTTAATGAAGGACAGTATCAATTTGCCCGTAGCATATCTCTAATTTGAGTATAACTTGAATTGTCTTGTGGGAATTCTGCTTCTTTGGATAAAATCTGAATTTGTTTTCCCTGTATAAAGATATAGCTTAAAGAAAAACTGCTACATTATATAATATCAAACAGCTTAACTACTACATCTAATTATATTAAAGACTAAACTACTGGAAGCAATGAGAACACTTCAAATTTGATTATAAACACGAAAGCAAATGGGAAGCAGCATGTTTAACATAGACTGTGCTGTAAGTACCCTTGAAAAAATCTATGTCCTTGCCATCCTTTCCAATATCAAGCTACATTTTGTAGGTCATACTGTAAACCATACTTGGAAGAAACCTCCCTGGAGGAAATTATCAGAATTGTTTCTAGCAATTGTCACTGCCTTTAGCAGCAGTACTGCCCATTTTTGAAAACAAGTAAAAGTGCAGACTGATTTTCTTTCCTTCAAAGCTCAAGAAGGAAACATTGCCTCAGTTTCCTGCAATTCAGCTTGAAATGTTCAGCTCTTCACAAGAAGGATTAGAAAATTAATCTTTACAAAATGAAATCTGAATCTTAAAGATTCAGCACTTCAGATCTGAAGGTTAAACAAAACTATCAAGTGGGCTGAATTTTTCAGCAGACTAGGAATTACACTTGCATGGTGAGAGATGCAACCATCTTCAATTCAGCAGATGTAGTTACATGGGCAGAAATACCCCCAGGTGTTATAGAGAATGAAAGCCTGAAGGCTTGCCGTATCTGACAGGCTTTTAGAAGAGGCTTAATCCAAAGAGAAGCATAACTCTCAAAAAAAAAAAAAAAATTCAACCAATCTTTTCTTTTTTTCTTCAATTCTCTTTTCTTAGAATTTATTCTTCCAAAACAGTGGTAAATGTGTGCTAAGATGTGATACATGTCTAGTAATAGCTGGAACTGGAGCTTGATACAGGATGATTTACTGTATATTGACTTTCTGGGGGTGTCCTTCAAAGTTAGTGAGAGATGTAGTGAAAACATAACATACAGTATGCAAATATTTTGCAGTGGAATTTGGGGAGAAAAGGCAACGAGCATAAATTAAAAGTTAATTTTTTTTTCTTATGTTATTGTCTTATGACCATCCATTCTATATAATTTTTTTAGAAATTCTTTACCACTGGCATTTACTGTCACGAAGATTTTACTAAAACCACTTACAGGTTGCATTGGTTCTGTTTATTTCTGTGTACTCTCCACAGGCACTCCCAAGAGTTGTTCATTGATCAATATGGTCTGTGCACACCCTGTGCATTTGCTTTGCTACATTCCTGTTGCAGCAGCCTTTCCTTGTTGTACAAGGTACTAGGTTTTCTGAGAAGAAGCTCCTGGCTTGCTTGTTTCCCTGAAGTTAGTCGCATGATATTACCACACAGCGTAAAGGGCATCTGAGGCTAGACTCGGGCTGAACAGTGATGGGGGCTCCTGCTCCCCCAGGCTCTTGAGCCTGAGCACAGGGTCATGCCCAGGCAGTACAACACCAACCAAGCAGGAATTTAAGTTCCACTGTGGGCCTGTGCTTAAAGCACTGGATAGACAACATCTGTTTAGATGGCTGAGGGTACTGCAATCTATGACTTGTATGCTAGGCTGCATCATTAAAAAGTTTATATTTGCCACTGTAATTTGCTCGCATTATTTTTTAATATAAAGGATCAAATGAAGAAGTGTAACTATTCTGACAGGTAGCTATTTTGGCAGTGAAGAATTTGCCGTATCAAGTGATCAAAACATTTATTTAATTTGTCAGTCATTGTCAGCTATTTCAGAGATAAACCTCTAGAATGCTGTGCACAGGGAGAAATATCTTCCTTGTACTAGAAAAGTAATTTTTTCAGAGGCTTAAGGATACTCTCTGTGTAGGTGAGTTTGGGTAGCAGGTATAACATTATATAACTATGATATCTGAATGTAACTGAGAACTAATATCTTATAATTATTTAGCTTGGATATTGTTTTATTCCTTTAAAAAGTTTATGAAAGTCTTTTCCCTTTGTTTTGTGGCAGTGAGTTTCACAGGCTGATTGTGTACATATAAATACATGGATGTGTGCAGTATTTATATACACTCTAATGTTTGTATTCCTTTGTTCCTATATTATAAAAGATAAATATCACTGCTGATTAACATTGTAGGATTAAGTGAATGTGTGGGTTTTTTCACTGTGTTTTGCTTTCTGCAAGTTTTTCTTCAATATTGGTCCCTTTGTTATCCAAACAACTACCAAATTGGGAATTTAACAAAATATTTAATGGCAAATATTAATTCTGTGTAGAATATCATAAGAAACCAATCAAGTTCAAACCAGAGCTGTTTAAAAGCTGATATGACACTGTTTCCATGTAATTTCATACTCCTAGCACAGTGTCCACACTTGGGGAACTGTTCCTAACTACCATCCATCAGGTGAAAACTTTGTGAAATCTTAATCACCAATTATTATCACTTCCACTTTGCAGAATATTACCTATCCACTTCAAAATTACCCATCTCGCATTGTCTAGGTACACTGATCAAAAGGAGGGAATTTACTGAAAAATGAGAGCTGCAAATACTTTAGCAGACCTTTCATGCAAAAATCAGAAAGAATCGAGTTGTTCACTTGATGAACAAAGAGAACAGAAGTTCTTCAAGCATTAGATCTCTGTTCTTAGATGTTCTTCTACATGTAACCATGGATGTGAAAAAAAATTGTAATCATTTATGGCCTTAGAGAGATGAGGCTTCTCAAAAGCAATGTTATTTTCCTAATCCTGCACACAAACCTAAGAATTCAGCCAACTGGCCCACAGGTTCTGAGCCAATGTGTGGCAGATTGCCCGGTATTTGTTAAAATGCTTGTAGAAGAAATTTGGGGGGCTTAAAGTTTTATTGCTCCACTTTGTTGTTGGTTTACAGCAGTGGAAGAGCTAACCTGCTCAGCTAACATGAACTGGGAGAACTGGCTATATCTATAGTGCTGCTCTTCTGGTAGACCTGTAACAGAGAGACTATAGGTTACTAATTTAAGCATTCTATAAAATAAATTAGCAGTGGTGACATAGCCCTGCATTATATGTCTGTCTTGGAGTTTCATAGTGGAAATACAAGTGACACGCATTTCCTTTTCAGAAACAATACATCTTCACATCATGGCTAGAAGACACAAAATGAATCAACTCCCCACGTGACAATTAAAATTTATCTGTCAGATTCTATTTTTTCCTAATAGTTTTGCAGAGGTGATGCTGTATTAATTTCAGTGGTGTTCCTCCTGCTTCAGTTTGGAATATAGAGGTAAGAATCTATTTACCTGGGCTTCAGGAAAACAAGTGATCATGAGCCATGTGCAATGAAATACCATGAAAAATATTTTGGGTGAATGCTACTGTGCTTAAGCAGACAGTATGTTTATGCTTATTTCTGCCCAAACACTTATATTAAACTCAAAAAGAATTCCATAACACTTAAGTACTCATAGCAAGAGATTTGACCAAACTATAGATTTTCATGTTACTTTAGTTACTAAATTGTCTCTGATATTCTTTTAGCTATTACAGATACCACCAAAAATATAAAAGCGGACTGTTTCCAAAACAGTGCAAAAACATCTGTCTCCTGTTTCTAGCATGAAGTAAGTCTGAAAATAATTGATTAACCTATGTAATATAAAATGTGACTGAATGAAAAAGAGTAATTCTGTGAAAAGAGTGTGTTTGTGTCCAGAGGGAAGTAATTGCACAAATGCAATTGGACAATTCTCCTACATCAAAGTACAGTCAGAATTTAGTAGCCTATCTTTGCTTTATTTTGCTCTCTCTACTAACTATTGTATTTCAAAATAAAAGATACAGGTTGTTATCCTAAAATTTTCTCAGATAAGCTTCTAAATTCAGATACACTGTTTCCTCCCAGCAGGAATCCATTTGGTCTAATTGATTTATGAGTCGGTGAACTTTACATCAACATTGGAAATACAGAAAATTCATGACACTGTATATGAATAGCAAGAAGGGAAACAGAACTCTGTTCACAAATAAATTGGACAAGTAATAATGTAGTGTTGTTTTTCTTTTCTTGGCATTTATTCCTGTTGAGTTTCCTGTTAAACTTTAATGGTTTATTAAGGAAACTTCAACATAAAATAAAGTAATAAATATTAACTACTAAAATAAGGTGAACAAAAATGACAAGAATTTTAAGTCACTTCTTTTTCTTAAATATTTGTGTCAAAGCAAAATGACTTAATGTCTATGCAAAATTTAGCTTCAGCATATGGTATGAAAAGAATTATTCTTGTTTATTTCTCCTAAAACTGAAAGCAGCATTTATGTTACAGGATATGATTACTTCAACAGATTTGTTCTCAAAAGATTTATTTTGTCTAAATGGACAGATTTATCCATTCTTTCACAAAGAAGGTACGCAGAAATTGGCCTCAAAAAGATTTCATATTTTACTTTTCATCATTGTTGTATTCCACACTCTGAGTGTAGGAAATACTGCACTCGTACCTACCTAATTCAAGCTCTGGACTTCCAGTTATCTCAAAAACATTGAAGAGTTCAATTATTTTTTCAGGGTATTTACATTAAAGAGTATATTTAAGTCTCTGATTTAGAGACCTAGACAATTTTCTTTAAACATTTAATTGAAGACATCTTACTGCAATTTTTATTTAGAAAAGGAAGATGAAGAAATTAGCCATAAGAGAAAAAAACAGAAGGCAAGGGTCTGTTTTACTCATTACAGAATGTTTTTACATATCACAGGTGAGTTCACAAAAGGGACCTTAACATACCAACAAGACTTGATTTTGTACTTATGCCAGGAATTATAAAAAAGCAGGAGTTGAGTTCTGAATCTTAACTTTTAATAGATTTCCTCTTGTTTAAGATCAGCCTATATTTAAGAGAAATCTGATTATTCAAAAGTCAAAGCATACTTAAACTTCTTGATATTTTAATTTTGGGGGAGGGCTTCTCATAGACTTCTTTAATGAGGATACTTTGTAATTTATGGTTTCTACAGCAATAATTTTGAACAAAGTTTCAGATAAGGTTGGGTTAGCTTTAATTGTGAAAATGGCTTAATTATGGTGGATGCAGAGGTTGCACCTATGTTGTGCTGCTCCAGCATCGTGGGAAATTCTCAGATGCTCTGAGAAAGGGTCTGTGAACAACCGGTGGTTATTCATTGTGTTCTTGCAGGTATATGTCTAAGAAAGGCTTGCAAAAGGGCACTGAAGCAAAGCCAGAGGAAGAACACAGAACTCATGTATTTGATTCACGTCTTTTGGGGAGCTCCCTGGTTCCCAGATTTACTTCTTACAACCCCTGGGCAAGAAAGACTTTCTAGTGCCAAAGCTCTGAGAGGCTTGCAGAGCCATGCAGGCATATGAACAGGACAGGCATGTGGGGGAATGACTGCTTTACAAGCACTTTCCAGGGAGCTGCAAAGACGGGTGGGATACCTGAGGGTGCCCAAAGCAATGCACATGAGTCCAAGGCAGTTCAGCTTCCACGGTTGCTCATAGGCTGGGCATGAGTGGAAAGCCCCAGCCTGGGGTGCTCCCAGTGGGCCAGTCCTCCCTGAAGGACTAATGCTCCACACACCATGAAGAAAGCAGCGCCTGCTTTGGGCTCGCTCTCCCTTACCATGGGATGCACTGCACCAACCTAAACGAAAACAACAGTAATGGCAATGACCAAACAAGCTATGGTGATATAGGCCTTCACTTGCTGCAGTCAGTCTCAGAAGGAGGAGGGAGAAGACTTCTGCTAATGCAAGTCTTAGTGCAAGCAAGGTTTGAATGCACTTCTTTAGTGGCATCACAACACTTCATGCCTTCTCATGAGCTTTTGCTCCTACTTATCTGATTATGCTGGAGCAGAAATATTGGGCATACAGAGACCACTTGCTGTAACATGCTAGGTACTAATTTCTGAAGTGTATCCGACAGCATAAAAAAGGGTTTTCTTCATTTACTGTGCACACGTGTTTCAAGTCACAGACCTTTCTTTTTGTGTTAGTACGACCATGCAAACCAAGGGTGTTTCAAAGCATGTATTTCAGCCACCCTGGTAGGCTGGAGCTAGTGGTAGAGGAGCAAGATGTATCTTCTTCTTACTCACAGGAGACATCTTGATAAATTAAAAAATAAAATAGGTAAAATAAAGATGGTGCATCTCAGGAAAAAACATTTCCATTCATACATGGAAATTTACCTACTCTAGCTGAACCAAAATAATCAATAACATAGGTGCCTTGTTCCACGGGCCTGCTGGGACTGTGCATGAAATGAGCCGGTTATCAAGCTATGCTGAAACCAAAATGAGTGAGTGTTAAATAATGGTCTAGTTCCTCTTGGCTTGTTTCAGTGACAAATTCCATTTTAAACAGTTAAATGATTACAAGCTCTGAAATTAAATTTCAGGATGAATAATTAAGCAGCAGTCTCCAGTGTCTGTGAGAAATCACATTCCCTGCTCTAGAAATACTTAGAGTAATAGATATAGGAGTAGATTGGTAACACACTTCTGATTAAATATAGTCTGTGTAGAATGACTTCTCATATATTACAGTCAACAGTACACTGAAGTCAGCTGCATGTTTTATATAATTTAGTTTAATATTAGCAAATTATAAGAATAAAAATTCTCCAAAATACATTTACATTTGAAAATTATACAAATTTGGCTACTTCTATGGGACGTAGCCAAAAGCATAATCATTTAAATCTGCAGAGTATCTTTAGCTGAGATACATAATTAGGCTGGGGATTTTTCTTTGTCTGCCAAGTCAAAAAACTTATTAGAAAGAAATGTTTACATGTTTGATTTATAGACAAGGGTTGTTTCAGCTTGGGAGAACCTTTCTTTTCCTCCTGGCAAAACTCAAATCATTTACTCATGGAAGTTTAAATAAAAGCAGAAGAAAGGTGTAAATCAAGAGTTAACCTTCTATCTGTTTCCCTTTATATCACCCCTTTCACCTGTGATATGAGAGAGTCTGCTTCAAATTCGTCTCTGGTAGATTCAGAGCAGGCACTAGAATGCGGTATTTCTTGGACCATGACTCTTTGCTTTATAGAGGGGTCTCTTCTGTTTCTACCAACAAAGGTCACTGTAGTGGTAAATATTCCCAGGAGAGGCTTTTGATCTTGGAGGCAGGAGGCTTGTATTCTTGTCCATGTTCCAAAAAAATAATTTGCTGGGAAGTGCTTTACCTGATTTATCTATAATAGAAAAATTACTGAGCACTACAGGCACTTTTGCAAGTCATCTAAATAGATATTTGTGTGATATCAGTAGAATTTTGGCATGGTTCTGGAAAAGGAATTTCAGCCAAAGAGTCTAAATTTTACTTCTTGAAGGAGACTGGGCAGAAAAAAAAATAAGTGAAGTTGAAAAATTATTATTTTAAAACAGTTAGTAATTGATGATTAATGCCAAGAGTTTGCTTTTCTCATGTGCATAAATACTTTATTTCAGCTTTGGAAAGCAGGCTTATCAAAACACAGTATTTGTAAAACACAGATTCTCACATGATGCAGCCATGCAAGCTACCAAGAAACTTTTCTCCTTTGGTGATAAGAATTTTGGTTTTCATACATCAAAGTTACTTTTATCCTTCCTTTAAATCACACAGATAACATTTCCAAAAATCACGGTGACCCACCACAATCCAACAAACATATAACCATTAAACATTGCATTAAGTCTTTTAAGAACCACATTACTACAGCTGCAGTCCTACTACTGCATATAGTAAACTTTCAAAAGGGAGCAACAGAGCCAGCCCTCCAGTGAATGTTGTTAAGTTGAATAAATTTAACTGAGAGCAGCCATAGGAATTTCCCTTGAAGGCTACCGAGTTACATGTTATGACAGTAATAATGCATATGTAAATTAGTAGCCAAGCCTATAATTCCTAGAGCCATAAAATAGCAATCTAAGACCTCTTAAAAGTCCTGGGAAATTTCATCATTCCAACCACATTTCTTTAAGATAATTTCTGTAGAAGTGATTCCCTTTGCTACAGTAATTTTAGGGTCTGTGCAGAATGTCAGACTGAAGGCCTCTCTTCCAACCTTAAAAATCTATAAACACTATAAAACACCCCAGACTGCCAAGTAACGGATGCTTAGGAAAGTGTCTGTGGCTGGAATTACCCTGCTTTGTTTCTTAGAGCATGATACGGTATGTTTGGTGGCACCAGGTCAACTCAACTTGTGATGTCCTTAAAATGTATTCAGTGTCTGTAACTCCTCTGCATCATTATGGAATTAATATTAGTCACAAAAAACAAGTGACTGCTTGTCACTGGTTTTGCATGAGAACCATATATGAGGAATGAAACACAATAGAAGGAATAATTACAAGGTCATGAGTAGAGCATGTTTCTCATAACTTATGCATTTATTGGCCTACGTGTTTCCATGAAATGCAGTTGTCTTGCTGAATCCATGGTGTAAAACAAAAAAGCTTCTATCCAACAAAACCCCAAAATCGGTCTTGGCCTTCCATACCATTCTTCTTCTCTGGAAACCACATCACTCAATAAACCTGTCCAATGGAGGTGGGTACTGACCTTTTTTTTTACCTTTATTTCTTTTTTTAACAAGTTCACATAGAGATGTGTTTCAGAATAATGTCAACCCAGCTGGAAAGTAAAAGTGAATCTTCTTCACCCAGAAATTACTGAGTTCAGTGACTTTTATTGGTTTTGGATTACACCCACATTCAAGGAGCAGAAGGATATCATTATGTGGTCCAGATTTTCAGAAGCTCACCTCTCATTAAAAATTAAAACAGCAACCAAGTTTTCAAAATAGTTTAGCACCTTAGCTACTCAGCTGCTTAATTAGCCTGACCAGAACTGTCACAATGGGAGCTTATGGGCACAGAACAGATTTGAAAACCAGCCTTTAAATTCTGATCATATGTCAGTATACTTCCCTGAACATTTATTGTCATGAATAACCTATGCTTCTCTATGCTTCTCTAAAGCAATACATTTGCTCTCACACTTGCTTGAAAAATCAGCAAATATTGCTGCTCCCTTCAGTAACTGTAAAGAAAACAGGAGCGTACTTTGTATTTGAGTATAATATTTTAGTATCAGATTCATAATCCAATAGCATTTTTCCAATTTCAATGGTCCAGAATTGGACCGTTCTTTATTTCCATGTGCAGTTTTTCAATGATATACAAATGACACTTTAAACTCTTCCAGTCATTTTGCAGGTAACACCATTATATCTATTTTATTTTGTTGTTTTGCTTGTACAGAGTATTGACATGCATGTATGTATAAAATGCATATGAGCACCAGGAAGTAATTACTAATTTTGTTTAATTGGCAATTATGACTAGACCTTGCTTCCTGGCATGAGAACGCAAATCGGTTTCAGAAATAAGCTGAATCATTTAGTTCAGGTAGGATAGTAATCCAGATATGAAACATTTTCAAAGGAAAGGAAATTTTGGTTTCATGCTGACAGTCTGATGGAGCTGGAAGAAAGGATTTTTGTGTTAGATAGGATTTAAACACTGAAACCATGTTGACTGATGTAAAAATTATTTACCATCTTGAAAGCATTAAGTAGAATGTCATTTATCCAGAAAAGGTCTCGTATCCTACTGCAAAATGCCAGTAATTCCCAATGAATCCAGACTTAGCCTTTCAAAGAGAACAGTGACAGAAGTGATACAGAATTATTATATCCAGGAAGACTTAAGTGTAAAAGTGAATGCTAATACCTGTGTAGACCTGCTGGTGAGCAGCAGTGTGAGCAGATAATCAGGGCAGAAACACCTGAGACTACAAACAATCTAATCTATATCTTAAGCCAAAATGGCTCACAGGGCTAGAGAGGTTAAAGCACTCTAGTTTCTACAGGCAAAAATGCAGAAGAGAGTGATAGGACAAATATCACATTTAGCCATCTTTTGCTTATTAAACTGATGAGTCACACTTCAACTCAGGCTTCAAAATGAGCCAAGAATAAAATTAAAATGCACAAAAAAAATGATCCACAGCTGAACTCCTTCATGGCTCTGCCTTGACACCCTGGAAGGCTTTGTTGTATCAATTAATGTACCACTTTGTAAAAAAAAGACCTTGCAGATATAGACAGATGTTCATGCATCGAAAGTAATTTCACTGATGGTTTACATTTGCTGCCAAAGTTAAATTCCATTACAGTTAAATTTTTATGCATTGAATATTTTTCTATTCATTATTATTTTCCTGTAGCATTTTTGCTTTAGTTTGCATCAGCAGAAAATCCTGCATAGTGTTTGCATATCTAGTAAATATAAAATCTAAGCAACAGACTGAGTTTCAGGCTTTCATTCAACACAGTTCAACAGAAGCATGTGCTTAATCTCAGAAAATAGCTATCCAGCTTCCTTTTGTCATGTAGTCTATGTCTTGAGCCTTAGAAGATGGAGATGCTCATTGCTACCATGTGCTTCTGAAAGTAAAATCAGCCCCAGAATTATTTTATTTATTGATCAGCATTAATCTAGAACCACTATTGTTCCGAGTTATGAGATTATAGTTTAAAGAGAGCAGGACTCCCTGTGTACATGGTGCAGCATCCCACCCTTCCACATGTGCCATGCCCAGGATTCTGTGCATAGTGAAGGCCACCCTTCCTGGAAAGTCTCTTGGGCAGAAGCATCCACATGAGCAGACAAGAAGGGCGTCATCTCTTCACAAGAAGTAGCTCATCAATATCTACAGAAGGTGATTCATTTGCATAAATGTAATGCCCAGAATTCCTCCTGTGAGCAATTGAGGAGTAACTCTACTAATACACAGTATTCATTGCAGACTAGCAATGATTTTCAAGTCAGTAAGTTTGACTGGCTAAGAGTACAACTAAGACACATATTCCAGATGATGAAGGTCTGAAAACTTGGTTGGTCCCCTCCACAAAATCAGTACCTATTATCTCTCAGTCAAGTTGTTGCTTTAGTGGTTACTTGCACAACATCTGTCTCCTGGACTCTACAATCAACAAGGAACAGCAACCTAAAAATGTATAAACCATTTAGGTACTTTTTGGTACAAACCCAACAATTATCTCAAACACGCTAAAAAGCCAATCCTAATCTAGCCATGGTTAGTTTATCTAAGCCTCTGGCTCAGAGATGCAGCTGCTCTGAGGACAATACTCCTTAGTTTCACAAGTGGTGTGTATTCCCCAAACAATGACATTCTCTCAGGGAAACAGACTAATCTTTCAACACAGAATTTATATACAGTCTCAAAAAGCAGAAGTCTTCCTTGTCACCCCAAGTTGTGACATACGAATAAAAACAGGGATATATAAAACAATGATCCAGCAATTACGATTTATACTCAAAGTGAACATACCCCAAATGAAATGGTCCCAGTGTGTCTTCTTCAGGTCTTCAGACAACTTTCCAGACTCTCGAACTTCTCATACAAAGCAAGATTTCCTAAAACCAATAAATTAAAAGGAAGCAAATTGTCAAAGCAGCAAACTCATAATTTGCAAACACATCTCCTCATATACCACAGTAAAAGCAACCCACACAAAATCATTGACATTATAGATCTTACACATGCATCCCACAATTGGATTTTTTTCTTCTTGCATCAAATACCCTTATGGAAACTCTCCAAATAAAATCAAACAATCCTTAAGCAACAAAATGAGCTCTCACAAACACAGTCACAGCAAGCAAACTCCCCCACCCTCAAAAAAGTAACCAAGCCACCTCCAGTCTCTCAGTGCTGATCCTCAGGAGAAACCCACAGAACACAGAAGCCTGTCTTCTAAAGACAGTCTTTCCAGCTGAATGTCATTAGACTGTGAAAAATGTTCCTCTATGGCCCATTATGGTTTTCCCCAAACCTTTGTACTGTTCCGAAGATGCTGTTACTATCTTTGCTCCAGAGATTCTCTTAACTTGTCATCTCTCCTTTTTCTAATTTTATAGTGTATTTGCAAATATTCTCAACCTTTAATAAGCTTGATGTTTGCTTTGTCCATGTCAGATCTGCTTGTGTCGCTAAAAGCTTTTGTTTGCTCTTTTTCCATTAAAAAATATTACCTTTACCTTGTCTCCCTAATAGCTTCACTTCTGCTTCATATAGCTAAAAAGTAATTACTGTCCCTCACTTTTTGCAATGTAACCTCCTATGTTTTGGCAGAATTTCCCTCTGTAGTGGGACTTCAGAGGCACTCTTCAGAAGCAGGACTTTAAAGCTTTCTTGCTGCAGGCTCCAGAAGAGGTCACTCACAATATCTGTCTGTACCTTAATAGCATTTTCAGTTAATCCATTAATGACTGACATGATTAAATTTTTTTAGCACAGACCAATGATAATCTGATTCCATTTACGACCCACATTTCACCAAGTAAAGCAGCACCTTTTTCTCCTGACTTGTTAGAGTGAATCTACAGAAGTGAAGTCTTTAAATGGTGCCATAATTCCGTAAATCTGAAGACAAGCTCAAATTGCTAGCAACATCAGCTAACACAAACACATTAAACCTTGTCCAGTTCAGACGATCTGGACTTTGATAAACTTGCAGAAACTCATGTGTGACATTACATGTACTATCCATGCTCGTAAAGAAAAAACAATCTAAGAGTTTACGATTGACTGTATGGACACTGTAATCACAGGCCAATGAATTTACTCCTGCATTTATCTTATCTGAGAAAAAGTAAGGAGAACTCACAAAGCCCTACACTTCCCATCCACTGGGGAAGCCAGATTTATCTTCTAATTGGACACAAGATGGCAGAGCTTCCCAATGGAACTAGCACAGCTCTTTGAAAGTTTTGGTTATGCCTCCTTTCCAATTTTAAAGGTTTGTCATCCACCCCTGCAATGACTCATGGGAACGTAAGTGTCTTCTAGTGACTTACTGTGAAATCAGGTTTTTGCTGCCACCTCTGAGCATCTAAGCTAAAGCAAATTGTATTATAAGCCAATTTCTCACCCATTCCGACCTGATATCAGTGTTGCTTCCATCAACCCAACCAGCTGACAATTTAGTTGGATAAAATGCAGCAGGAAAAGAGGGATTTTTCTTGTGTTTAATATTATCTTTTATTTTTTTCCCCAAAAATAGTTCAATCCACCTCTTAGATTTCTTAATAAAAGTCCCAGTTTCATTTAATTGAAGTATACAATACAATTTCTTTGGTTGCAATGATACACAATTTCTTTGAAGCAGCAAAATGTGGGATCCAGGTGATCAAGATTTCTTAATGACCTGCTAAAAAGAGTGACATCTTTTCTCATGAGCAGTTTGCTCTACTTAGAAACACCACTATGTAAAACAATGGGAGGCTTACTAATGTAGAACATTGTGAGAATGAAATATTACTATATCAGCCAAAGTATGTGTGACAAAAGAGGTTGAATGATTCACTCTACAAAAATCACATGATGACAGTAATTTTACTTTAAGATGAACAAATTGGCTCCATTCTCTCAAACATTTAATACTCATTATTTCAGATGTATCATATTGTAACTTAATACATTTTAATATTAATTCTTTTGATTCTGAAAGACATTTTCCAAAAAGCATAAGATGCCCCTGATTATTTTGCAAACTTAGCATTAGACATCATCAGGGGTAGAGTTACAGATCACATGTCATTGCAGATCTTTTTCAGGCAGAGGATGAAAAATTGATTACCGGAAGGAAAAGTATATTGCATAGGCAAATTTCCAAGATCATGTTCATGAAATTCATCACTGAAAAAATTTGTTACTCAGAGTCGAATGAGATCAAAATAAAAATTTTAATTAAAGTTCATCAGACATTTCAAGCTAAAAAAAACAGTGATGCTGTAAGAGAAAAATCTATTAACAGGTACAAGAATGATACAGAAGACAATATTATTTCTTGATTCTTAAATTGGAATTCTCTACATGAAAATGATAGTATGTGCAGCCTATTTTTACCAGGGAGCATAAACATTGTAAGGAACTAATTACATAGAAGAAAAAAAAAAAGAAACTCTTCCTATACCATATATATATATATATATTTAATACTAATCAATGGAAATACTTCACCACTCTTAAGAAGTTAAAAGATGACTCACTCATCAATATTTATCTGAAGTTAGACCAGACGAAGAATGTCATTCACTATGACAAAGCAATTTAGACAAAAAGGTGAACATTTTTATTCCCTTTAGTAACCTGCATTTTCTTGTTCCTTACTTTTAATTTAGCTTGTTATTTCAGCTATCAAAGTTTAAAAAAAGAATCTTACTTTGTTTTGACCTGGTCTATGAGAGCAGGGTATCAATAGATAATGACAACATGAATGTGAAGAACCATTGTGTAATTCAGATAATTTGGTTTTGAGACCTTGGTACTGAGATTGGGAAATTGGGATGCTAATTCAATCCCTCACAGAATCCTTTCAACAAGGTGTGTGGATCAGCTACTCTAATGCCTTTCTTGTTTGATACAAGGAGGATTTAATCACAGTAAAAAATAGTTGGCTGTTTCTGACTGTGAATGACAGTATCTTAGTGATCACCTCCTCCTGGTCAGTGACAGGAACCAAACTCGGAGAATAAACAAACAAAAAAGTGTTATAAATTTGTTTCCTTCTAACAAGTTCAATGACTAGGTTCAATTCACCAGTGTGAACTGCACATTTACATGCATTTCATTATTCCCTAATGTTCTGCTAGCCTCAGGTTGTCTTTCTTTTTTCTTTTTTCTTTTTTCTTTTTTTCTTTTTTCTTTTTCTTTTTTTTCTTTGGTGAGAAAAACATTTTAACCCAAAAATTTTAACTACATTAAGCACAAACTGAGTTAACTTTGCAGCAAATGCTATGCTGCAAAGCTTCAAACCCATAGTTGTCTAACCTAGAAACAGGATTTTCTGGTACAAGGAAGGAAGTAGGTCTGTGGCTTTCCAGGAGCAATTACATCGAGTCTAATATTAATAAAATTAAGGTCATTACAGGATTAAATTAAGTAAGTGTTTTTTCAGTTTTCCTTGGCATGACTGAATTTGATAGCAGACTTTTCATCATGATTTCTCTGGCATACAGGTCTGTCCAGAAACATCCTCAAAGAATAAATATACATGAAACAGCCTAGGCAGAGATTTTTAATACTTTACAGACCAAGTTATAGTTGTTTTGTAAGTTAATTCCCTTCATATATCCAGTACATTCTATGGGAAATGAACTATTTCTCTGATTTAGCTGCAATAAAAGAAAAAACAGTGAATCTTGGAAGCTCCATATCAACAAACAGAAAAAGCTAATATATAGAATTGACATATTAAAAGATGTCTAACGTATCGGTCAGAGTTTATACTAATCAGATTTCTTCACTTGGAAGAAAAAAAAAAACAGTAATTGCATAAATTTTAGAATCCTGGGCCTATAAAGGAAAAGGTCTGGTGAATAGAGAAGCATGTTATTTTATTGGTGGGTTTAAGACACAAATAAGAACCTAAAGTGAGTTTCCTTTCTCAAAAAGCTCATTTCATGAACTCCACAGTGCAGTCCATGTAACAGCAAACTTTAGAAGTGGAGTCTGTGGTCCTCTAGAAAGGCAGCCATGTTGAGGGTACAACTGGTGAAAGTGATAGAAAATAGGTCTAAATCACAGACTACTTGAACAGAGGTTCAAAAACTAGAACTTAATGTTCAAAATAGCTGGATAGACACTTCTTCACTGTCCAAGCAAATTAAATCTGAAAGCAGCAGAAATGCTGATACCCAGACATGATATTTTTCTGAGAAATCTCTATACTCCTTAAATGGTATATGGAATATACAATTTGTATGCTATCTGGAATGCTAATATTTCTCAGAAAATCTAAAGCCTTGCCTCTCTGGTACTGAGATATTTCATTTCAAGCAGCATTTGCTTTGTCTTTCTGATCCACATATTTTTAGCTTCAGTTATGCTGGGTTTTGAAATTGCATTAGATTGCATAGCAGTTCCCAGAGAGGGTTTTCTGTCAGAACCCCAGGATAAATGAAAATGTGGCCCTTCTATTAAAGTATCCTCATAAGTGAAGGAGACAAAATAAATCTCATTGTACCAATAAATAAATAAAGAAATATGAAACCCATCCCGTAAAAGATAATATATAAATTCACTGTTACATTACATCGAAGACTGCCTAGAGAAATTCCATTGCAAGAGTTCAACATGAAGGACATAGAGAACAAGCTTTTTATTAGAAGGTTTCTACAATACTTCTTGAATGAAAACATGAGTGGACCACAGAAACATTTTTTTCTTCATTCACAATGTTAATGTTCAGTGTCTGAACCCTGAGGCAGTAATAAGTATCACTTCAGAAAAAATCAGGTTTGCAGTGGTCTTTATGAAGTATATCATAACCTCTTAGTTTAATGTCTGCCTCTCAATAATTCTGTATTTTGTATTCTTCATTGGTCTTTATTCTTCTAGACCACAAAGTCTCTGCCCTAGTATTAATGGAAACCTTATGTGCTTGAGAGCTTGGTTGTATGTGCTGGGTGAAGTATTCTCACAGTCTTTTGCAGCCTGCAGGGATCATCATTTCTGTTAAGTTCTGTAAGTCATCAAGACTATTTTTTGTTCTCTGAATCAATACACAATGAAAATCACCCTCTTCAAATTGTATTCTTTCTAAATACAGAACTAAAATTTCCAGAGTTATAATTCACTCAAGAACTTGATCTCCTACTCCTGTGATGATATCACTTGCTTCCCCTCCAGAACACACACTTTTAGGAGGAAACTTGCCTGGATAGTGCACAATTTAATTTATTAATTTCCAGAGGCAAAGGTGCTTGTTATTTGGAGAAAGAGACACAATAAAAGTAGAAGAGTTTGGCTTACTCCTTTGGATGAAAAAATAATACTACTGAATAGTTTATTTTGACTGATATGATGACCACAACCACATTAAGAAACCTGCTAAGTGATACTGCATACATTAAACTGCTGTTAGCAGTGGTTTAAATCTAAGCCAAAAACAATCATGACAGTAGCTCTATTGTTAGATTCCTTTGTTAGGAGAGTTTGCACTAAACTGTCTATCATAATTTCAGGAATGAGTGTAAACACTTTTTCTCCAATCTGCCCATAAAAATGTCATTCACTTGCACAATTACTGGCCTCTAAATTAAGGTGGTTTAGTATAATACCAAAGTGAAATATAAAACATGGGCCACCAGGAGTATCTATGTGAGACTAAATGTGAGTGGTAATTGGAGAGTGATTGCACAGCTGCTGAATAGGGCTCCTTGTTTCACTGAAATGTAAATATCATGTAGAATGTTGATTACATTACAATTACAAAAAGAGGACAAGTGATAATCTTAGCATTTGGCTTTCAGTGTTTATTTGAAAGACTTCGTTTTCCCACTGGAAATTGTAAGATGCTTCAGTGTGCATAGGAACATATTCTGTAGATGACAAATGACTGAAGCAGTGTAAGGATTTCCATCACAGCTACCTGTACATTTACACATGCACACACACATACAAACACACACATGAACACTCACACACAAGTTCTACATTCATTAGCAGTAGAGATGACAATAACAATCCTTTTGAATTTATCAGTAAAGCTAACAAAGTATCCCATGACATGACTGGGAAGGCTATGTTCAAAGAATTCTTTCCTCTCTAACAAGAGAATTTTTTTTTTTCATATTTTCCCAGAGTCTGGTAGTGTTGAAACCCATTCAAGGGCACTAGAGAAAACAGGTAGGAAATCAATTTGGTGGAATAGATGCATCTAAATGACATCTAGATCACTGCTTTTCATCACCTCATCTTACCTCTACCACTGTGAAACAATTCACATAGCTGAATTACTAATGAAAAATAATCTGTAAAGACCAGTGTCTGTATATGCCTCTGAGAAATGCAATGCAGATAGGGCTAAGAGATGTGTTGTTGCCTACCTTTAAAACATATGCATAATACTCGAACAACTTGATTTGGGTGTCTTTTACTATATGCGGAGTTTCTGAAAGCAAGTTCATACACTATTTATGAGTATATAGCAGTTATTTATGCAGCAGAAAGGCAAGACTAAAATGATATAAGGCTAAGCATCAATTTCTTCAACACCCTGAAAAAGGCACTTGAGGAATGCTTGCCAGTGACTGATGGCTGACGAGTCAGCAGGGAAGCGTTGGCTTCCATCACTCATTGGAATGGGCTGATCTTCAAAACCTGAGCTAACCCTCCAACTCTGCTTTTTTTTTTTCCTCATGATGTTATACCTTTTCCTCACTCTGCTTTTTCCGGAGTTTCTGGCTTACTAGTACTAGCTCAGTAATCACTTCTGTCTTTGTTTTTTGTTTCCTTCTCTCACATGGCTTTAGCTTATGAATTCACTTGTAGCTCAACGACATTTTGTTCTTCAGGAATGCTGAGTCAAAGTCACCTAGATGGGCTTCACCAGACTGGGCCTTGCTCATGGACAGCTGAAACCCTGGGCTGGCAGGTGCAAAATGGAGTAGCCAGGCTTTGGTTAATACCCGTGTTTGTTCTGGTGCTGATGTAACAGCTTCAAGGAATTCACACAGCTGAAAATTATTAGCACAAGTACTGCATATTCACCTACACACTTTTGTTACAGGGGTAAGATCTTTGGAAGCTCCCGGGTAGGTACTTTTGTATATCTAACGTGCTTCAGGTGTAGAGAAGACTGGAAAACTACCAACTGTGGAAAGTTATAATATGATCAATGCCTACCTGCAGAAATGAAAATGTGATATGACTCCTATGAAGACTCTTAGTCTGTTAGAATCAGGTGTCTAAAAATCTATTCTACTGTAACAGTGCACAAGGTAGATACAAGGTTAATATGCAGTACAAAGCTTACATCTATATTAGACGTATTGATTAAATGTATAAACAATGGGTTACATGATGCACTTGTTTTTCATTTCTGCACTGCAGCAAAGGTTAACTTGTAGTTACCAGAAAGACAGGAAAGGAAAGTATGCTGGTTCAATGAATCACTTAAAGGATAAAAATATGTTCTTAAAAAACTACATATGGTTTTCAGATGACAGAAATGTCCAGGAAAAAGACTTAATGGTATAAGTGAGACAGCACCAGCTGCATCAGAGCCCTGTAGCTAGAAAGTAACATTTGGATCAGCATAATTTATAAAGAAAAAAATGGCATGAACATTTGACGGACTTTCTGGTGCTGTAAACAAGGATATAGAGCACTACTGAAATATATGTGCATTAATTTGCCCTGGAATACTATATTGTGGGTAGGAAGGGATTCTGAAATGAGGATTATGATAATTACAGAATTTTTGTTTGACACAATGTACACTGTACTTTGTTTCAGTTTTTCCATTGCTACTAACCTCAACTAGATTCTAGAGAATGGCTTTCTGAAAGTGAGGCATTGACTGCCATTGAAGGGCTTATTTCTTAGGAGTCACTTCTACAGGCATAATGTGCTCAAGCAGAATCAAGGTGGATTCATTTGGGATTCAAATATTTCATCTTTCTAAAATGGATGTACACTACCAACAGACATGGTAAACTGCCATAACTCAAGAGACTTCTACAGGAGGGGGATAGCTCTGCAGAGTTCCATGGTCCTATTGTGCAAAGGGACCCATGCAAACAACATGTATGTTAGAATAGCCAAATACAAAATCAAATATCCACGAGCAAGACTGAACATACTGTTGCATGAGCAGATGCAGCATTTGAGAAAAAAAGAAAAAGATTTAGATCTGAAGGATCTATGTCTCCAGTGCCTGAGAGACCTAATGCAACTGTTGGACATGGGAAGACAAAACAGCTGAGAAGCTAAAGGTACCTATGCTGCATTTCTGCAGCATATGGCACTGCTGAAGCCATTGCTGGAAGACTGCTTTCTGTTAAACTATCAGCACTGCAGAAAGGATATTAGAAAGGTAAAAGAGGTTTTCAAGACAGATACAAGGATTATTTGAGGACTGGATAATTTGCTTACCAGTTCCATTCCCTTTTACCTATATGCAAAGAGGCAATAAGATGCAGCTGCTAGAAGTTAAAGTCAAGCAAATCTAAGTTAGAAACAGAGGTGATTATCAATTGGCATAACTTCTCCAGCAACACAGTCATTCATCTGACGTATGAATCTTGAAATAGCATTTAGATTCACTCCACCTACTACCTCAATAACTGAAGTACCTAATTTAGGAGTTTTATAGTAAGTACAGAGGAATAATCATCTTCAAGGGGCTATTGAAATGTGAGAAAGCCTGAATCACTGAAGGTTTTTCTTGATTTATCATAAATTCCTAAATTGAGAACCTTAGATGCTTAAAGTTCAGTGAGAGAAATCTGGGTTTCACTCTCCCAAGCTAACTTGCACAACTAACTGAATATAGTAAAGAAGAAATTAAATGCAAAACTAGGGGAAAATCAGGAAGCAAATGGGTATGAAGGGAAATCAGACAGAAAGGGGCAAGAAATAAATTTTTAAAAAACAAACAGACACCACCACCTCATCAAAAAACTTGTATCAGGGAAAATTATACCAGTGATTGCTCTTGAGAGTCAGTGGACCCTGGAATGGAAAGCTATTCAGTGGATACAATAATGGATATTTAGGTAAATAAGTTACCTGAAATGCATCATTTAATAAAAAGCAGTAGAGATGATTACTTTTCTGCAGATAAGTGAAAACCAATTTTTGCTATCTTTGCACTAAAGATGGCCTATAAGATGCCAATTGATTTCAATGGGAGTGAGTAATAATAGAGTAAATGACTGCTCATTTTAAATAAGGCTGTCAAAATAAGGTCCTGAACAAGTTAAAAGATCAGATAAATGATAGAAGCCAGGGTCTGGGGCAGAAAATACAGCCTGGGGATCAGGGGAGGAAAAAAAACATGTTAAAGAAAATGAAATGCTAGCAAAGAAAATGTAGTCTTGCAAAACTCTTGCTGATGCTGAACTTCTACACAATAACAAAGTTGATGTTATTTTTGCCTCATAAAGGTAGAAGCAAAATGGAAGTAGGATCTATTTAGAGTGCATTCATAGATGTTCTGCACATCAGTCTCTTTAGCACAAATTTGAATGCCTAAAGCTAACAATTCCTCCAGCATTGATATTCTGTCACTGGAGACGTGGTCTGTCAAAAGCAAAATAAAAACCTCATTTCTCACCAACTACAGGAATTAAGTAGACAACCAAATCTAATGGACATGACAATAAATTAAGATATCAGAAATCTAAAAGAAAGATCAAGAAACACACATACTGCACTGCACAGCCACAAGAAAAAAATAGACAGAAGGGAGATCACATGCTTACAGTGCTAGAAGACAGACAAATTCTTCCAAGAGAGATAAAGCATGTTGTAAACCCCTGGCCATTTCAATTATGTAAATCCTTGAAAAGAAACAGCTTTCAGAAGGTATTTATCTAGCTGTGGAGGTGACAGTAATGGTGGATAGCAATGATGAGTGACAGACTTTTGTATTTCATCAACATTTCATCTCCAGCCTTAAAGACAGGCTCATCTGACCTGAAAAGTAATTAAGGGTTTCTGCACTACTAAGTATATACCTATTTGCTTGACTGTGAGGATGATGCCATGTATGTAAATTCAAATACAAAATTGATAAAACCAGATGGCATATAATCAATATTTCTATCAGCATAGTTACCTTAGTAGAATTTGCTAAGTGTGGTGTGTGTGGTGTGTTGACCCTGGCTGGATGCCAGGTGCCCACCAAAGGTGCTCTATCACTCCCCTTCGTCAACTGGACAGGGGAGAGAAAATATAACAAAAAGCTCATGGGTTGAGATAAGGACAGGGAGAGATCACTCACCAATTACCGTCACAGGCAAAACAGACTCGACTTGGGGAAATTAGTTTCATTTATTACAAATCAAATCAGAGTACAATAATGAGAAACAAACCCAAATCTTAAAAACACCATCCCCCCACCCCTCTCTTCCTATTGGGCTTAACTTTACTCCCAATTTCTCTACCTCCTCCCCTGTAGCAGCACTGGGGGAAGGGGAATGGGGGTTCAGGTCAGTTCATCACACGTTGTCTCTGCCACTCCTTCCTCCTTAGGGGCAGCACTCCGCAGTCTTCCTTTGCTCCAGCATGGGGTCCCTCCCACGGGAGACAGTCCTCCATGAACTTCTCCAACGTGGGTCCTTCCCACGGGCTGCAGTTCTTCACGAACGGGTAGCCCCTCGCTACCAAAACCTTGCCATGCAAATCCAATTCACTGAGAGCTAGATGCTACATACCATCTCCAAAAAGTTGCACTTGAAAGACATTGTACAGATTTAGCTGATACCATACTTCAGAATGTATTATATCCACGTACACTACTGCAAAATGTTCCATGGTAGCCTGAACTGTCTATGTGACTGACTTTTTCTCCCTGTTTGTTCTCACAGCAGTGTTATGGGCTGTTACAGGGACTGACTGCCCATCTTATATCAAGTAAGAAACAATTAGGTTTGCATAACCACAGAGACAAATTTTGAAATGTCATGACAAACGTACACAATCTATCTCATGCACAGTTCTTACAATGTGTTCACTTGTGATGCACAGCTGCAGATTCAGCTAACTGCCTCTACAGTCATGGGAGAATGTTTGATTATACACCGCACCTCCCTTGCTGCTACCTGTACTGACCTGCAAACAGCTGGAATGCTACCCTGAATTTAGGGAAATCTGCACACTCTCGATCTGTGTTTGTCTTGGTTTCTCACACTGCCAGTCTGTTGCAGAGTACCGGTAAATGCAATGAACTTCCCTAACATACTGTAGGACTTATAATGAAATTTTGTGTCATGCTCTACTAAATGCAAAAATATTGGCCTTTTTGAAAATCCACTCTAAAAAGTGCTCCTGGTTTTAGGATTTAGCTGATAACATACATAAGAGTCTCACTCCTAGGAACTGTTCCCTGTGCTTTCTTCTTTTTTCTGGTGCAGTTTGTTTAAGAAGTTGATGTCGCCTTTCCCTGACTTGTCCTTAACATTGATTTGTTCAGATCACTGCAAATCTGCCACTGCTATTGTGTATCAGCCACTTCCTACATTTCCAATTTCTCCATAGAGGGTTTTCATATGGCAGCAAAATTTCAAACAAGATTTTTTTTCTCAACTGCAGTTTCAGAAAGATGCTGTGTCATTCAAAACCTTAGAAAACTATATTCATAAGAATAAAGTTTTAGTTGTGGAGTATAGCAAAGAAAAAAATTACACTGTCTAAATATTGCAGTGTTAATATGTGTATTCTGTCTGGGCACATTCTCATTAGTGCATGAAAAAATAGAATAAATATAAATATTTTAGCAAATATTAACTACTTCTGGCAAAGTTAGAACAATAGTAGTAAGAAAGTGTCATGTGTGAAGCGTGCTAAGCGCTTATTCAACAAAGGCTAGGTTTCCACAGACCCAGTCCTGAATTAAGTTTCCAGACGAGTACACTTGTGACCCTGGAAGAGGGTGTCCCTAAGTCTTAAAACCCTACAAATGATTTAAAGTCAAAGAAGACCCTGCCTGGGAGAGCTTGAACTCACGCATGGGGTCAGAGGTAGAAGTTCCCACCAGCAAGGAAGCAAGTGCTAGTTTCTCTTAAACTACCTGTCATTAGCCTATGAATGCTCCTCCATTTTATTTATCAGCTGTTAATTTACTATTTTTTTGCTCATCTTCTGTGCATGAGTTACAATGGTGGAGGGGCAAAACTTAAATTTTTATCCATGGGAGCTGCAGGCTCCCCCCATGCTCCCTGCAGGCTCCTCTGGTGAGGCTCACCGCAAGTCCTGCCTTGGCAGCCAGGGCTGTCCATTCAAAACTGACAGAAATCCCCAATTTGTCTTAATTTAGAAACTAACCAAGGGCCATGTTGTACAATATTGATTTCCATGTAGTCAAAATGGGCATTCTGTGTCCTTGAAACTCTGTTCAGAATTGCAGGTGGAGAAAGGAGTGAGGAGCAGGAGCTGCACTGGCACTGGCAGGAGAGAGGGAGCACATCCATGCCCCTGCCCTCCCCAAAGTCAGTCACTCATCTTCAGTGAATATCTTGGTGTGCTTTCCCTAGGCAGCTGGTGAGAAAAGCAAAGATATTCAGGTCAAAATGAAATGGGGGGGGGGGGGGGGGGGGGTGTTTTTTTTTTTTATAG